>NC_087496.1:5578072-5878072 GCF_036417665.1 Passer domesticus | reverse complement strand
TTAAGAAGTAATAGTAGCATTGTTATTGCTATTGTATTATTACAAATTAATAAGCTGAAAAACATTTATAAAGTATTATAACTAACAAATAGGTTAGTTTCTGATAGGATGATGTTGAGTTTGACATTTCTTGTATCTCACTATTTATCAAGATTAATAATAGCATAAAATCTTTTCAAGCACCTCTCAGTTACCCCATCTCTATAAAAACCAAGAAAACCAGCAGCAATCCATCCCCACCGAGGAAGAGGAGTGCAGATGTTCTACCCAACATCTGACTGCTCCTGCTAAACCCAGAGCCACGGTCCAAATCCAGCACCATTTTCCTCTGCTCCCCTGATTTTGGGTTCCTCTCCCAGTCCCCATCTGCATCCTCACCTGATGCATCCCTGCAGACTTTTGGCTCTCTGCTCTCCCCAGCAGTGGCTGCTTTTCAGGGCAGCTGATCAATGGCAATGTTGTACAAAGTCTCAGCTGCTTTTTTTCCCCCCTTCCTTCCTTTGTATATAATTCACAATTTTGTCTTTCAGGAAAGCTCATGTCAGTGAAATATGTCTCCTCTGTGAGATTTCGCCAAGTGGAGGGTTTTCCCTGCTGAAAATATCTGAAACTGCAAGTGTTAGAGGTTTTGGTACAGATCTGCCTTCATGAGACTCACCACTTGGAACAGATTCAAGATCTAGATTTGAAAACAAACTCGTCTGCTCTGCCAAAAAGGGAGGAATCCTTTCATGAAAACAGGATGAGTTCCAATTCAGCAACGATCCATGTAAACACAAAAATATAGGGTGCCATCTTTCATAAATCCTAGGCATTAAAAGATCAGCTAACAGAAAATGGCATGATTGCTTTGAAACCCACATCGTTTGCGCTGCTGGGTGGAAAAACATGGACACAGGAAATAAAACCAGCGGGACACAAATGTTAATTACTGGAGGAACAGTGCTTTCCTAAATTGTGTTTGTGTCTCTCTGCTGGCTGGAGCCTCCAGCCCAAGGTTTGGCCCAGCCCCACAGGGATTGGGAAGAGGAGCCACAGCCCAAGCTGCAGCTTCAGACCTTCCTGCAGATCCTGTGAGCATCCCCAGCCCCTGTGCTGTTTCTGGGGTGCTGAGGATCCCCCTCCCTGCTCACCACCGGGACCACGGGAGGAGAACATCCCCCCTGACCCAGGAGATGGGTGTGCAATCAAACCCTGCAAGTTTCTCCAGCCTCAGCAGTGTTTTTTGCAGCAGAGGTTGGAGCAGGGAGCGTGGAGAGGCAGGGGAAGCAGCCTGGGGTGTGATGCTGAGCACAGTGCTCAGCCCAAGCCCCTGCAGGCTGGAGAGCCTTGTGTCAGCAAGGAGAATGTCCCTGCTGTCCCCTCCTCTCCTGCTCAGGGAACCTTTCCCTGTCCCCATCTCCCCCAGCCCCAAGCTCCCTCCAGAACCCACAAACACTTCTACATCTGCAGCCAGACTCTGGGGGCTGCTGTGGCCTAATGGCTCCATCCATTTATTTTCCTAAGAGTTATTTCAGTAATTTTGTGAGTGCTTGGAGTCCCAGATAAATCCTGGTGTTAGAAACCCCCTTGTGCACTTCATGCCCTTTTCACTCGGGTCCTTCCTGTGGCCCCAAGCTCCCACCTCGCTCAGGGATCACCATCCTCCAGGAGAATTCCTTAGGGACATGACCTGAAGCTTTTCCTCCGCTGTTTTCTTCATTTATTACAGTGCAAATGAAAGTGTCTGTTCATTCCCCACTCAGCTGTGTGTGTGGTGGAATTGTTGGAAGGAGAGAGAACAGAAAAATTCAGGGGAAGGAAGGAAGGAAGGAAGGAAGGAAGGAAGGAAGGAAGGAAGGAAGGAAGGAAGGAAGGAAGGAAGGAAGGAAGGAAGGAAGGAAGGAAGGAAGGAAGGAAGGAAGGAAGGAAGGAAGGAAGGAAGGAAGGAAGGAAGGAAGGAAGGAAGGAAGGAAGGAAGGAAGGAAGGAAGGAAGGAAGGAAGGAAGGAAGGAAGGAAGGAAGGAAGGAAGGAAGGAAGGAAGGAAGGAAGGAAGGAAGGAAGGAAGGAAGGAAGGAAGGAAGGAAGGAAGGAAGGAAGGAAGGAAGGAAGGAAGGAAGGAAGGAAGGAAGGAAGGAGGGAAGGAAGGAGGGAAGGAAGGAAGGAAGGAAGGAAGGAAGGAAGGAAGGAAGGAAGGAAGGAAGGAAGGAAGGAAGGAAGGAAGGAAGGAAGGAAGGAAGGAAGGAAGGAAGGAAGGAAGGAAGGAAGGAAGGAAGGAAGGAAGGAAGGAAGGAAGGAAGGAAGGAAGGAAGGACAGCTTTGATCCTACCCCTGTGTGTGCTGCCTCTGCATCAACACCTTCCCTTTTCCACGGTCTCATTTACCAACTTATTTAACCTTCTCTGGTGAAAATAGATAGCTTGGAAGAGATGAGAGCAGAGGGACAAAGAAATAAGGTTACACATTTACCAGCCTGTTAATATTTATGAGGGCTATGAACCAGATTAATCTCCATGCACCGTTTCACCTACAATGCTTCCCTTCCTTATTTATGTGAGGGGAAAATAAATAAACAAACAAAGAGAAATCCAAATATCTACCTGCTTTTAAGCCGTGCATGAGCCTCCTGTCACTCAAACAGGATAAAAGTGTTTTTTGCTCTGGATCTTTTTGGAAAGTGGGATAATTTTTCAAGTTTCAGGCCAAGAGATGGGGTCAGTGCTCTGTAGGGGTTCAGGGGTTTAGGATCTGGGGAGTGATGCTGTGCAGACTCAGGGATGGGTGGGAGAGGGCACAGAAATGCCCAGGGCTGGGGCTGGAGCCAGGCACAGCCAGGGCTCATCCACCTGCAGTGCCTCAGCCCGAATCCCAGGTGCCTCCAGGTCTGCTCTTCACAAACCCAATCCCCCAGGGAAACATCTCTGCCTTGTCTCCAGGAGAAACACACTCAAGCTGTTTATGAAACTAGTTATGGGGATGAATTAACATTTAAAACCCTGCACAGTTTACATTTCCATTTATAAATTCTCCTGTTAGGATTATTTGATAATGCAAATTCTCATCTACTGTCTTAATAGACCCTTCAGTGTTGGGGTTGGTTTGGATTTCAATTGCTTTTTTTTTCTCCTCCTAGTAATAGGATCTGCCTCACATATGACAGATTTGTCAGTGAAATTTTAACAAATAATATTAAATGAACTTTAAATGCCATTTGTATCATCAGTTTTTAATTTCAAAAGTGTCATCCCATTGTATTTGGGGAATATGTAAATGAACAGTTCACCTACTAGATTTTATGGCAGCCCAACGTGTCTGGAATACTTTCTGCTGATATTTCTGTTTATTTAATCCTTGCAATATAAGGGAGAGATTAGCTCTGCGTATTTTGTATATTTGCTTTATAATGACTTGGGGTTTTCTTTTTTTTTTCATTAATGAAATGATTTACAGTGATGCAAAACAAGGTACAAATTATATTGGAAGTTGACTAGGAAATAAACAACTCTGGGGGGAGAAAAGCACTCGGATTAAGGAAAAAGAAGGATAGTCCTGTGCCACTGCATGTGATGAAAATATTTAACCCCCTGTGTTCACCTGGATTTACAATGAGCTGTGATAGAAAAGAGAAATGTTACACCTGAAGTGGAAGAAGGAGCTAATTTGGACACTCAGACTCCATTCCAGAGCAGAGCTTTAAATCCTGGCCAGCCACTGCTCCTCCTCGAGAAAGAATTTCTCACGTGGTCAATGCTTTAAGTGTTGGAGGACATTAAAATGGTGTTGTAGGGATTAAAGCCACTTCTTGGTGGGAAACTACATTTTTTTGCTTAAAGAGGATGGGAAGGAAGGTCCTTTCAGGTGACAGGAACGACACAGGACTTCAGCAGAGCTCTGAAGGGGAAGGTGAGGAGAGGATGGAAGACTTTGTGGTCTGAAAAGTGGGTGAAGTCTGAGGAGCACAGCCCCTCTACAGCAGCAAAAATAACTCCTCTGGATCATTTTCCTGCACCATTTCATGCCCTGCTCAAACAGGAGACGGGACTGAGGTGCTGATTGCAATTCCCTCGTGTTGTTGCTGGGTTGGTGGCTCTGGCTGGGCCAGTGTTCATGATGAAGGAGAACAAAACATTCTCCTGCAAAGACCCCCTTGGCTGCTCTGCTGCTCGTTCACCAAATCTCAGTTTCCTCCTCTCCCCCTGGTGCCTCCTGAGCCCATAAATTCCTCATCATTGCCCTGAGGCACTGCCCGCTGCCACCCTTGGAAGTTTTCAGGACAAAATCTTAAAATCCCAGGATGGTTTGGGCTGGGAGGAACCTTCAATTCCCCCCTTCCCACTCCCTGCCATGACAGGGACACCTCCCCTGTCCCAGGCTGCTCCAACCCAGCCTTGGGCACTGCCAGGGATCCAGGGGCAGCCACAGCTGCTCTGGGCACCCTGTGCCAGGGCCTGCCCACCCTCTCAGGGGAGAATTTATTCCAGATATCCAACCTAAATGCCTCCTCCTGGGTGACCTCCTGTGACCCCACAAAGCTTTGAGCAGAAGATTGGGTAGAGCAGCCCTGGGGTCCCTTCCCACTTGAACTCCAATCAACACAGGTACTCCCTGTGGCTGGAGATTGTTGAAAAGAGCCACACCAAAGCTGCTGCAAAAATACCCATTTTTGGCTTGGTGTTTATTGTCTGTTGTTGTTTATCTTGAAAGAACCGGAGGGTTTATTCCAGTAGAAACACACGGGTGGGATGAATTACACTTGTCTGTGGTGTTTTCCCGCCCCAGCACTGGTTTCTGATGGGGGTGGCATTCCCAGGAGGATGATTTGACTCCTGTAGGCAGCTTTTGATGTGTTGTGCTGGCAGGAGGAGGAGGAGGAGGATGGAGCCCAAGCAGCCGCCTGTGACTGAGGGAAGCTCGGGCTCTGCTCTGCACTGCTGAGCTCATTCATTCCGGGGCTCTGGGAGTGACACTGATATTAAGTAAGCAAAGTGCTCTGCTTAATCACAGCCTGTGTGTGCTCCTGAGAGAGATGGAGGCAGCAGAATTCCCCCTCACGCTCAGTACAGAGCATCCAGAGCGAGACAACTCCATCAGGATCCTGGGCACGGCTTGTCTCAAGAGGACAAGGAGAGGGCTTGCTCTCAGAGCTGCCCTAAAGTGGAGGTAAATTTGGGAGAGAACACCTCTTGTTAACACAGAACAGCCTCTTCCAGCCCCTTGTCCCTAAGTGACTCAGCTGAGCCCTCTGTGGTACCTGCTGTCACCTCTCAGGAGGAATTGCCACTGCAAGAGCACTCTGAGGGAAAATAATACAGATTATTTATCCAGAGAGATGCCCCGCTCCTGCAGGTCGGGCAGGATGGTGCTCAGAGGAGTTCTCTGGGTTTCAGCCAGAAGCTCTGGTCTAAGCACTGCCTGTGGCAGTGTCAAGTGTCACAATTGCTGGGGAAGAGGCACCAGCTCAGCAAGGCTGCATTTCAGTGCTCTCTTCCTCTCAGCTCTCCAGAACTGGTGGCATCCCAGAGAGACGTAGCAGAGAAACAATTCCCTCCCTCCCTCCCTCGGTCCTCCCCTCCTCTCCCTGCTCATTTCCACCTGCATTTCTTTGTCTCTCTTCCCTCTGAACCTCCCTCCTGCTTTGTCTTGGAGCCACCGTGGCAGCAGTTGGGTTGTGGGAGCCTTCAATTTCCTATTCAGCTCATCATGGAGCAGTAATTTGCTGCACTTCCATAATTAGGGGAATTTTAAGCAAACTACCCCGTGGATGATTACAAGCCGGATTCAATCTCGGTTGCTTTGATCACCAAGAGGATGAAGACACTGCTGGAATATTTGGTGGCGTGCTCTGCCTGGAGAACCTCGTGCCAGCTGCTTCCTGCCTGCCTTTCCCTCTCCCTCTCACCACCCCTCCCTGCCAATCCAGGGATTGTCTTTTCAGCTCAAGTGGAAGAAATAAATGCTCCTTCCTGGAGGATGAAGCTCTGTTAAAATCAGTTTTCCCAGTGAAGAAGCAGCGTGGCCTGATTGTTGGAGCAGGGCCTAAGGAAGGCAGAGGCAGGGAATTAAACTTCCGAGCTTGTGCCTTGGTTTCCTCATCTACAAAATGATGGAATAAGGGACAGGGCATTAATTTGCTTTGTAAAAACTCCTGCAAGCAGCATTCCAAGGGCAAATTCCTGATTCCTTGGGTCTCTGAGATGGTTTGGGAAGATCCGTGATAGAATCACAGGATGGTTTGGGTGGGAAGGAACTTTAAATCCCAACCTTCCACTGCCCCAGGCTGCTCCAAGCCCTGTCCAGCCTGGCCTTGGGCACTCCCTGGCCTTGGATATCACCTTTGAAGTGATAATTGGTTTTCCCAGCTTTTATCAGCTTTAACACCCAGCACTGAACACAGGACCTTTGGCCATCCCCTTTCTGGTGCTTTAGCTATCTCCCTGATTATCTCCTGTCTGCTCCAGGGCTGGGAATGCATCCAGCAGGGAATGACCCACTGGGGACAGTGACAGAGCTGAAGGGACACCCTGAGCCTGCAGGAGTGTCTGCTGAGGGCTGGAGATGAATTTCAGCACTGAGGAAGAGGACTGAACAAAGTTTTGGATGATCAGCAGCTTTAGGGCTGTTTGGATCACAGCAGCTTCATCCCAATTTATCCACAAAGATTGTGGCAGGAGCAGCTCCAGCACAGGGAAAGGGCAGGATTTACCTGCCACAGGAATCTCTGCTCGATGGGAGGTCACGGGAGGAGGTTCCTGTTCCCAAATGTGAGCATGATGGGCTGTCAGCCCCGGTGTATTAATAGACTATTAATGCTTCCAAGTTTCCTGAGCCACGTGCATGGGTTTTCGATAGGTTAATTAGGCCATATTTCAGGATAATTACAGCTGTATATTTCTGCACTAATTAAGTGGCTTTAAAACATACCCACAATGTGGCTCAGTGAATCATAATTAAACTTCCTCTGCCTCCTGCTATACTCTATGGAACTAATACCCATAAAAGACCCGAATGCTGCTCCTTGCCAGCAGCAAATTGGAGCTTGCAAAAAATAAAAAAAAAATTAAAAAATCTTATGGAATGTCTGCTTCTTTTTTTTTTTTTTTTTTAAATGGAATCATGTACAAACTAATTCAAAATGAATATTACATGAGTCATCAAAATGCTGCAGCTTCCCTCTCTTTATTTATATTTATCCTCCCACGTGAGCTGTCACCTGGAGGAGACGGCGGCGCTCCAGGGTGAGGGGAGAGTGATTCATTCTTGCAAAGTCTCTGACAGAGATGGGCTTTGCTTTTCCCTCCCTTCCGGCTGGGCAAGGCTCAAAATCCACGGAGAATGATGTTGGAATCTCCCACTTCTGATAATCTCTGGCTGGTGGGGAAAAGGAGACAATTCCTGGCTGCTGCCTGCCTGTCACTGCCCCCTCCTTGGTCCTCTTTAGCTGGAGGGCTGAAATTCCTTTTTTCTCTCCTTCTTCCTCCTCCTCTTTCCTCTCCTTTTTCCCCCTCCTTTTCCCTCTGCTCCTTTGGCATCTGATGCTCTTTCATTCTCCCCTTGACAAAAAAAAAACAGTGCCTTGTCTTGTAATTTTGTCATTCCCTGAATGATCCCAGTAATCCTTTCCCTGCACAGCGTCCTTGCATCCTTCCCAAGATGATTTATCTCTTTTTCCAGTGCCTTGTCCCCAGGTTTTATCACACCTCCTGCCTCCTGAGTTGAGTTCCACTCTTTTCCCTGGCTGCTTCCAGGCTTGGTGTCCTGACATTTGTCTGGGGAGTTCACAAACTCCCCTACTATAAAAGTAATCAACAAATTCTTCTCCTTTCCATCAGATTTTGCCATTTCTAGTGGAATTATGTCTGAGTGAACTTAAATGCCCATTTATTTTCATTCTCCTGCCTCCCACCCCTTCTTGGATGTGCAAATGTTGTTCAAAAGTTTAAAAGGGCTTGGAAAACTGGGATTAAATGCAGGGAAATTCAGACTATATCTGATTTTCTTCATTTTTCAACTGATTTACTCCAGCTGCATCTTGAAGTTTTGATGGGAACTTGCAGCAAACATTCCAGTGGAGAAATTAATAATTAGATGAGGAAGATTAGACTGAGGAAGAGTGAGTAGTGATGGGTGCTGTGGAAATAAAATGATACAGATGGACACAGGGATAGATCAGCCTGACTGAGAGGAACGAATTTTTAAGCAATGTTTTAGCACATTTATGGAAATCCAGGGTGATATTCACCCAGGAAACTCATTCCAGGGGTTGAGTTCAGCTGCTCAGGAGACAGGCAGAGCCGTGTGAGCAGCATAACCAACACCAAACAGCTCTCATTTCCCTGCTGGAATTGTCCCAGCTAATTCCTGATGCAAAGCAAAGCAAATTCTAAACTTCCACTCCGAGCAGATCTTCCCACCCGGGGTCCCTCTGCCATTTTTGTGAGTTACCTCACCTAATGAACAGATTCTGGGAGAGACAGAGCTCCCAGACAGGCAGGGAAGCCAAATTTGAGGATTATTGATGAATTATTCAGCCCTCTCTGCCCTAACTCTGACATGTGAGCAGGAGCTTAATGCCCTCAGGCACCATTTCATTGTGGGAGGACAGATCCAGGTTTATAATCAACATCTTGCATAAAAGCCCCTTATTTACATGTGCAAAGGAATTTTTTTTCTGGATCTCAGGTCTTAATCTCAAGTGTGTCCTGTTTGGAACAAAAAATTAAGTTCTGGGTGAGGTTCATTTTCTGTGGACGATGTCAAAAGCTTTTATGGAGCAAGGGAGGCAGGAAAACTGCTTGGTTCATCACTTATTTATTTTTAATGAATGGGAGAGGAAAAATGCAGCAAGACAATCCAGGTGAAGTCGAAGGGAAAGGTTTTTAATGAGAGGAGTGAGGAACAAGTTATCCAGGAGAGTCATTGGATCCCCTCCCTCAGAGGCTGGCAGGAGGTGTTGGATGTCTGTGATCCTGCTCCAGTGAAAGGCAGAGGGATGCTACTGCACAGGTCTAAGACAGAAAGGAAGAAAATTAAATTACAGGTCAGCTGAGACAGTTGTGATGAAGACATTCCAGAAGCATCACTGAGCGTGGGAGCCTTGGCGATGTGCAGATTCCCCAGGATGGATAAAACCTGATTTAATTCCAGCCACAGGCACCTTGTCCTGCCCCAGCCATCAGTGCTGAAGGTGACTTTCTGGTGAAAAGCAGCAGGGGGAGAAGAGGAGGGAGTTCAGCACATCTTGGGAGGCTTTCCCCTCTCTCCTGTCCTTGGAGTTCAAGTTGCAGGTCCAGCAATTGCTTTAGGGGCTGTTCCCCCCCTCAGCCAAATTAAATCTTCCCCAAGCCTTCCCCCTTCATCCAGGAATTAGAACAGCAATGCCTTAAAAAAAAAAAAACAAAAAAAAACAAAAAAAAACCCCAAAAACTAAAAACCAACAACAAAAAAAACACAAAGCACTGAAATTGTGTCACTTTTAGACCTGCAAGTGAGGATTTTCAAGCTGTTTGAAGTGGCCTGTTCCAGCTCAGAAGGGAGGGAGTCACCCTTCCCCTCTGCTTGCCCTCCCAGGTCCCGGACAAAGCTTCCCACATGCCACTAATGCAGCTCAGGTTGCCCAGGGGACTCTTTTGCTGTCTCTGGAGGGACCCTGGGGCTGTGTTTTGATGCAGCCCTCTAAGTGCCCTGCAACACTTAGACTGGAAGGCTCTGTATAAAACCTTAACCGCTGTCATTAATCGCTCTGCTCAGCTGCTGCTGACTTTTATGTGGCAGGAACTGCAGCCTGGAACAAGCTGCTGCCACTGGAAAAAACATCTCTGCACAGGGAAAATAGCCCTGTTGGAGCTGAGCTGGAAGGCAGAGCAGAAGGAAAATCAGGATGAGAGGGGATGCTTGAAGGGGAGAGTCGAGGCTGGATGAATCCTTGGGGCTGGGATGCAGCAGGCAGGGCTGGATTCGCTGCAATAACCCCAGCCCTGAGTGCAAACACGGCAGGGTTGGCTCTGAATGCTGATGGGCTTCGTGGCTGTGCGGGCAGGCTGAGGAAAACCAGCCCCACCTTCACCTGCAGGAGTCACCTCAGCCCCCACCACAGGCACTTGAGGTGACATCCAGCTAAATTCTGGGCAAGAGGGGAAAAGCAGCTGGGGGATGCTTGGGTTTGAGGGCTGTAGGAATGAGCAGGGTCCCCTTTTCTAGGGGAGATTTGGGACAGGAGCAGGGGGTGGAAAAATGAGGTGCAGGAGCCCTTTGGGGTGCAGAAGGCAGAGGGTCCCTGCCAGGCAGGCTGAAACAGAGAGCTTCAGGGAGTCACCACACGCTGCCAAAGAGCTCTTCAGGGTGCAGGTGAGCTGAACAAATGGAAATCCAGTGTGTCCAAGGCTGAGAGGAGAGTGTGACAGCTACAGCTGCTGCTTTTGGGGACAGCCCTTCCTGGCAGGCAGCTCCTCTGAGTGCACGGCACGGGACGCTGGCTTGGCTGCATCCCTGTGCTCCCATGATGAAAAGGGGGCATGATCCCACCAAAAAAGCCACAGCCACTCGTGTTTGTCTAGCCCACAGAGCTGGTAACAGATTAAAGGATTTGTTGAGGAGAAACGCTCTCACCCCTGGCAGTTTTAATAAACCAATAATCAAATAAAGAAGCGACTACAATAAATTAACATCTTTTACCAGAAGCCGGGCAAGACTATCCTTTTAAAGCCATTGTCAGAGCTGTAACCGGTGAGACAAGGGAGGGAGGGGAGAAGAAGGAGCAGCGGAGGGGAAAAGCAGGGAAAAAAGGGAAAAAAAGCGTTTAACCCCGGTTGTTAGACATGCGAATCCCACGTCTAATTTCCAGCGGCCTTACAGCGTGTGCGAGTGCTGATAAGGCCTGTGTGAAATTGCCAGCTCGGGCCGAGGCGTGGATGTGCCATAAACCATTTCTTTATTGAGCAGATAAAGGAGCGAGGCCGGCTGAGCATGACTGAGCCATTAAACTCTGCAGCCGAGCAGGAGGGGTGAAGAAAGACACCCATTCCTATTAGGAACACCATTAGTTAATGAGAATTTGTGTGTGTGATCAGAGAGGGTTTCCGCACGCACGCCTGGCTCCAGGTTCTGTGTGGGTGGAGGAGGATGGGGGGAAAGGCAGGAGGAGTGAGGGGGACACTGTGTGACCCCTCAGAGAGGTTGTGCAAGGAACTGAGGGTGAGGAACGGGTGAAGAGGGAGAAATCCAGGTGAAAAGCACATTCCAGTGAGGATCCAGAGGACTGGGCCATGCAGTGCTACTGATGCTGCCTGCTGCAGTGTCCAGCTCAGCTGGGCTGTGCTTTGGGTACTTACATTTTGTCAGCTTTGCTGGGTGTTTCTCCAATGCCTGGTGTGCTTCCTGCATGTGTTATCCCTGCAGTTTTCATCACAGAATTGTAGAATTACGGCACAGATTGGGATTGGATTGGAAGGGACCTTAAAGCTCATCTCCTCCCATCCCCCTGGGACAGCTTCTACTGTCCCAGGCTGCTCCAAGCCCCATCCAGCCTGGCCTTGGACACTTCCAGGGATGGGGCAATGCCTGGCCACCCTCATGATAAAGAATTTTCCTCTAATATCTCATCTAAACTGCTCTCTCTCAGTTTGCTGCTGCTTTACATGCAACTCCACCCCGGTGCCCTCGCTGGTGATCAGCAGGGCCAGGAAAGGAGTGAGATGTGCAGCCCTCGGGCTCTTCCAGATAGGATTCCCATCCTTTCCCCAGACAGGGAAGGTCCCATGGCAGCTGCTGGCAGTGTCTGAGGTGGTGGCACCGTGTGGCAGACAGCTCCTGGCCCTGTCCTCACTGAGATGGGAGCAGCACAGGGAGCGGGCAGCGAGCGGCCGCGGGGCTTGGGAGCACTGGGGCTGGAGCAGACCAGCGAAGGCAGAGCAGATGGCCACATTAGCCCTGCAAAAGAGCAGCCTCTCGCTCTCTCTGCTCATCGCCGGCCCCCCATCCAGCCTCAGCCTTCCAATTTTCTCAGCGAGCCTCTGACAGCTGCTCCGGGGGAAATTGCGCTGCCGGGGCGAGAGGAGCGCAGCCCTCGCCTCCTTTTCATTACCCGCAGCACCCACTCCCTTTGTCTTCCGAAGCAATTTCATAGCCCCTGCACAAACACGGAGCCATCAAAGGAGCCTTTCACGGGGCTGGCACGGGAGACAATGGGAAGCAGATACACCTCCATCAACAAAAGGCTGCATTTCCATTTTGATAACAAACGTGCTGGCTCCCTGTCGAACACACCGGCTTGTTTTCCCTCTGTTTTCCCTCTCCTTTCCCCCAGCCAGCCCCAGGATGGGGTGTACAATAGCATTTGCCTTGCCACTTGTGGTGCTGACAGATCTGATAGTCCTGCCACGCTCTGCCTTTCCTCCCAAACAGCAAAGAGGGGAAAACAGGCCTTGTTTTCCTCCCTTTCAGTGTTATCTCCCTCTTTCACGTCCTCATCACCATGCCAGGAGGCAGAGATGGGACAGCAGAGATTTGGGAGCTGCCAGAAGGGTGTTTTCCTCCTCCTGGGCATGTGCACTGGAACATCCCCAGGCTGGCAGCAGAGCTGACCGTGGCTGCCCAGGGCTGTTATTTTAGCAGGGTGCAAGGAGGGGAGGAAGGAGAGGGCTGAACTGGTACAGGGATGCTGCTCCTTTAGGAACCAGGAGTTTAGGATCCCTAAACATGGCTCTAATGGGACAAGCAGCCCGCCATCATAATTACAGCGCTCCACCCATTCCTAAATTATTCAGCCATTTTACCTCTTTCCCAGACTGATTTTCTCAGCCATACTGAGAAGATGAACAGTGCTGGCTCCTCTTGCTTTGGGCAGACTGAGAGAACCAGACTGAGAGATCCTCCACCTTGCCCTGCTGCTGCCCTGTGGCTGAGGTGTCTCCACCAAGACCCCCAGCCTGCCTGCAGTGCTGATGAGGTGCTGGATGTTGTGTTGGGGGGGAATTAGCAGGGACAGCCCCCCCCTGGCTCACTGCTGGCTCCCAGCCCCTGCAATATTCATGTCCCCAGGGCCAGGGGAAATGTGAGCACCTTCCCCTGGGAGCAGCTCCCAGCTGGGATTTCCTGGCACAGGAATCCGTCAGAGAGGAACTCAAAGCCAGCAGGGACAGGAGGAGGAAAAGTGGGAGAAATTCTGCTCTGGGCACTCAGGCTCCAAACCAGCCCTGCCCTGAGGAGGCTGTGGAGCAGCCCAGTGGATCTCAGCCCCTGGGGATCCCGGGAGAGGCAGGAGAGGAACAGAGAGCTCCAGCTCCTTGTCCTTAGGGGCCCTCTGTGACAAAGCTGAGCACAGCTGGGACAGGATCCTGGCAGGTTCCTCCCTGTGCTGCTGTCCTGTGGCAATCCAGGGAAGGGCTGCAGTGTCAGGAGCTGTCCAGAACCCTGTGACTGCCTCTCCTTTGTCTCAGTCTGCTGTAACAAAACCAAGCAGTTTTGTTAAAAACTCCCCAGACTCCCTCTTGTGATGGTGAACACCACAGGCACCCGCTGCTGGTCCTCAGACGTGGGTGGGATTTGCTCCCCAGAGGTTTTTAGGGTCATTATTTCATCCACCACCAGCTGACAAAATGTTCAGCCTCAGCAGAGGAGCAGTTCCCTTTTCTGGCTGATCCTGGGAGGATGAACTGGATTGCATCTCCTGGTGCCACGGCACAGAGCAGGGGCTGGGAGAGGAGCAGGGGTGAGAGCTGAGGCTGATCTGGAACAAAAAAAAGAAAGAAAAGGTGAAAGACAACCCAAGGAAACACAGAATGGGGTGTGAAGAGGGTGAAGAAATGCACAGAAGACCTTTTGAAAGGAATGGGAAACAGAAAAGGAAAGAAGCCTCCCTTAGAGTGGATTGTTCACCCAGATCAGAATGCCAACTAAATTAGGATATTATAGGTCACTGAACAGGGATTGCACAATGGCTGAGTCTCTAACAAAGGTTAAAACACAGAACAAAGACAAATAATGACAGAACCCAGAGCCAGTGACCATAAACTCCAAACAAAAAGGAGGGCGGCGCGCGCAGGATGCGAAAGCAGAAGAAATCGTTGTTTGCAATCAGTGCTCACTGGGTCAGACTGAAAATAAAATGGCTTTGCAGAGCCAGCATCCTAGATGGGGACGCAGAGGCGGCTTTGACAAGGTCTTTCAATAAAATTAATACACTTCAAACGCTTGGTAGGAATGAGAAGCTGACATCAGCTCACAGACAGACAGGAACATGTTTAAAATGTGCAATATGTGAGTGGCAGAATGAAGGAAATTCATTCTCTGGGCTGTTCTCTGGTTTCTCTACAGCTGTCTGGGAAATTTTCTGTGAAATCTTTGGTTGGAAAATCACTATTTAGCTAAATTGTAGCTATTTGCATTGAAAAGGGTAGTTTTGCTAAACTTCAGGGTTTGAAAACATTCACAGAAAAGCACTGAAATGGTTGGAGTGTGCCAGTTCTTGCCTGATTTTCCAAGGAAATGGAGATATGGGATCACACCACATATGGCGTCAGTGAGAAGAGGCTTTTCTGTCCCCTTCTACAGCTCCTGAGCCTCTGAGAGATTTTACTCAACTGTGGCAAAGGGACAGGGGCTCTCAGTGTCATTAACCTCTACATAAGAGGGACTCGTGAAGGGAAGATGTTGGGGAAGCTGCTGGCTTGTGACAAGAAACCCCAGCACCCATTTTCAGAGCTGGTTCCTCTCTTCTGTCCCTCTGTCCCTCCACTGTCCTGCCTTGGTCCCTGGGCTCTCACAGCCTCCAGCTGGGCCCAGAATCCCAGAAATCCTGACTTCTCCCTGATCTCACACAGCAACCATCCCTGCTCTCCCAGACAGGCAGCCCTCTAGGTGACTTTTGGGGTTGCTATGGCAGCAAAATTGATAACTCTCATCTAGAAAGGCAATTCAGTGTTGCAGAGGATGATCAGCAGCATCCATCACTCCCATACCCCGTCGCTGCTGGGGTAAATGACCACCACAGCTGCTCAGATGTGTTTTTTCTCAAGCCCTCGTGGCTCTGTGCTGTCACTTGGGCCATCCCAGAGTGAAAGACACAACATTCTTGCTTTGCCACAGATGTTTTACTTCCCCTCAGATCGGGAGAGGGTGGCTGCTGCTCTTTGGGGGATGCTTTGGGTGCTCTGATAGCTGCTCCCTCAGCTCCATGTCATGTTCTGAGATAGCAAATTCTTTGCCAGATTTCTTTAGGATCCTCTTTTTAATACCTCAGATCTGCCTGGCAGCCGGGGAGGGTGTACAAGTCAGAGGAATGTGGGGATGCAGAGGATGGGAAAGGGAGGGCTTGTGGTCTGTGACATCAAACCACTCTGTTATCTCTGCCTCCAGACTGAGGGCAGGGCTGGGAGTAATCCATCCTGCAGCTGTCTGAGCAGCTGGCCCCAGAGCTGAACCTGGCAGCTCTCCCTGCTCCTGCAGGGACACTGAGTTTGTCCCCACAGCCCCGGATCTGGGATGAGCTCACGGCAAAGCTGAGAGCACAGCCTGGGTGTGAACCCTCCTGGCTCCCAGGAATTCAGGTGACAACAGCAAGGGGAAGACCCTGTTACTGCTCCAGACGTTTCTGGGGTCACCACATCCCACCTCCTTTTTTGACACAGTCATGTCCTTGTGAAATAACGTGCAAATGTTCATTTTTGACAACAGTGTTCAAGGCAAACGCTGCTCCTTTTCCCTCTGAAATCCCAGGCAAAAGGACAATGATGAGATCCAGCTGCTTGTACTGCAGCATTTAATAAATGCTGCCATTTTTACAGGGAGCACCAAGTGTTTTGTTGGTGTTAATATGATCTACACAGAATCAACAGGACCCCCAAAATCCTTCCCTCACCATGCAAATAAAGGCAGATTTGCTCTTGCATCTTATTTTATCATTGATTGTACATCTAATTTCCTTTGATCTCTGCAGCCCCCCAGACCTGGGGAGCCCCTGTCCCCCTCCCTGGCATCAGCAGTCACTGCTCTCCCTCCATTTCCCTTTTGCCTTGCCTTTTAAATATTTTTTTTCTTTTTCTTTTCCTTTTTCTTCTTCTATTTTTTTTTCTGTTTCTCAGAGCTCTCTGAGCCACACATTTCCTCAGCTTTGATTGCAGTGGCTGAGGTAGCAATAGCAAGTGCAATTTTCGAGCCGTGTTTCATGGATGGTTTAGAATAAAACCCTGCATTAGCCTGAGCAGGCTCCAGAATGCACTCAAAGCCACTGCTTGTCACACACACCGTGCCCTGGCCCAGGGCTGCTGCTTCCCAGCCCCATCATCTTCCTCAGTGGCCATCCAAGGGAGAAAACAATTGATTTGTTGCTCCAGTGATGGAGATGAAGGCTCCTGCTTTCTGTCCCTCGTCCCTCGTGGGTGTCACCCCCCAGGTCCCCTGTGCCAGGTGCTGCAGAGCCCCTCCAGAGAGGGCATGAGCTCTAAATCATCATTTTCCCCTCCGAGGATTTTCCACCCTGCACCTCAGCCCTCCGTTCTGGTGGAAGGATAAATAACCAGGACAAGCCCCAGGATGTTCCAGGCTCCTCTCCTTCCCTCCCAGGACTCATCCGTGCAGCTGCTGTCGCCTTGCCTGCGTTAATCCCATGGCAGCCCAGCACATTTCTGCTCCAGCACTGGGAAATCTCTCCCTGGCTCGCAGCTGGCTCACTCCTGCTTGGAGCAGCTGGGATTTGCAGCTCCATGAAAGCCTCTGAGCACCCTGATGAATAACAGCACTCGGTATGGAAGTGAATCTGCCCGGGCAGGGCAGCAGGCACAGCCCCTGGGCTGAGGGCACCTCATCCCCTCTGCTGTCCCTGCCACCCTCAGCAGGGATTGGGGTGGAAAAGCCTCACCCAGCCCACGTGTGGCATGTCCAGGCACATGACAGGGTGCAGAGGGAGGGTGACACAGCCCCCAGTGCCCACCTTCTCTGCCTGCCCACAGCCAGGCACAGCCCTGAGATGTTTCCCTGCCAGCCCTGCCGCTCTCCCGCTGTTCCCAACACGTCCAGCACAGCTCGTGCTGTTCCCTGTGACTCACTACCAAGATATCTGGTAAATACACAAAAAAACCACCCCTCCTGCGTCCCTGTGTCACCCTGAGCCTGGGGGGAAAGCTCTGGGAGAGAGCAGGTTCCAGTCCATTCCTCCCAACCTTGCTCCAGCAGCTCGGGTTTCCTCAGCGTTCTGAGTGGGTGAGCAGGGAAGGGTTTAGCCAGGACCTTATCAAAGCTGGAGTCAGGGAAGCAGCGAGCTCTGCACCTCATTAAATGGATTTAGGAGGTCTGATGGTGCTGGTGGTGCTGCTGGACAGGAGAAGTCTTGGGAGCAGAGAGAGAAGGGCTTTGTATTGAGGAGAAGCAGCAAAACACAGCTAAAGAACAAGGCTGGCTCTATCCGTGGCCTCTGAAGGTCTCTGTGAAATTGGGACAGCTGGGAGACCTTGGCCACAGATCCATGAGCCATCCCAGAGGGCTGCTCCCAGTCTCAGAACGCTTTATCCAGGAACTCTGCCCGCCTCGGGATCAGGCAGCCGAGCCTGAGACTAACCGGCCCCAGGGATGCCCAACACCCCTGGCACCACACCTGCCTGCCTTGGCACCTGAGGCAGCAGGACAGGCTGCTGCTGCTGCCACCAGGGCACACATTTTGGCACTGGCTGTGCAAAAGGGACAGGGCCAGCTGGAGAGGGGCTTGGGGCCAGCTGGTGGCCAGGATTAGGGGTTTTTCAGGATGCAGCAGAAACCTCGATGATCTAATATTGCTCCAGATGTGAAATGCCTTAATCCACAGGGAGGAGGTCTTTTTTTTTTGTGGGGGAAGGGACAGCCCCTGCCAGATCCTTTCCTGGAAAGGAATTTTCTTGCCTGGCAGGGGGTGGTGGTCTGGGAGTGTATTAAAAACTGACAGAACATAGCTGGCTCGCCACTCTTCCCTGGCAGGCCCCACACAGACCCTCCCTGCACAGCAGCTCCCATTCGGGCTAAGGGATTTTTTTTAAAAAATGCCTTTATTACAGGGATTGTTATCGTAAGTAGGTTAAACCATCATTGACAATGCCAGCTACCCTGAGGAGAAAAAAAATAGTGACTTGGAGGCTGGTGATTTCAAGCAGCTGCCCACCTCCCCTCCCAACCCCACTCTGACTAATTCAGACCTCAGGCAGATGCCTTTTGGCTATGATCTCCAATGCACGGAAAAAGCCTTATAAATAACCACCATTGTCCCGAGATTGCCATCTCTGCCTCTCCTTTGTCCCCTGTCCCCGAGGCAGAGTCTCCCATTTGTGCCGAGGAGAAGCAGGGCAGGGCTGCTCTGAGCTCTCCTCTCTGCTCTGAGCTTCTCTCCCCGTGCACTTGGGTTTTTCTGCAGCACAAAGCTCCCGAAGTGAAAGGGGGGCTCGGATTTGGGGATCTTCACTTCCCTCCTGCATGGATTGTCCCCTTTAATTTTTCCATGTTGATGTCACACCTGGGCTGGGTTCATCTCTGTGCTCCCAGGTGAAGGAGGATTTCAGCATTCAGGAAAACAAGTGCCTGAGCAGGGTTTGTAAATAAGGACCGAGAGCCTCAGCTCCACTTTGGGTGCCCAGCTGGACTCCCAGAGCTTTTCCATGTGTCCCCCTGTGCCTGACCTGTCCCTGTCCCCTTTTAGGACAAAGTGCAGTGAAACACCAACCCCAAACGATGGATGTTGAGGGAAACTTGAGTGTAAAATTCTGTACCTGAGCAGGGTGACAGCCCAGCCTCTCCCTCCCAGATTATTTGTGAGAGATTAGGCTGGGACATCATCCCTGATGCAGAGGGTTTCCTCTCTGAGATAACAAACCCAACCAATTAATTATTCCAAATTGGCTTCATCCCTTCTGGCCTGAGGGGTTTGACACAGATGGAGACCCTGATTCCCTGCTCGCCTCTGGACACCAAGGAGGGAGGATGGAGCTGGATTCTCCTGCGTGAGGGCAGAGCAGCTCCTCCCAGCCTGATAGGGAAACACCAGTGCCAGGGGGGATTCTCCAGGAATAGATAAGGGAATCAGAGCATTTCCTGGAGCTGGTTTATGGTAGTTTTCACACTTACCAGCTGTTTGCACATGAAATTGTTTCACACGATTAGGCAGGTAACAGCACCTCTAAGCCCTGTGTCAAATATTATTACGCAATAAAATAAAACCCTGAGGGAAATCGTCTTGACACACACCCTGATTTACACCCTGCACCGTGAAGATAATTACATTTCAGTGTGATATATAAAAGGCAGCAGAGGAAGCTGCTGGGGAAGGTGCAGCTCTCTGCAGTACCTGCTCAGTCAGAAGTGTCTTGTTAATCATTGTTTTACAGGAATCACAAAGCTGCTGGAACAAAGAGGGACTAACAGGGAGTGATCCCCAGGGTGGCTGTGCAGGGCTGGAACTGGGGCTGGCTGGGGAAGCCAGCTCCTGCTGAACAGGTAACAGGGAGGGGGAGCAGCGTGACCTTTTCCTGCCTCTTCATTTCCTAAACAAGTGTAGGACTCTTATTATTACAATCCTCTCAGCCTTGCTCCCAGCGAGAACAAAAACACGGCTGAGGGTGAAGCTCATATTTAAATACATATTCAAAGACACCTTTGGAGATGTATGAGGCTGGTAGAGAGAGGGGCCTGGAAGGATGGATATGGGAGGGAGTTTAATATCCATGAAAAGGGAATGTATCCCTATTCCCAGGATAAGGACACTGGGCTGTCTGCAAGCTTTGTTCTGCCTCTGACCTGTGCATGGAAGAAGATTTGTGGTCACCAGACCTTATCTGCAGTCCATCTTCACCATGCAGACAAATTTTCCTTCTTTCCCAGTTAAGGGGAAGGCACTTCATGGGGAAATCCCAGGAAGAAGTGAGATTTAACTTGTCTCATTGCCAAAGTGATCATGCTGGGAGTTTAAGAATTTTAATTTCTTTTTTCCTTCTCTTTCTTGGAGGTTGGTGAGACCAATCCTCTCAGGGGTGAAGAAGGGACCTGAAAATCTCAGTCCCCACAACCTTTCCTGGGAAGAGAAATTGTGGCCTGAAGGTGCAGCTCTGAAGGTCTGTGGAATTTCCAGGTGAAGCCTGGGATGGAGCCATGGACAAGTTGAAGGGAGCAGCTGAAAACTGAGATTTATTGGACTTTGCAGCCTTGAATTGAGTTCTGACCCACGCTCACATTTTTGCCTTTCTGCTTGTCTGAGCAGAGGTGAAATCAACACTCAGTGATTAGAAAAAGGAGAGAAGAGAAAGAAATTAATTATTCCTAACAAACTTTTAAGATCATGGGTTCTGCCTCCTGAAAAGTCTCCAAATCCCCCTGAAAAGCCAGGTCTGTGCAGTGCACTTTGCATGCCAGCAGGGTCTAATTCTCTGCCTGATAAAAGCAGAAGGAAAGATAAAAAAAGCCGGCAGGCAAATAGGATTAATTGTGTGTCAGAGGTGCCTAATTAGACAGAATGATGGACTGGAAGGCAACACACAGGAGGCACGAGCCAGCCCAAGCTGCTCTCAGTGGCCTCCTCTGTTTCCAGGAGCAGCAGCCCTGGGCAGTGTAAATGCTCCAGCATCAGCAAGTCTCTTTTTCCCCATCTGTGCCCTCCATCAGGGGTCTGGGAAGCTTCTCCCTGGTACCTCTCATGATTTCATCCATCCACATGTTGATTTATTCCATCTACCTTTCCCCCTGTGTTGAAGAACCAATGTTCCTTCTCTCCATTTCAGGGCCTGTCCTTCTGAGCCTTCTCTCCTGCAAGGATTTGGAGCATCTGAAGTGTCTGAGGCAAGTGTTTCTCCTCACTTTCAGCCTCAGGGAGCCTCGGAGTCCCTGGACACAGAGTTGGCTTTGTCGGGATTTCTCTGTGCCCAGAGATGAGCCTGGCTTGCCATCCTAAATGGAAATAAATGGCCAGCAGTGCTGTAGTGGAATTTTCCATCAAGAGGAGCAGCTGGAGGGGATCTGGCTATTACACGTGATGGGAGGGTGCCAGTCCCCTCTCCTGCTTGGAGGCTCAGAGAGCATGAGTGGGACTAATTTCATTTCACCTAAAGCATTCAGCGAATCCTTTTCACCATGTAAAATCCATTGCAGTTTTCTCATTAATCCTCCAAAGTACAGACACTTACTCCAGGCCTAATCCCACTCTGCTATTGTATTTCTCTGCTGCAGCCTTCCCTCATCAGCTTAACAAATTCCCTGATTTCAATAGGAGATCCAAAGCTGAACATGCTGGGCATTAAACTGAAACCTTCTCCCAAGGGCTGCTGCACCTTCCTCGCTCCCCAGCCTGAGCAGGGATGAATCCTGCAAGCAGGCAGGAGAGGTGGAGGTCATGAGCTGTGACATTTAAAAATTGCTTCTCCAAGCCCTTGTCAGGTGAGACAAAACCATGGAACGTGTCCCAGGCAAATGAGAATTGATCTCAGCCGGCTTTGGGGGCGAGGTTCTGCTCTCCCCTTTGTGTCTCCTCTGGGAACGATCCCAATTCATGCAGGGAAATAGATGGAGAGTCCATGCTGGTGATAAGGTGTGGATCTAATTAACGACTTTGTCAAAGGGCTTTGTTTCAGAGGCTGGGCTGCCTCTGCCAGCACCCCCCATCCATCAATGCTGAGCAGCCCTATCTGTGCACAGACAGTGCTGAGGAGCTGCTGGACCAGCCACCCTCACACAGAGCTGCTCTTCCTCCAAAGACTTGCATTTCCTCTCACTTTTGTGCCTGCTTTGTGTTCATTTTGTTTTCATTCCCTCTCTCCACACAGACTCTGTCCCTCCTTTCCCTTTGCTGTTGGTTCAGGATCAAGCTATTGCTTTGTCACCTCTAAAAAGGGGAATGCTGACCCTTCCATCTGCTTGGGGCTCCTAAAGGAAAGGCTGAAAGATGGTTATAATAATATTTTCATCTCCAACTGCTCGGCTTTGCTCACCCGTGTCACTTGAACAGCTGTTTCCTTAATTTCCACCATGAAATCCGTTTGTTTTCTCCCGGTCCCTCTCCAGTGTGAGTTGCAGCTTTATATCCTGGGCGATTCCCTGACTGGGGTGGGGTTACAAACTATTTCCAGCTCAAAATCTGCCTGCTCTGGATGTGTCTGTCAAGTTTTAGGCTGCTAAAGGTCTTCTCAGGGCTGTTTATCTACAAACAAGTGACTGCTGATAAATACCTGCTATTCCCACAAACCTGACCTTTCCCAGCTATTCACCCACTCACAGCCCATTCCCCCTTCCCTGGGCACCTCAGTGACCTCCACAGCTCAGCTCTCCTCCTCCTCCTGGCCCTGATTTTGCTCTGAGGATGCTCCAAACACCTAAAAAGGTTCCTGAGACACATCTGCCCTTAGACCTCCTTGACTCTAATCCAGGCTGATACCATTTGCTCTCTTCCCATTTATGAGGTCTGATTCCCATGTAAATGTTTCATTTGCTTCCAAAATTACTTTGATCTCTTCTGAATTTTTTATCTCTTTTTATTGCATCCTGGGATCATAATCCTGCTTTATGTCCTGCTATCTTTTGGAGAGGCCAAATGCCTGCGCTGCATTTGTTTTTCAGTCTGGCATTTTCACTGTGCAATTGGCTGCATGAGCACACTTCTGAGGGAGAGATTCACAGTGGAAATTAAGCATAAAAGACTAAATGCTCCTGTTGAGCTGTGAGCTGTTGTGTTGCTTTGTTAAATTTTTAAGAGTATTTGGATGGAAATGGTCCTTCATTTTTGGTTTTTAGTTTTTACAAATCTCCTCTGAGAAACCATAGCAGCCTTCTGGAATATGCAGGGAAGACTTGTCTGTTTTAATAAAAGTGAGAAGGGGAATCAAAATAAACCCAGAAACAGTGATAGATCCTCTAAAATTAGCAGCCTCACAGGCATCCTAGGAGAACTAACTTGGGAATGATGGTGTGACATGCACAGAAATGGGGGAGAGGCTTTTTGATCTCCTCAGCCAAGCTCCAGGCACGATGTGGGGTGGGAAAGCAACGCTCTGACTCGAGTCAAAGGTGTTATCTCCTGGGAGCAGAGCCTGCAGCACGCCCATGAAGGAGCCCCTGCACTCTGGGGGAATTGGGCACTGAGCTTTAGCCAAGAGAAGAAACACAAGGAGCCAGAGGGGTGGGAGGGGGAGTGTGGGTGAAAAGCAGGCTTGGAGGAGATGGGCAGGGTGCAGAAGGGAGGTTTTGTTGTGGGAGAGCAAGGTCCTCCATCTTCAGCACATCCTGGTTTGTAAATTGAGCTCACCCGGCTTCTGAACAAAAAGAAAACAACCAGACCTGCCCATGAAGTCTGAATTTCCCAGCATTAATTGGTTGGTGCCTCACATTCCCATTCAGGATCTCCTGGGGTTTATTCTGTTCCATTAGTGAGCCCCTTCTGCTGCCGTGGGTTCAGGAGGGGTTTAGCCTCAATGCTGATGAGGTGGTGCCAGTTCCACCTGCCCAGGATCCCGGTGGGAGCTGAATTTCCACATCCAGCCTCTGATCAGCTGGCCCCGAGGCACTCCTGCAGCACAAAGCACAGGCCAGGCCTGGGGAATCCTAAAAGCAAAAGCCTGGCTTGATCAAACCCTGTTCCACTTCAATCCTGGCTGCCTGCACATCTCCCAAAACAAAGTGCAGCCAACAAGACAATCATGGCCTGAGACAGACGAGGCTGTGCCTGAACAAAGGGCTGGATGCTGATGCAACACTTAAAGAGAAATCACTTTTCCTCAGCCCCAGCTGGATAAAAACCCACTGGGCAGATGGGGCTTGGGCCAACCCCCTTTTTTTTCCCTTTATCACTGCAGCAAGTGAGGTGTTTTCACTGTGAGCCCCAGAGTTATGGCTGTTATTAAGTTGGAATATTTTTATAGACTTCTCCACTTAGAATATACAGGCGTGTTTACGCACACAGCCCTTTTGCTTTAATTTAGTCCTCTCCTTCCCTGCACCCCATCAAGTAACTTCTAATAAATGACCGAATAAATGCATTCAGATAGTGCTGTAATGGAGAAAAATCCAGTGTCTAATGAAGAGATTGTTCCTACCCCAGGACTGTAAAGATGAATGATAGTGACTGTGGTTTGAAAACTCCTTTTAGTTTAAAATATTACTCCTTCGTAAGGCAAAAAAGAAAGCACAAAGGGGAAAAGAAAAAAAAAAGCCCAAAACAATTCTGTATAGTTTTTACCAGTCAGGATCTGCTTGCACACAAAACAGAAACTGTCGCAGCCAAAATTGCTTCATATATCATAGCCCAGCACCAGGCAGATAATGGCAAAGCCAGTTCTGATCAGGGAGTGATTATTGCTCCATGCTCTGAGCACTGACGTGCAGACAACTGACTGCAGCTTGATTTCCTTCAGCTGGATTGATCTTTCCAGGCTGAAATTAAGAATGTGATCGCCCTGATGAGGTGTTGACCTGAAGGAAAATTCCTAAAAGGAGCCAGTTCTTCCTCTCCTGCACTTAAATTTTCTGTTCTGCAGCTCTGGGTGCCTAAAGTGAGGAAAAAAGGGCTTTTTGTCTTCCTGACCTGTTACTGACAGACATCAAATTATCTCAAGATCATCCTGGACTTGATAGAAATCTGTGGTCAGACCAGTTACCAGATTGCAGAAGTAAGAAGCAGAGCAGAGGGAATTGTGATGAGATCATTTGGTTTGGTGTCATTTTGCTCTCCCCCAGCTCATCCAACGTGATTCTGGAGCACCCACACTTTCCCAGGCTGTTTGTGTGTTTGCTGATCCCACGGAATGTCCCTTTCCCTGACATTTTTGTCATTAGGAGCTTCAAAACAGGGACATTTCCCACTGGTACAGCACCAGCCAGACAGGATCTGCAGGGGAAAATCACAGCACAAGCAGTGATAAGAGCAACAATTAAACCCTGTCCACTACAAGAGCTGTGTCCTCCTCGTTTATTTTAGACTCTCAGAAAGGACAGAAAGTTGGGAGAACCCCAGGTTTGCCCACTTTGGCAATAATGTGCCTGTTATTAACATTTCACTGCTGCAGAACAAGCCCCAAGCTGGGAAAGGCACCCAGTGGCCAGAGGAACAGAGGAGGCAGCAAATAACACAAGGAGAAAAGCCATGCACTGATGAATCCCCTGCTGCTAAGACAACAACAAGTCAAACTTGCACCTTTCATGGCGAAAGCAGCACATTAAAATTAATTGAATGAGCCTCAAGTTCCATGAAAAGGATGTTCTGTGTCTGTTCATGTGAATCCTGCTTCCCTCAGAGATGCTTTTTTTGTGCCATGCATCCAAATTCGGGCTGTAAATTCTCCTTGTTGTAAAGCACAGCAAGACACAGACCTGGGATCTGCCAGAGTTTGTTATTGAGTTTGTAATATGCAATTGTGGCAATGATTATAATATCAGCAACTGGATTTCATCTGTCCCCACACATTGAAACAGGCGAGCTGAAATGAGCAGTGACAGGAAAATGGTCTTGTTTGCACATAAATCCTTTAATAACCAGCAATTTCAGAAAGAGAATAGTAGGAGAAAGAAGAAGTTGAAGGACAAAGAACTCACATATTAATTCCTACATTGAATTTAAGTCTTAAAAACCGTATCATTAAGGCCTTCAATGGGCCTTGAAGAGTGGTAAAAGCAACCAAAAAGGGTTAATTCTCCCCTAAATCTCTCATCCAACGACCACTATTTGCATGCCTTTTAAGGCAGCCAGGAAATTACATTAATTTCTCTAATGTGTGCAGTGCCATAAGTTCTTTTTTTAATTACAATGATCAAAATATTGCTTAAAATTAAAGGCAGCTGCATTTGTTTCTGACGGATATCATAATTGCAATTGTAAATTGGGAAATGTAATGTTTCCTGGTGCTGCTGTGAGTAATGGCTCTGAAATCATTATAGATAGGTAGATATAAATAAACCAGGAGATCTGTGAAAATAGAGCAAAAGCAAGCTAAAAGGGTAATTAGCTGAGCGAATGGGAACAGAGGAATCCGGTGCTCAAACAAAAAATCTAAATATTCAAATATTCAGAGGAGCTCTGTGACTGTATTCATATCATGTTGGGGAAAAAAAAATCCAAAAAGAGAGGGGAAAAAAAAGAAAGAAAAAGAATAAATTTAAGCTGTGAAGGGTTTTGTTTTTTTTTTTTGCTGTCTTTATAAATTCTTCCCCATGAGTGAGAATGGCACAGAGGCTGATTCCTGTGGGGTTCTCCTACCCTTGAGCTTGACTCAGAGCATTGCTCACATCTTGTGCTGCTCCCTGAGGACCAGCAGGAAAAGTGGATGGTCCTGGTGATGAAAAGCCAAGTCCCATCTTTAAACCTGCCCAGGGGAGGATCAGCTCCCTCTTTCCAGGGAGTCTGGAGCCATTTTTGGGCTCCTTGTCCCAGGGTTATCCCAACCCAATCCCAATACAAAGAGAGAGAAGAAGCTGAAGGACAAAGAACTCATGTATTAATTCCTACATTGAATTTAAGTCTTAAAAACTGTGTCATTAAGGCCTTCAGCGTGCCTTGAAGAGTGGTAAAAGCATGCAAAAAGGGTTAATTCTGTTTTTTTTTTTTTTTTTGCTGTCTTTATATGTCAGGATGCTGCTGCCCTCGGGAGAGGGATGGAGCTGTGGAGGAGCTGAAATTACTCAGAAAAAGCCCTGGAAGAGCCAGCAAGGTGCAGCTGAGCCCTCTCTGTGTGCCTAAAAGCCCTTCCAGAACAGGAGGCAATTTGGGATGGGTGTAAATCCAGAGGAATGTGCTGTCCATCCGTTTAGGGTTTTTTAGGGAAAAGAAAAATGAAGTTTTCTGGATCTGGGGCCCGGGCAGCTGGGAAATGGCCAGCTCAGCAGCAACATTTATCAGCAGGCCCTGAGATACAACAAGCAATCACACTCCAGCTGGTTTCCCATCAATAAGCAGGGATGGAATATTAGTAACTATTCCGTGGGATTCGGAAGGCAAACACTGAAAAAAAGTATATATATTTAAATAAAAAAAAAAGAGCAGTTGCAAACTGGAGAGCTCAGCCTGGGCTCCCTGCTCTGCTAAACTCCCTTCTCCAACTGCTCCAGGTGGTGCTGCCATGCTGGGAATGGTGGAGTGGGCAGGGAGGAGAGGAACAGATGGGAAAGGGGGGCAGTCAACAGCTGTACAAACCCCTGGAACATCCCCAGATGGAGCAGCTGACCACGGGGCTGGAATTGTTCCTAGCACAGGCACGACACAGACATCCAACACTGGCTGGAGGACACTTCCTAGAGATAAAATTAGAGGCACAGGAAATAGAAAAAAATATTAATATAATAATAATAATAATAAAGATGTGGAGCTCTGGTGCAGTGGGACAGCCCAAGCTTGGTTTTCAGTGTTGTGCCCACAAAATCTGCAAGCACAAGTAGGGCTGAAACCATTGAACATCTGCCGGAGAAATGCATGTCCTTGCAGGTGTGAGAAGGCACTTCGAGCTTAATTGGAGCTGAACCAAGCACCAGAATTTGACTATGCAGGCAAAATTCTGAGAAAAGCCAGTCCATCCCATAAAATCACCAAAAAACTCTTTCCCTCTGCTCTGGGCGAGAGTAGAAGCCTGGAGACTTCTCAGGCTTCACTAAAGACGTGGGGATCATGATTTTCCTTCTGCAGCTGGTGGAATCTCCTCCTGAAAGGATCTTTTGGCAGCCAGGAATGGACCTAACGAGGACAGTGACCGATGGGAGGGCCTCTGTGGGTTCTACAAACACTATTGATTTTCACATTCGCAGAGAAATGAATTAGGTGTGTACGAACTGAGCCTAGAACTGCAAACACTGGGTGCCCCCAGGGAAGAAGAGGCTGGGGAGGGAGGGAATGCAGGTGTGGGATTGAAAAGGTTGTCTCCAGTTTAGTGCCCTGCTATTGTGCCTTAGGAAAGGCCATTTCCCAGCTGATCAGGCTGATGTTAAACCATGAGGAAATCGGTTTGACCTCCGTGCTCATGCCTGGTTACTGCCTAATCTCAGAATTGTTTCCTAAAGGGGACCAGAAGAGAGAGAAAATGGTGGGTACTGAGTGAATAAAGCAAAAATGGGCCCACAGCACTTTGCACTTGCACAAATCCAGCTGCATATTTACACCCTCATGCTTGGCAGGTGACAAAACAGACACAGAGGCATCACCCCTGTGCCAGTCACAGGGAGTTTACCCTTCCAGGACTTCCCATCCACTGTTGCAGCCAGCCCTGCACCCCTGGGAGCTGCAGGGGTGTGGAGGCCACAGGCAGTGATGCTGTGACCCCAGAGCCGTGACAAATGACACAGCCTGTGCCATAGGGCTCTGCCTGCTGTTCTAACCCATCATCACCAGCACGGGGAAGAGCTCAGAGCCTGGAGCTGGGGGTGGTTTCATCTTCTGCAGGGCTGTAACCACTCTGAACCCCGTGTCTAACATCACTCAGCGTGACTGCTTAATTACAGTAATTAGGGAGCGTGGTAGGAACCTGTGCCGTGTGGGAAGGAGGGATTGCACTCAGGAAAAGGATTCCCCGGGGTCAGGTCCCTTGGGAAGTGATGCTGCCCAGCTTCTAGGCTGGGGAACCTCAGCAGGGCATCTGCAGCTTCCCTCCCATCCCCAGCTCGGGTTTTACTCTCCAAAATCAGTGAAATTTACTCCTGGCTGCTCTTCAGGAGAGGGGCAGGTGCTGGGTGATTCAAGGGGTGTCCCTGGGAGGGCAGGAGGTGACACCCTCACCACATCCAGGTGATGTGGAGCACTTCCACACCATCACCCCAGGAGAGTGCTGGTCACCTCCAGCTCTCGGGGGGTGCAGGTGGATAAACCCCTCAGCTGGGTAAACCCTCCAGCCTGGCAAAGGGACGTGGGGAGCTGGCCCACAGCACTGCTGTCACCCCAAAGGCACGGCCTGCATGGCCATTCCAGCCCGTGGCACCCCCAAATCTCCTCCTATTTCACCCCCCTGAGCACTTTGCCTTGGCCCAGACAGAAAATCCTCTGGGAGCAACTTCCAGAGGCTGAAGGCAGCTCTGCAGCAGGTGTGGAGCTGGATGTCCTGGTGAACAAAGCTCTTCCCACAGCACCAAGCACATCCTGCTGCACCTTGGCTCGCCCTGCCTTGGCTGCTCCTCTCTGCTCCTCACACCTGGGCTGGAACAAACCACATTTCACACCTCCAGTCCTCCCGGGGTTCAGAGCCACCCCCAGCCCGCTGTGACAGCCCTGAGGTGGCACACACGGCTGTGGTCACACTTTCAAGGGACACACGGGTTAGAGGCTGCCCCCAGCCAGGACAGAAATAATCCTGACCCCACAAAACCGCGCCGAGGAAGAGCTCTGCCTCTGACTTAATGAACCGTAAATTCCAGCGTAATGAGTTTTATGCTGAGGAGAATAATTAATGTAATTAGTGCTGATATGAAAATGATGGCACTCCAGCCTGGATGACGAGGGGGAGGGGAGGCTGGAGGTGGGAGGAAGCTTGGAGAAAAAGTTCATTCCCTCTATGGTGCTGCTCCGCCAGAGGAGCAGGGCTGGATGCATTCTTGGCAGCCTTTAAAACCTCACCTCCCATCTGCCATAAAGGGGAAGAAAATAGAGCATGACAGTAGAGAGAAAAAAAAATTAAAAAAATAAAAAGAAGAGCTCAGCCTGCCCTGCTTGCAGCAGGGATGTGAAATCTTCAGTGCAGCCCTTTCCTGTGCTGGCCTTGGATTTGCAGCTCCTCCTTGAATTTGAACATCCTCCACCCTCCATGGGGCCTTTTTTTTTTTTAGTTCCAGGAGAAAATATCTTTATAAAGGTAATTAGATGGTAAAACAACAGCTTTTCACCTTACACTACATAAGTATCAATTTACTTATCCTGTGTAAGTGTTTTGATGGATTTGATATATTTAGTGCAGTCCAAGAGCTGTATTTTAGTTTTATACATATGAATAGATGCATAAATTTCTGCAGAGCCATAAAATGGCCCAGCAGGAAGTTTTCTGTTCTGACTGTGGCACTGATCAGACATTCAGCACTGGAGAAAGGGACCACAAAACTCAGTGCTGACCCTGCCAGCCACGAGGAAATAAAAAACGAGCTGGAATGGATGTGTTTTCCAGTTGGAGTGGGCAGCTTTCACATGTGCAAGGAGTCTCTGATGCCACACTGGGTGTTGGTGGAAATTTTCAGCTCCCATGGGCCACGTTCAGATGGGCATTGGTGGCAGTCTGTGGGCAAATGTTTTAAAAACTGCCATGCAGGAGGTAAATCCAGGTTCTTCTCCCCCTTCTGGGAAGTAAACACGGTCCTGGGGGGAGATGCCAGGATCCAGAAATGCAGGATAAACCTGTCTGTGTGCAGACTGAGGAGAGCATTGCCAGCACTCTGCTCCCACCATCCTGTGTGATATCCTGGCCCTGAGGAGGATTTTCTCTCTCCTTGATATTTCTGAGAGGCAGCCCAGAGAAACTCTGGAGTTCTGAGCAGAATTGTGCCAGCTCCTCTCCCACAATCCAATGAACCCTTCCCAGGCATGGCCAGCTTTGGCTGCTGCTGGTGCAGGAGCATTCAGACCCTCCACCCTCCCTCTATGCCCCATCCCTAAATTTAGCCCCAAATCTGTGGCTAAATTGTTCCAAAGGGCTTTTACCCAGAAGCAGAGGCTCCATTCTTGTGCAGTACAGCTTTGCTGGCAAGAAATACCCTGGGGCTTTTCCATTCTCAGAGTCAGTGCTAAAAAAATGCCATCAATAAATGGTTTATTGATCAGCTGTGTCTGATAGGGAGCCTCCGGAGGAAGTGCTGAGTGTTCAGCTGGATTGGGCTCACACCCTGTTGTCTCCCTGCCTCTGGAACCAGCACCCAGTGCCTGCACCAGGAAATCAGCGTGGCATGAGAGGTGGGCTGGGGAGGAGGAGAACCCCCCTTTTCTTTCCTTAAATAGCTGCTGGCCCCGGGGACTGGCTGTTTGTGACTGGATCTGTCCCTCCCACGTGCAGGGGGAGGCTGGGAGGAGGATTTCCAACAAAGTGGAGCGAGGCTGGCATTTCTTGGGCAGCCTGATTGCTCTGGGGGCAGAGCCAGGGCAGGGAAGTGCAGCAGCCATCGCCCTGCAGGTCACTGACCTCTGCTCCTCTGCTTACCTTTGGGTCCTGTGCTGCAGGCAGGGAGGGGGGCAGCAGGAAAAGTGGGATATTCCAGTCCTGAGGAGCCTCTGGAATGGGCAGGAGCTCCTGGGAGAAGGCAGGAGTGCCCGTGGGTGCATTTTGGGGGGTGCAGTGCAAGGGGTGAGGGATGTGGAGGACAACTCAGCAAGGAGGCAGCCCCGGGAGCAAGGCAGACATCAAACACCCCCCACAGCCCCACAGGCAGGACAGAAGTTGCTGTAACTCTTCAGCTCACTTTTATTTAAGTTCTGTGATCAGTCTTTTCCATCTGCAAGAGCTCTGGTGTCAGTGCCACCAACACATGGAACAGAACCCGTGACATTTCACCCTGGTGACAGGAAGAACAGCTCCATCTTAGAGGTCTTTCCAACCTGAATGATTCTCTGTCCTACAACACCAGTTCCTCCCAGCCCACTGGATCCCACTCCAGCAGTTTCCAGCTGGATTTGTTCGGTGATCCACACCCAACAGCGCTGCTGGATGGCTCAGTCTCCAGAGCAGGGATCTTGTAAAGTCAATTGGCACCGTGTCAGCAGGAGAACACCTCCCCCTGGCCCTGATTCCAGCACCTGCAAGCTCCCCCCAGGCATGGGCAGCCTTATCGCGGAGCAGAGTGAGGATTTAGCCTGGAAGAGCCACTGGGCAACCTCTGTGTGACAGCAGGGAAAGGGAGAGAGGAACAAGAGCCCTGAATCAGAACCATTTCCGAGCACAGATTTGTAAAACCAAAGCAGTGGACTCACTATTTCTTACTTCAGGGCTGTCCTTCAGGGTTTCCCCCCCTTTCCTAGGATGCAGAGGAATTTGGTGGCGTGTGGCGAGCTCCTCTTGCCATTTTTTGAGGTCAAACCAGCTCTTCAGGAGAGGCAGAGAAAACCAAGACATTCCTAGACTAAATACCTGTGCTGGCATAAGTCAAACCAGTGCTTTGAACTGAGGCTTCTCCTGCCTTTTACCTTTTCAAGAAGGATTGAAATCCTTTTGCTTTGCTGCAAGCCCAGTAAAACCCTTTGTGGCAGACTTCTGTGGGCAGCTCAGATCCAAAGCTGCTCACGGCAAGCAGAGTTTTTCTCTAATGCTGCAGTTTGTATCCCTGCCTTCCCCTTGCTCATCAAAGCATCTTTGTCCCAGACATGGGCAGCAGAGAAAACCACCTGCAACGTGTTCTCAGCCTCCTCTGGCAAGCAATCATTTTGTCTGGCTTCTTTCCTCTTGTATCTGAAGACCTGAACATATTCCACTTCTCATTTAAATTCCTGGATCTGTCTGAAACCACATCAGGTGAAAATCAAACCACAGTGCGGGCAGCGCTCTGCTCTTCCAGGCATGCAGGTAGGGAAGCTTGGAATGGATTTTTGCTTGCTTTTTCCTCATGGTCAGTGGTGCTGGGTTGATTCCAGGACATCAGAGACCCGTGGGGCTTCCAGCACCTCCTGACCTTTCCAAAGACAGGGAGCAAAGGCAGATTTGGCAGATGGGATGAATGTGGTGGCTGTGCCTTCAGTTCAGAGCACACCCAGTTTCCAGCTCTGTGGCAACCCAAGGTGTGTTGGGGAGGAAACCAGAGGGAAAAATGCATTTTCTGAACAGAGACCCGGAGCACTGCAGTCCCTTGGTGTGAGGGAACGACCGGCTGAATCCTCTGGAGACTGGCAGAGGAAATGTGACTACAAATGATTCCAGAAAGTTTTGCATCAGTCAGGACTGGCAGGATGGGATTGAAAAGTTGTTTGGAGTGCTCTAAGGCTGTGTCCTGATGATCCTCCCCTGATCCTTTGGGAACGAGGGTGCTCCACGCACCAGCACGTGGCAGGGCTGCTGCTGCCCATCCCAGCTTGGCCAAAAAATGCATCAAAAATTCCCCTTCATCCACTCCTCAGCCAGCCAGGCACCTCCATCTGGCTCAGCTGATGTCACTCAGTGTGAGGCCACCTCCCAGGAGGAGCACACCTCTGCAGGAGCAGCAATTCCCCCCCAAACCTTGTCCTGCTCGGGCACAGAGTGGCAGCGTGCACTGGGGAAGGGCTGGGAAGGGCTGGGGGTGTTTTTACCACTCAGGGGGATCCATGCACGTGGTGTCACCCCCACAGGGCTGAGCAGGGTGTAAACCCCCTCTCCCACACCCAGAGGTGTTTGTCAGCCTGCAGGGAAGCAGAGTGACCCGGGTGCGGGGAGGAGCAGGGACAGGCAGGACGAGGTGACAGGGACACAGCAAGGGCAGAGCTGCTGAGATCCAGCCAGGCAGAGATAAATGGGTGCCTCGGGGCAGGAGCTGGGCTGGGACACCTCTGTGGTCACACGTCCCCTGCCAGGAGTTGTCACCTGCTGGGATTTTCATTCCTCACCTGCGCTGACAGGTTTTGGGTGCCCGGGCAGCAGGGTGAGGTGTGGTGCCCACCTCTCCCTCCCACATGCCCTCAGCTCGAGCATCCTCACGTTTTCCAGAGGGATTTGAGTGTCTGCAGAATGCCAGATTCGAAAAGCAGAGGAAATTCCCTGGGCCAAAGCCAAGGAAATGCCCTCTGGCCACAAAGCTTTATCCCTTTGTTCAGAACCATCCCAGCCTCACCTCTTCCATGCCATGGGTGAAACAGGTGGGAGTTATCCCTGAAACCAAGCTCTGAGGCAGGATGTTCATTCCTTGTCCTCCTCTTCCTCTTCTTTGCTTTTATATACATTGAAGTGTATAACGATATTTATTTTTTTTTCTCTAATACAAGTGAACACAAATGTGATGTGGAGATAAGTTCCCTTTTCTAAAACACTTTGTGGTCACGGGAATGTACACATTTGGATTTACACACCCACACACATTCCAATATCAAAAAAAGGTGTAGTCCCAAAACTAAGATGCTTTTATAAAAGTTAAAAGGCCAAATTCCTCTATTGGCTTTTATCCTTCATTAAGAGCAAGGAGATTACCTGAAATCCTGATTTATTCTTCATATTCTGCCTGAGTTAATTTTAAAATTCCAATCAACAGATGCGAGGAAGAGAAGGGGGAAAAGCTCGTGGGGGGCCACGTTAGGCTTTGGAAGGAAAATTAGAGAGAATGTTTTCCTTTGTAATTATTTTCTCCTTTGGGTTTCAGGTTATCAGACCTGTTATTTAAAGGATGCTTTCTCCAAATGTGTTGACTCCAAAATATGTCCCCTTTAAAAGAGTCAATCCAAGAGATTGGGAGTGGGAGCAGGAAGGGAAAAGGACAGAAACAAACTGCCTAAACCAAGTCCTGATCTCTATTTTTGGGTTGGTTTTGAGCATCTTTCGTTATAAGCATCTTATGATTTGGTTCAGCAATCTTGGCTGTTCAGCTCTTCACAAACGGGGATTTGCTATCCCCACTTCCAAGGGGGAAAAGGAGCAGGAAAAAAAAGAAAAAAAGCCACAGGCTCAGCTTTGAGCACTGGCTGTGCTGTAAAACCTCACAGAAGCTGCAGCGAGGGCTGGGGATGACCCACACGTGTGGAGAGTGCAGGAATGGACACAGGGGAAAAGCTACGGACACTGGACTGGGCTGGGCACATCCCATCCACCACAGGGCAGCTGTCACCCACAGACACATGCACACACAGAGCCGGGAGGAGAAAAGAAAGATGCAGGTGCTGGAGAGGACGTGGGAGAAGGCAGAGTGTTCCCTTGAGCGTTAGCAAGCCAGGCAGACACTTGGAACTAATCATGGCAATTGCACCCGGATTTAAAAACCAATCAATAAAATGAGCAATGGCAAAGGGAAGGGAGGGCTGGAAGGCCTTGGTTGTTGAGCGACAGGAGAGGTGAAAACCATGAGTTTCTTCATTTTTTTTTTTTTGCAGTGTTGACACTTTAAACATACTGTTCCTTAGGACAGATGTAAGGAGCCCGGGAGCCGGGAGGTGGGCAGCAGAAGGAGATGTCGGAATGGTGAGGATAAAGATCTTGTGGGAGGTCTGACAAGGGGGCATAGACATGAGGGATCTTCTCCAGATATCGATCTTCATGTGAGTAACAGCGGGTCAGGTAATCACTCGCATTCGATATCTCTGAGTGACACTTTCCAAAGTTCTGCAAGTAGAGACAAAAGTCAACGGGTGAAAACTCCGGGATCCACGGCCAGAAAACACACACAGCTCTTCAGCTCCTTGCTGAGACACACAGAGAGCAAGCAGGATGGAATATTAACTAGTTTACCGAGCTCGCTGCTTCAGGAAAATGGAAACCCAGGTGATAAATCCTCACGCTGCAAAGTTTCTGTCTCTCTGCCTGAAATACCCAGATCGTTGATGAATATGGATGGATTGGGCATGGTGTGTCCCTTGTCTGTAAATACTCTGCTCTCTGCACTAAACAAGCAGCCAGCCAGAGGAAGGGCAGTTTATTTCTACGCTTTCTAACCTGAGTTTTGGAAAAGCAGTGCTTGAAGGCATCATTAATCCAAGCCAGGCCTGTGCTCTTCCATTTAAAGGGCACATGTGTCCTACCTGGGGCTTGGGATGCACAATGAGCTTACTGTGCCTGTTGTTTATGTGGAAGACAGGAGTGCTGGGCTTTACCTGTGTGAACAGCTCCCCAAGAAGCCTCAGGGTGGGTTTTGTGAGTCAAATCAACTACAGAGAACATAAAATCACTTCCAAACCCGAGGCTGCTCTGCTTCCCGTGCTTTTCCCTCTGTGTGTGGATGCTTTGCTCTGCTGGGGTCGAGGGAGAATCTCTCCCACATCCCAGGGCTGTGGCTCCCCAGAGGGTGGCAGCAGATGGGAAGGATTCCTCCCTGCTCCCAGACCCTTTCCTGCTTTGGAAACCCTGCAGGATGACCCAAGCAGGATGGACAAACAAAAATTTGTTTTTAAACCAACCTGCGCTCAGGGGCGCTCACCAGGAGATAATTTCTTCTCCAAGAGGGAGCAAACAGCGCTGGAAAGCGTTTTGATGCTTGTGGTTTGAAGCAAGCAACTTGCCCTTGAGCCCTTCCTTATTCCCTTTCAAAATCCCAGGAACAGTCAGTTTCGTGGGAAGGACAAGGGTTTGGCCCTCAGGAGAAAACGCCTGAAGGAACACAACAATCCACTCATGGCTCATCTGCTGCCAGCTCCTGGATGAATATTTCACCAGGATGCTTTAAAAAAACCAAAATCCTATAGAAAACAAGGTGTTGACAATAATTTATTGATGGCTTATACCACTGGGAGTGGCACAGAGGCAATTTTGGGAACAGTCTGGCTGAGCCCAGTGAGGGAAAGTTTGCCTGAGCCCCAGGAAAACAGCAGCAGTGCTGAGGTCAGCCTCATTTTCATCTCCCTTCCACTGGCAAAACTGTTTATCCAACAGATTGAGCTTTTAAAAGTCAGTAGTGGAGTTGCTGCGCTGGGATCCTAAATTTGGGTGGGCCGTTCCCACAGTTTTTATCCACTTAAGCCTTTTAATTGCCAAGTGAAAATGTGGATAAGTGCAGCATTAGAGCTCTTTAACCAGAGGAGCCCCAGCCAGGGGCCATGAAAAAGCCTCACTAACTCTACCCTAACCTTAAATAAATGTTTGCTGTTCTGCTGATAAAAAGAGGTAAAAAGGGGCTCACGGATTGGGAACGTGGGACGTGTAAAGTCCCCTCCCTGTACAATCTACTCTTAAGAACTGTCACACTCAACAGAATCCCTTTCCACACCTGGAAGGGGGAAAAATCTGTATTTAGCCATGCTCTCCTCCTGCTTTAATTTTCTGGGTTAAGCTAACCTGAAAGGGAAGTTGTCTTAATTACAGAAATTTAGTAAGACAAAGCAAGCAAGGGGGCTTCTTGTAATTTGTTACCAATTAAGTGGGAGGGGAAGTTTCTGTGCTCTCTGAGAAAAGCAGAGGATTTGCTAGTGCTGTGTGCAGGCCTGATGGACAGAAAGGTCTCCTAGGAGAGATCCTCAGTTAACCTAAGTGGAAGCTGAGCTGGGTGTGATCAGGTGGCAGCAGAAGGGGCTGTGAGACACTTTTACAGGCTGGCTGTGACAATACACGGGGTCAGCAGAGCACTTTTCTTCCTGCTTATCTCCCAGCTAATGTGGCTGTGAGACAGGCGCCCATGAGGCATTGCCAAAGACACCCAGTGTCTTTTGTCAGCACTTCTGTTTGCACAGGTGAGTGCAAACAAATCCTTCTTTTCTTGCTGGCCCCTCTTTTGTGCTCGCTCCTCATAGGTGGGGTCAGGGCAGGGCAGCTGGAGAATGTCAGGCCCAAAGGAAGAGAATTCCCTGTCTCCTTTTAGCTTTCCTCAGCACCTGAGCTGGGAGTTGCTTTGCTCCTGCTTTGTTCCCTGAACTCATTTGTAGCGTGGCAAAAGGGAGGAGAACAAAACCAGCCTGGTGGTTTTTAACACATTTCGCAGCCGGTGCCCTTTGACTTCCTTCCCCAGTCCCACTGTGACTTTTCCCCAATCTAATTTATCTTTAACGAAGTTTGAAATTAAATTAGGGATAATGAACTAATTAAATTGAACTGGCACATGATTCTACCACCTTCCCCCACCTGGCTTCTCCCACTTGCCTTTGTCTCCAGCATGACTCCATGCAATTCTGCATTATCTGGGTTACATCCTCCCCTCTCAGTTTTATTTCCAAAAGCTTGATTAAAGGGGATGTCAGCAATCTATCCATTTCAGACAGCCTGGCAGATTACCTTCAAACAGGCTTTATTTGATTGAATTAGGGAGCTTTCATTTCTGCCATGACTTCAACTCAACCCTTCTCCATCCCTCCACACCCAATTCCATCTTTTCTTCTATTTGCAGAACATCTCTTTGGGTAGCAGGAGGTGTGAGGCAGCTGACCATGTCCTGTACTTTTAATCATCTTGGAATAATGAGTTCCCACTGGTCTGAAAGTGAAAAACTCCTTCTCAGTGACCTGAGGGTTTCTCTGCTACGTTTTTTGGGAAATCTGAAGATTTTACAGGTGAGAGTTGGACGGGTAATGGTTTTCTCTGCTTGGCCAAGCTCATGGCAAACACATTTTTGCCCTTATGGAATGTGTTCACCTGTGTTTTCCTGGCTGGGAAAAAGCCCCTGCTGCTCAAAACTCCTGAAATTTTGGGCTGCCACTACCCTGACCCCCCTCATCTGTCGGTTTGGAATTTTGGGCTGCAGCACAGGCTGATGGCCAGGAAGGAGCAGCAGCATCACAAAGCTGCTGTCACTCTGTGTCACCAGCCAGGGCAGAGGCTGAGGGTGTTGGGGGACAGAAAATACACCGGGAACCAAAAAAAGAAATATTTCCTCCTGGTGTTGGGACCCTCACATCCTCTCCTCCCCTGGATCTGAACTCCCTACTTGGGGTATTCGGGGTATTTTTCTACTTCCAAGTATGGCCATGATTTTAGGGATCTGTGGGCAGGTTCCTGCTCTGTTTGGTGCTTTATCTGTGAGGGAATTCTTGAATAATCCCTGTGCTGAGTAAAGAATGAGCATTGATGTGTCAGGGATGAGCAGGAACCTGAGCTTGGGCTCCTGAGGGGACAGAACTGAGGGCAGGTGGGACAGAGGGACTCGCCCCTGGGTTCAGGAAATAAAAAGATTGAGCTGAAATTCCCAAAATACAGAGCAAGGACCTGTGGTGAGGGATGCATTCAGACACATGCAAGTATTAATTATGCAGAAAACTTGCTCAGAACGTTGCATTCCTCCTCGAGCATGCTTTTCCCCTGCTGCCTCTGGTACCTACCTGGTCCATGTTCCTACAGCACCTCACACCATCAATCATCCCAAACATTTCCCTCCTGGCTGTTTCTCTCCCAAATCCTCCTCTCCACCCTTCTGGAGTCAAGGCAGGGCTGATATCCTCATTTAAAAATGGGAAGCTAATAAGGAGCGACCTCTTTCTTTATTTCTCCTGCAATCTGGAAATGGGAATCTGATCCCTGGTCACTGATTTGTCGTGTTCTTGATTCCAAGTCTGATGGTTTCCAGCTATTCCTGATGCAACGGGGACAAGAAATTCCCAAGCAAAACAGAGAGCTGGAGTGTGGGGCGGTGAAGGGGGAGGAAATCATTAAAAAAGCATAAAAAAAATTTAAATTGCCCTGATCTGTGGTGTGTCTTAGCAGGGAGATTACACCTTCAAAGCACCATATGACTGGCTTTATTTTTACTTCAGAGAGACTGGGAGGATTTCCAAATTTGGATTTGGAGGATTACTGTCCTTTTGCTGACAATAAAATTCCCCACCCTGGGGAGGACGAGGCGAGACCTCCCAAGATGGATTAGGGAGCCCTTGCCTTGTTTGGAGCAGTGGGAGCAGCCCAAGAATCTGTTGGGAATGGAGGTGAAGACACGAGGGAGAGTGGCTGGTTTCCACCACCCCTTCCTCAGGGCTGGAATTCTCATCCAGGAGAGGCTGGAAGTGTCTGGGAGCGCAGTGACAAACAGATGCCCACAAGGAGACAGAGGAAAGGGAGAACCAGACCCAACCAAAACTTACTGTCCACTCTCGCTCGTTACGTCTACGAAGACCTTGATCCTCATTCTGGGAGCAGGAGTGGGTGAGACACCGCAAGAGAGAGAGGTTACGGATCTGCTCCGGCCCAGGCTGCTGCAGACACTCACCTAGGAGGGCTTTGGCTACACCAGGGGGGCTACAGGGCTGCTTCCAGCAGGGGAACACCAGGGAGCACAGGGAGAGAGCGAACCGGAGCAGCCCCCGCACACCTCGCACCCAGGAGTGGGTGCTGCACCCTCACCCACGGAGCTCCTCAGCTGATCAGGATTGTCCAGGGGGACAAAAAATCCCAGTACAAAAGTCCCATTTTTCTCCTGTTTACTGTTTATCCTTCCTTCCTTCCTTCCTTCCTTCCTTCCTTCCTTCCTTCCTTCCTTCCTTCCTTCCTTCCTTCCTTCCTTCCTTCCTTCCTTCCTTCCTTCCTTCCTTCCTTCCTTCCTTCCTTCCTTCCTTCCTTCCTTCCTTCCTTCCTTCCTTCCTTCCTTCCTTCCTTCCTTCCTTCCTTCCTTCCTTCCTTCCTTCCTTCCTTCCTTCCTTCCTTCCTTCCTTCCTTCCTTCCTTCCTTCCTTCCTTCCTTCCTTCCTTCCTTCCTTCCTTCCTTCCTTCCTTCCTTCCTTCCTTCCTTCCTTCCTTCCTTCCTTCCTTCCTTCCTTCCTTCCTTCCTTCCTTCCCAATGATCTTTATCTCCTCCAAGCCATCCCTTTCTGGCCCCAAGCTCTCCAGTCTCCTCTGACCTGCCTGGGGTGACCAGGAGGGATTCAGGGAGCTGCAAAGCACCTCTCCATTCACTGTCTGCCTTTTCTCCTCTCCCTTCCCTTCCTTTAAACCCACAGATCCTTCCTGCTGCTGGAAAGGCAGCAAAACAAAGGGGAAGCAGCCTGGAGTCACCACAACCTCAGGAATACGCAGGAGTGAGGGAGAGCTGGAGCCAAGGAGAGGGGCACCAGTGGCATTTCCTCAGCCAAAAACTCTTGGAATCCTCCAGCAAAGGTGGGAAAGGAGAGATCTCTCCCTTTCAGGGACCTGGTGGCTTTAATAACTGAGAAAAAGCCGCGGTTATGGGGCAAAGGAACATAGGAAGCGCTGAAGTCACCCCAGTTTTAGTGCTTTTTACATTTAAAAAATCATCATTCAGACTGGAGATGGTCCAGACCAAGCAACTGAGTCCAAATCACTCCCTGCCACAGGACCTGAGCTTGAAAGCGTTTGGTGACACTTGAAAAAGTCCAGAGAACAGGGCTCAGTCTGTGTCTAGTTTTGAGAAGGAGAACACCAAGGAAAATAATCTCTCCCTCTCTCCCAGGCCACCTGCACCAGCCCCACGCCACGCCAGCCCTGTCACTGTCACATGCACAGTCCCTCTCTGCCTGTCTCTTATCCCTGGAGTCTTTCAGCCGTGGGAGCCTTTAGGTGTTCCCATATTCTGTCACATCCTCTCCCACCTTGTTCTTTCACACATGCACATATGCTCCTTCTTCTCTAGAGTTACTTCCACATGCACACAAGCCTTTCTTTTTTAAATTTCCCTTTCAATCATTCCCTTTTCCTTTCCCTCCCCTCCTTGTCCTGGCCTGGAAAAGCCCTCTTAGCATCTCTGACTTCTGATTCCTCACAGGTGCTGCAGAAATTCCCTCAACCAGAGCAGGAACTTCAAACCCACCTGGAGCAGGGGGCCAAACCCCAGCTCTGCCACCAAGCCATGAACCCTCTCCCCCTGTCCCACATGCCTGGCTGCAGGAAGCAAAGGGAAACACAGCAAAAAGAGCATGCAGAGAGGCGAGGCAAGGCAAAAGCATTCTGGGCAGCACCCCCAAAAATAAAAACAAACCAGGGCAGCAGAGAGACAGAGAGAGAGCAGGCAGGGAGGGACAGACAGAGGCAGAGGCAGCGCTCCGGAGGGAGGCAGGAATGCAGGGAGGGGGCAGAGGTGACTTTGAGGGGTGCAGTGAGGACGGCAGAGTGCTGTGGTGAGTACCTTGAGGCCAGAATCTGAGGGGAAAGGGCCTAGAGTGACATGCGCTAGCGTAAGTTGGGCTGGATGGTTGCATACTCGACTAGGTCTCCGCCAGCATGGATGGAGCTCCGAGGGCTGGGTGACGCGGCCAGAGCCGACGTGTCCAGCTCTGCATACTGGACATCACAGTCCTTGTTGGCAGGGCTCTGGAGAGAAGAGAGCAGCAAGGCGGTGGGGGGACACCAGGGAGGAGTCGGGGTGAGGACGGGGGGTCCGTGCAGATGGTGAGGGGTGAGACAGGGACACGGCGGGTGAAGGGGGGAGAAAGAAGAAAAGGGGGAGGAGGGAGGGGAGGAGTAAGAAAACAGGGGGGGAGTAAGAAAAAACAGTTAAAAAGAAGGAGGTAGGGAGGTAATGAAATAATCAGTCAGGTAAAATCCCAAATCAAAGCAAAAGTCCCCAAGGTGCTGAGCCCCCAAAAGCAGAGCTGAGTGACCCAGCCCTGGCTGGCAGCACTCCCAGGCACTGCCCCTTTCACTGGGGCTGCTCCCAGCAGCATCTCACTGCTCTGATCTTCCACTGAACCCCTCTGGGACCAGCATTTCCCTTAGCTGGGGCTGGGTCTGTGAGTTCAAACCTTACAATGCACCTGAGCTCTCTGTTTTAACCCAAGAGTTTGGGATTTGTTGCAAACCCAGGTTTGGGGAACACAAGTGAAAATCCTTGGTTTGAAATCTGGGGTTTTGGGAAGGAGATACCCGGAAGGAATGGCTTTAAAGCCAAAACTCCAAAGGCATGGCCACAGGGTAATGTCACTGTTGTTCTGCCCCAGTGTGGGGACTGTGGAGTGCTGAAGAGCCTGGTTTAACACGAGGCTTGGCTGCACAGCTTGGCACTGCAGATTACCTCTGCAGCACGATTTTGTCATCGTAACACGGTCTAAGAGATGCTAAAAGCATCTCCTTTGGCATGGAAATATTTATGGGCATTCCTTCACTAAGCAGGCTTATCAGCAAGGACTGCATGAATGGAATATTATCCAATTTGTCTGATCACTCCTACCCAGGCATCTTTCATGCAGATGATAATGGGAGAAGCCTGGAAGGCAGGACAGCCCAGAGCTTGTGGCTCAGGGGGGAATAAGGATCACCAGGAGAGCTTTGGTGCCAGCAGCCATGGTGTGAGGGGAATCCTGGCTCCTTGCCCCATGGAGTTTCTTTAATCCTCACTTTTGGGGCTGGTTTCGGTGCCAGCATTAGCCAGGCATCTGCTGAGCCTCTCTGAGAGGAGAGAGGTGTCTCTTCCAAACAAAACAGCTTTCCAGTCTCTCTCTCCCCTTTCCAAAATGGCTGCACTGCATGGCAGTGGTGCAAAAGGTGTTTAATTTGAAAGTGTTCCTCTCCTCTCTGTTTGGAAGCGTCCTCAGCCACCTAGCAGCTGTGGCTGAGCCGCTTTTAGAAGTTTATAGCCCCGTAATGAGCTGGTTGAGTGCCTGTTGCTGGAAGGGGTTGTTGGCTCCGTGATTATCTCTGCCTGCTGCGCTGGCCTGTGCCAGGCTTGGCTCCCCGATCTGCCCCTCAGCCCCAGGGATGAGGGGAATGAAGGGGAACCGGGCTGCAGCAGCATTTCCAGGGCTCAGCAAAGCTGGGGGCTGGAGGAGCAGAGGGCTGCAGGTCACCTCTGTCCTGCCCTTGGTGGCCAGATGGCAGCGGCGAGTTGTTGGCATGAAAGCTGCGCATCCTGTGGAGCCTCTGCTTCGTGTCTGGAACTGGAGTTTGGACATTTAGGAAAATTAGCAATGCCAACTCCAGCCTTAGACCTAAATCTAGACCTTGCAGAGCTCTTTCCCCCTGAATTTTGTGTCTCAGCACCTCCCCTACTCCGGGAGGAAGCCAGACTAAATTTTACCTCCTCGTTCCTATCCTGCCTATTTGCCTCACTCCTCTCCTGCTTCCTTCCCACAGGAGGTGTTTCCTCCATGGATTTCCCTTCCTTTCTCCCACTCCTGGGCTCGTTCCTGCTCCTTTCTGCCCGTTTGGAGCAGAATTTATTACAATATCAATAATGTGCCTTGTATACAAGGCCCAGCACTGCCTCACGCAAGCGCTGGGTGTAAATCATCACCGTCGGCACCCCGGTAATTGCCCTGCAAACCCAGAGAAATTATTTTGCTGTCTGCAGCAATGAAACTTCCCCTTCTACCTGTGCAAATGGGCCCTGCTGACACGGACACTAATCACAGCTCTGCTCCCGCACTGCCTCGTGCCTCCACCTCTGTCTGGCTCCTGCTGCCTCTCACACACCACGGAGCATCCACCTGGCACAAAAGCACTGGCAGAGCACACCTGCCCTCACCCACACACCTCAAACACACTCTCCTGCTTTGATATCCTCACTTTTACCCCAAAACTGCTCAGAGAAAAGCACTGCAGGCAGCACCCACACCCCTACACCCACCCCTGCAGCCTCAAGTGTCCACACCGCTGTCCTTGGGCATTTTGGGGCTGTGCTGGCTTTCCCACAGCCTGCAACCCTAAAACCACAGGTTCATTCATAGCTCTGCTCCCTCCTGCAGGTATCCTGACCCTGCAGACGTGCCCCAGCCTCTCCCTGTGTCCTGGTCCCCTGCCAGCACACGTCCACACGCACGGCCCTGCACACCCTCTTGGAGGTTCCTCCTCCACCTCCCTCTTTTATTTTCTCCTGGCACGTCTCCCATTCCCCCCTCCCTCACTGTTTGCCATCTCTAATCACTGCCTGCCTCCCATTCTAGCGCTGTGAAATCGCCAACCCCAGGCAGTGCCTTTCATGCTGCCTCGTGATAAATCTGGTTTATCCCAAATTACGAGGTTTTGCACAATTCATTCAAAGCTGAATGCACCCGCCCCATTTTCCTGCAGAATCTGCTCCCTTCCGCTCTCATCTTCTTCACTCCCCTCCCAGGCCAAATCTGCAGATGAGGTACAGGCAGAACAAGAAAATCCTGCCTTTCTGCTGTGCCTTTCCCTCTCAGGGATCCCAGAACCACGGATACCCCAGAGCCTCCTGCATCTGCATCTTGAGCAGGTGGGAGCAGGGCTGTGCCAAAGTCAGGCTGGCAGGGACCAGGGATGTGCTTCCCTCCTCATCCTCCAGCTGAGCCAGCCCTCAGGGGAGGGATTGGGCAGGTCTTGCTCCATCCCAGGGTGGTTTTGGAAAGCACTGCTGTTCCCTGGGGCTTCCCACTCCTCAGAATCCCACTGTGACATGAAAAGGAGGCTTCTGCAGTGCTTTAAGGGTGAAAAAAGTGATGTAAGTCACTTTTTTCCCTGCAGGGAGGAAGGCAAAGCTTGTCCCTTTGCAAAGCGTGGCCGGACAACCTGTCCTGGCTGAGGCAGCACGTCCTGCCTGGGAGATCTGGGAAGAATCCAGCAAAATCAGCACTCCTTGGCAGCCAAGGCCACCCTTCTCTGCCTTGCCAGCCCCCAACTCCATCAGCCAGCTGCCTGCCCAAAGGATGCAGCCATTTAGCAAGGAATGGGAGCAGGCTGCATCCTGCTGCTGGGGCAGGGAGCCAGGGCACGGCGCAGGTACGTGCTGGGCGAGCCTGGCGCCGCTGCCAGGGACTGCCAGGCAGGCTGGCCAGGGACAGGGCTCTGCCACAGCTGTGCCAGGCCTGTGCCAAGAGCTGGAGTCCCCCAGACACCCCGTCCTTGCTGAAGAGGCAGTTCTTGGTGGGCCAAGTGGAAGGAGAGCTCCGCAGCCCGTCACCTCCTGGCTGGATCCGCGGGTGAGGAGCAGCCGGTGCCAGGCGTGGGACACGGAAATGCATCTTCTCCGGCCAGGATTGAGAGCAGCAAACTCCGTTGCCATGGTTACGGAGCAGCAACCCATCAGGCCCCATCTCACATCACTAACTCTGCCACTTAATTAACTGACTGCTCGTTATTTCCCAAAATGAGCTCCTCCGTCCTCCTGCTTGCCTGAAATTCAGCTTTCAGATGCTTTTCAAGCAGCAGCCTCGCTCCAACGTCCTGTGTTTCATTTGAAACTCAGCAAGGAGTAGAAAGAGCTGGGGACCAGCCCCAGGACTGAGGGAGGGCTCCAAGGGGAAGTTTTCCTTTAGGGATGAAGTAAATAGGATCAGAACTGTGGCTTTTGATTTCCAACGCCCTTGGCATCTGCCTGGCTTCAGACTTGTGCCAGCTAAAGGTCACTGGGCCCTGTCCTTCCATTATCTGCACGTGGCAGGGTCACACCAGGATGAACTGGTCTGTAATTAGTGGTGTTCATAAAAAATTACTCCAGTCTGGGCTGGTATTTCTACATCTTTCTCCAGGCAGGGAGTTCACTCTGCTGCAGCACCGGGCTGGGTGTGCAGTGCTCTGAACTGCTCCTGGGAGGGACCTGAAGGATTTACATTGGGATGTCTTGTCTGCTATGGATAAAAAAGCAGAGCATCCTCATGCCAGAGGGTGAGGGAGGGAAAGGATGCTGTCCAAGGCCTGGGAGGGGGATGGTTTTCAGTTTTCTCATCAAAAACTCACTCTAATCTTACCTGTTTCCTGTTCCCTGCACCTTCACATCATACATTTCCTCACTCCTTGCAAACCAGCCTTTCCCATGTGACTGCCAGCATCTCCTCCTGACCCTTAATCTCTCCCCGCTGCTGCTGCCTCACATTAACATCTCTCCATCTGAGGCAGAACAAATCCACACTCCAGAAAAAAAAAAAAGGGTTTAAATAACTTGTTGTTGTCAAGTGAGAGTCAAACGCTGGCACGCTCTGCCCTGCAGAAAATTGCTTTGTGAAGCTCTCACTGCTGCTTCCCTCAGCTGCAAACCCTAACAGGGGCTCCTTGCAGGAGCTGAGGAGTGCCCAGGGGGGATGGGTGGGTTACAGGTACGGAATTTGGGGTGGGCAGGGCATTTTACCCATAAAGGCTCTGGGACCTACAGACAGCTGAATGAGGGTGAGCTGAGATCACAGTCTGGAGGGTGTTTTCCTCCAGGATGGGATAATCCCGGGCTGGGGATGGTGGGGATCCTGCTTTTTTGGGGTCCTGGGTGCCAGGTGAGGCTGGGCTGAGGTGCCAGGCAGTGCCACTGTCACCCTGTGCTCCTTACCAGTTTGTCACTGTAGGGAGAGGGCTCGGGGGCTGCCATGTCATAGTAGGGAGTCTGCAGAGGGAACTTCTGGATCTCCTCCTCGTGTTTCATGTTGTCCAAGTGAACAACCTGGAGTAGAGGGGACAGAAGAGGGATGAGAAGAGAAGGGTCAATCTCTGGCAAGCTCTGCTTCAGGTGGCACCACAACCAAACACCTTCAGACCCCTTCAGACTTCAATATCCACCAAAGGGGCAGAGCAGAACCCAAATCACACTTTTAATTAATGCTAGATTCTGAGAATTCTGGGGGACAAGTCACAGAGTCACAGAATCATAGAGTCATAGAACAGTTTGTGTTGGAAAGGATCTTAAAGATATTTCAGTTCAAACCTTCCACTAGACCAAATTTCTCAGATCCCCATCCAACCTTGCCTTGAAAAATCCTCAATTTCTGCCCCTCAATCTCAATCCAGGGACATCTTTGCTCTTGCAATCCCCATTTCCCAAAATCCAGGCACTGTGGACCCTGCTTGGGATCAGCTTTCCATGCCAGAGGCAGGAATTTGCAGGTTTTTACCTGGATGTCTTCTGGAGTCAGGTGGCTTTTCATGTCCTGTTTCCTCTTTGGTGGAGGGGCAGGTTTGTGGGATGGAGGGAGGTCAATCCTGCGGGGAAAGAGGAGGCTGCTGAGTAGAAAGCAGGAGAAAAGGTTCTGCTGCTTTGATGTGCCCGAGGATTTGATTGTGTTTGTCACCAAACTGCCAATACAATCACATAGATTATCCTTAGGAACTCCCCCATGCCCTTTGTGTCACCCCAATTAGAATTGTTAATGGAAATAAACTCCCTCCTAGCGTTCTGTCCTTACTCCAGGCAAATCCCAGTGTCAGGGTGCAGATCCCCAGGGAGCAGCTGGGGTAACTGCAAACCACCCCTTGGTGGGGAGGTGTTTGTGTCATGGCTGTGAGGTACCAGAAAGTGATAACGAGGTAATGCCAGCCCCAGCCTGGCATTTCTCTGGGATGGCAGCCCTGCCACAGCTTCCCATGAGGAATCTGAATCCTCCTCATGGACGAGCTCTGCCAGGCAGGGACATTTATCCCTGACCCTCGCCAAGGATCAGCTCCTACCCCAGAGCAGAGGGATTGGCAGCCACGATAATCCCAGCCCGGAGACTGTCTCTGCACATTCTGTTCACATGCACAGATGTGTCTAATCCTTTTACAAAACTTATTAAAACTCTGATCCACTAATTAGCTGGCTGCCCCCTCCCTTCTCTCCGTGCAGACTCCACAGATCTGATGGAGATGGGCGCCTTCCCTTGGATTCCAGCGTGGGACTGGAATGTGCTGGTGGCAGGGAGGGCAGAGCAGGTCCCCGGGGCTCTGTAAAACATTGACTTCATGGCTCTCCAGAAAAGAAATGCTATTACCTTGGGGATCAGCCTCCACAACAGAGGCAGCACCTCGGCAGGGCTGGGCAGGGCTGTGTTTCTATTCTCAGCTAAAGTGGCTCTTCCCTGAGCCTGGTGGAGGGCCATTGTGGGAAGTGGATTGTCAGAATGCATCTCGATCACAGGCCCGCTGCTGTTGATGCAATTTCACCTTGTGGTGCTGGGCTTTGTTGTTTGTGTGCCTTTCTGCCTCTCCTGCCGCTTCCCCCGCTCCTCTCCCGCTATCCTCCAGTGCCCTCTCTCAAATGGGATTAAATGGAGCACAAAATGTGCCCAAGGTGTAACAACAATGAGGTGGGGGCTGGGGGAACATAAAAGCAACCTCTGGGTGCTGGGCTTTCCGTGCCTCCCCTGCGAGGTGGGAACGGAGGGAGGGGGTGAAGAGCTGGTGACAAGATAGAGCTGTTCAGCAGAGCCCAGGCTAAATGCTCCTGGAGAGGTTCCTGCTGCACAAAGTGACCTCCACACCACTCCATTCCCTGCCTGGCATCTCTGCTGCCCTGTGCTAGGCAGAGCAAAGCCCAGCTCCAAAGAGGAGCCTCTGTGGTGGCCTCTGTCGCTGCTGTTGACAGATTACATCACCCACAGGTCCAAACCTGCATTGCTGGTGGATGTGAACCCTTTCCAGACTCTTTGGGATGCATTCAGAGGTGCTCAGGGTCTATCAGAAACCCCTCTCTGATGGCAGGATGGGGTTCAGTCTCATTCAGGAGCCTGAAGCCATTGGGAGAGGAGGAATAGGATCTACAGAGGGGGACAGTGGCACTCAGCCTCTGCCCCAAGGACGTGCCACAGCAATGCCAGCACCTGGTGAAGCATCCCTGTGCTCCAGCTCCCACTTCAGGCTTGTGCCAAGACCCCAGAAACAGGAGAGAGCAGGACGGGAAGCACCAGGAAGCCCCAAGGAAGGGAAGCCGATCAGAGAAACGGGACAGAAACAGCAGGAAAACATTTTCCTGCCAAATTTTCCCATCGTGCAGGGAGAGGAAGGGCCAGAGGTGGGGTCCCCCGTGCCCACAGCAGCCTCACCCCGGGTGGGCAGTGGCTGTGCTACTCACAGGTCGTTGTCCGTGTCGGAGCGGCTCTTCTGCTGCCGCCGGTAGACGATGATGACGGTGACGGCCACGCCGATGATGAAGACGGCGGCGATGATGCCTCCCACGATCCCGATGATGCCTCCCGGGGCACTCTGAGGTAGTGGCTTGTCTGCAACACACAGGGAAGCACAGGGGACAGGGTTAGAACACTGAAAACACAGCTGGGGTGGCGCTGGCACCGGCAGGGATTCCGGGAGCAAAGGTGAGGGTGAATCCCGAGGTTTTCCCGAGGTTTTCCCTGTCCAGCAGCTCCACGGAGGGAGCCAGACCCTATTGAAATGCACTGCTCAGAGCTCAAGAGGAGCAGAAATTGTGGCTACAGTTGTGTCTCCAAGAGTTAAACACTTCCCCACTCTGCTCTGCGGTTTCATCTTCAGGTGTTTATTCCTGGATCCGCTTCCCTGCCTTTGTTCAGGCCTCAAAGGAAGGAGGGTTTAGGGAATAAAGGTGCTTCCAAGCATTCATGTGGACCTGCTGCTTGATACTGTTGAAGTATTTTGAAAGCCTTCTGCTGGGCTTTGTCCCAGCATCCTCACTGAATTCCTGGTGCTGCTGGAATGTTCTTAAAACAAGCTAAGGAGCAATGCTCAATAGATTGAGGTGGAGCAGAGGTTTGTGCACCCCAAATCAATCCAAAAAAAAGATGTCCTGAGTGCAGGATTTAGGGGCAGGAGGGAGATAGACCCAATCTTGCATTTCATCCCCTGCTCTGTGACCTGGGCCAGCTCCTTGGTGACAAACACGGGCCTCATCCAAAGGAAACCCATCCCGATGGGAAAGCGCTTTGAAACCTGCGATAAAAGGATTTAATTTGCTCTACCTTCCAACCTAATTAAACTTGAAAACTAGCTAATTGGTACTTTGTACTTACAACTCAGGCAGTGATGAAAGGAGGAGATAATTGGGATGGAGGAAGAAGGAGGAGGAGGAGGAGAAAAAGATATTTAGGGGAGGGGGGCAAGACAGGGATGAGGGAACAAGGGGCTCTGTAGGACTTGTCTGTCACATCTAATTTTTGTACTTTTCTTAATGCCCTGGCTATTGGCTGCTCTTAGAGACCAGATTGGGCTAATGGATCTTGTTCTGCAACAATTTTGGCTTTGGGTACCACAATCTCCCCTAAACTACCCATCCCCAAGGCCTCGGAATTAGGCCCACTTTCCATGTGCAAAGTAGTAAAACGAAATGTATGTGGCTATAAAACATCTGCACACATCCCCAAACCACACAGGACGACAAATCCAGGACTTTTCAGGGTGAAAAACCTGCTCTTTACTCCCACTTCATCTCCATAGATCCAGCACTTGCTCCTCCTGAAACCCCTTGTGCCAGGTGCAGTCTCAAATGGTTGTGCTGGATCATTTCCAAGAGAATATTCCCAAATCTCCCCTCCCAGCCAGCCTTCCCCAGCTCACAGATTTGCTGCTCTCATCCAGGAGGGAACTGAGGTGTGCAAACATCTCCCTGGGAACCCATCCCAAACTGCACAAAGCACTCGAGCTCCCAGCCCCACGCTGGGAATTCACCCTGGGAATTGCTCTGGCGCCGATGCCCCATTCCCCTTCCCACAAAATCCTGCTTTTCTCCTGCCAAACTTTGACAGGGTCAGCATCCCACCCTTCCCCTGCCTTCCCCTGCTCCTTGATGAAGAGCTCTGAGCTCTGTCTGTGGTGGCAGGATGCTGAAGCCATCACAACCTGTGGTGGCAGCCACTTTTCCTCCTCTTCCCTCCTCCATAAGCCACAACACCTCGTAAAGAATATTTGTGCCTCCAGACAGCTCTCTCACGGCTGACATCTCGCCATGGAGCCCCCACCAGGCCAGAATTCAGGGTTGTGGCTGTAAAGAATGTGCCAGTCACTTTGGCTGGGGCATTGCCGTGATGAATTGGCCCCTGATGGCTCTGGGGATGGCAGGGACCGAGCAGGGAACGAGCAGAGAACATCAGCCTCCTGCTGCTGCCGTAAATCAGTAGTGTGTTTGGGGAAAAAGGGTGGGAGGAGAAAGAGGAAAAGGAAATAAATAAATAAAATGGATCTCCAGGAACTCAGGTGAGGCTGGGTGACAGCAGGAAGGGAATGGGAAAATTATGAGGGGAGGGAAATACAGCAGAGGAGGGAGAGGTGAATACAAGGCAGTAAAGGGAGCAGGGGAGTGGAAGAATGGAGGAGCACAAGGAGAATTGCAGATATTTGGGGTTTTTATGAGGGTGCCTCCTCCTTCCCAGGCTCTCTGTATGAACATCCCGGGGTCAGAGCCCATCCCAGGGCTGTGTGGCCTCGCAGGGACAAGCACCAAAGCATGGCACAGCCCTGTGACAGCACACCCTGCCCCGACACGTGCAGCTCGCCTTGCTGGGGACAATCTGAGCCACTCCAAAGTGCTGGTCACGGCTTTGCAGGGGTCCAGGCAGGGAGGTGGCAGAGGTGACAGCGCTAATTGCTGGCAAGAAGAGCAAACCCCAGGAGGTGAGGAAGATAAATGAGAAAAGAAGGTCCTGAGAGAGCAGGAAAGTGCCCAGGATAGAGGAAAATGAGAATTAGAGAGAAACCTTCATTTACACTTCCTCTTCCCTCTTACTTCCCCCCCCCCCCCCCCCCCGACTTTTAAAACCTATTTTTTTCATCTTTATCCACTTTTTTTTAATCCATATTTCTCCCTGGGGAGGAGTTGTGGTTGGCACAGTTTGGAGGGCACCACCAGGGCCTTTCTGTAGGGGAATGTGCAAAAAGGGACATCTCAAGTCAAGAGGAGAACACCAGAAGAGCTTCAGGAGAGGCCCAGAAGGGCCAGATGAGGATTCAGTTCCACTGGCAGGGCTTTTGGGCAGCCCTGGGAAGATGTTTGCAAGGTTTGTGAATCAGGATCAGAATAAATTGGCAGGACAGCTCAGGGGCCTCCAGACAGGAGTGGGAAAAGTCTGTGCCAATTAAGAATGCAAACCCCCGTGCTCTGTCACGCTTGAACAATTTAAAACTCTCCAAAAAAAGAACCAAATTAAAAAAAAAAAAGGAAAAAAAAAGAATACAAAGTTTGTGTGAAGCAGTTGGCATTGAGGCAGGTACCAGAGAACCCAGAGGGGCTCAACAAACAGCTCAGCCTTATCTGGATGTCTGAGGGCTGCTGGGAAACTCCTCATTCCTGCTGGAAGCTGAATTAATTCACAGTATTACAATTAAGGAGAAAAGAAGGGCGTCCCACCCCCAGTCTCTTTCAGAGCTGTTTTGTTCATTACTTTGTTCTCCCACGGCTCTCCTGGAGTCGGAGGCAGACCCAGGGAAGGGAGGGAATGGTTATCTCTCCATAAAACATCATTCCCAGCCAGGCAGGGCGCGTGCGCGCTTTTCCAGAGGAGCCGCCAGCAGGGGAAGATCCTTGTGCCAGCCGGGCCAGTGACACCATCCTGAGCTGCTGACAGCCACCTCCCCTGCCCCAGAGCCCGCTGAACCACACCCCAAACCCTGACCGCTGCTCCAGTGAAGGAGGAATGCCGCCAGCCGTGGATGTGTGTCCTGTTAGCCATGGATGTGTGTCCTGTCAGCCATGGATGTGTGTCCTGTTAGCATGGATGTGTGTCCTGTTAGCCATGGATGTGTGTCCTGTTAGCCATGGATGTGTGTCCTGTCAGCCATGGATGTGTGTCCTGTTAGCTGTGGATGTGTGTCCTGTTATCCATGGATGTGTGTCCTGTTAGCCATGGATGTGTGTCCTGTTAGCCATGGATGTCTGTCCTGTTAGCATGGATGTGTGTCCTGTTAGCCGTGGATGTGTGTCCTGTTATCCATGGATGTGTGTCCTGTTAGCCATGGATGTGTGTCCTGTTAGCATGGATGTGTGTCCTGTCAGCCATGGATGTGTGTCATTCTAGCCATGGATGTGTGTCCTGTTAGCCATGGCTGTGTGTCCCGTTAGCCATGGCTGTGTGTCCCTCCTGTTAGCATGGATGTGTGTCCTGTCAGCCATGGATGTGTGTCCTTCCTCTCAGCCATGTCTGTGTGTCCCTCTCAGCCATGTCTGTGTGTCCCTCTAGCCATGCCCTGGGGAGGAGCAGAGCTGTGGGTCTGGGCAGGCGGGAAGGTTTCTCCTGGGGGGGATGACTGGGTCGCACCCTGTTTTTCTTCCTGTTCTGACTGTCTGCCCGGAGTTCAGCTGCCCCAAGGAGAGCCTGAGCCCCATCTCACTGCTGAGGCACTGACTGCATCCCCAGGTGAATCTGGAAGCTGGGCCAGTCTCAGGGCTGGTTTACAGCAGCTCTGAGTGGAGCTAATTTGTTCCAAGAGCTCTGCACACCCTTCTCCTGTCTGCCCGCTCCTAAATCCAGCCTGATCCCTCTTTCCTTCCCAGCAAACCACCACAACAACACACAACATCTCTGCTAAACCCTCTGCACCCATAACCAGTCCAAAGCAGGGTTCCCTTTCCATTTATCACCTCCCCACAGTGAGCAATTCCCCCTCCATTTCATGGCTGGCTGGCCAAGGGCTCAGCCATGCTCACAGCCTTGGGAAGGGATTGGGATCCTTCTCTTCTGTGCTGGCAGCTCTGGAGCTCCTGCAGCAGCCAGCCTGGTTGGATTTAATGCATCCTCAGTGCTCCATGCAGCCTTTAAACAGCATTTACAGCAGAGCACCCTGTGCCCAGCCCGTGCCAGCCCAAACCAAGCCTGTCCCCAGCCTGGATTGTCACCGTGACCTGGTGCAAGGAGAGATTTGCCGGACTCTTTCTGCCTGCTGGTCCTTTGAGCAAGACAATGAGCTCAGACGATGCATATTTATAATACACCCCACCTGACACATTCCAGGGAGCCTGAGACAAGTTCACAGAGCTAAATTAAACCGAGTTGAAAAGCTTGGCAGAACAAACACTTCCCTGGCTTGGTTCTGAAGGCAGGAGCAGGATTGGCTAATTTGAGACACGCTCCAGTAGAGCACACACCCCCAGGCACAAGCTGGTTCCCAGCCTTGTTGTGGTGCCTTTTGTTTGCAAAGGGTTAATGGAAAGCTGCTCCCAGGAGCTGACAGGGCAAAGGGGAGGATAAACAGCGGGGCTTGCAAGGCACTGGGGGTTTTAAAGGGATCTGAAGTCTGAGGGAGGGGAGTGGGGAGGGTTTCTCTGGGGGCTGCTCTCTGGGCCGTGTGCGTTCAGTGAATCCCTTCCAGGGACAGCCAAGCATCCAGAGGATGAAAGGGATTCAGGAGGGCAAGAAACTGCTGGGAAAGCTGCACCAGCAGCACTGGACCAGGAGTGTGTGAGGCTGAAGTGCCTTCAGCCCTTCATCCCCTGGGTCCAAACCCTTCAGAGCCCTTGCTTTGATCCTGGTTTAAGGGGAGAGGAGAAAGGGAGCACAGCAGCTCACTCTGCTCCCACCTAGGTCCCCTCAGACCCTGCCCCATCTCAGACCCTTCCCTCGCTGCAGGTGGAGGGACCAGGCTGCACTTCACAGTGAAATCCTGTCCTGTGCAAACACAAACCCACATCCCACGTCAGTTCATGGTCTGCAGCACCACTTAACTCCTGGCAGGATCCAGACCCAGCTCTGTCACCAGGGGCTGCTCATGCAGGGAGAGGAACAGGGGCAGCTGCACCTCAGCTCAGGGAACAGGGGTGATTTGGTTAGGAAAGGCTTTTCTGAGCAGGAAGAGTGTCTGGGCTTCACTTGGAGACAAAAGCACCATGTCAGTAATTCCCATGCCAGTTATGTAACCCCAGCAAACCTCTGCACATGCTCAGGGGAAGAGTTTTCACCTGGGCAGGGCCTTTGTGATGAGATTTTCAATATTGTAATGAAGATAGCTCAGCTACAGGATGCATGGACCTTGAATGTTTTGCCACACAGACATCCATCAACATCTTGATTTAACACATCCTTAAGGCTTGTTGGTTCCAGGAGGTCCTGGAGTGAGATCTGCTGTCTGTTCCACTGATAGACAACATCTTCATTTACCCCATGCTTAAAACTTGTTAGTTCCAGGATGTCCTTGGCTGAGGGATGCTGCCTGCTCCCCTGATCAGGTCTCCTTTCTTCCTGATTAGGTTTGAAAGCCTACAAAGATCTGACAGCAGGGAACATCCTGACTCGAGATAATCTTGACCTATTCCACATTTTGCAGCCCAGCCAGCTAAAGGTTAAACTCCAAAATGAAGGCAGAGCTGCTCCTCTGCCTCCGTGCCCTGATATAAGTCAGATGGAATTTTCAGAGCCATCACAGCCTCTCCCATCGGGGTGTTTGTTGATGTAACTCTCACTTACACAATCAGCCACCACACAGGCGAGTGCCAAGGCATGGCTGCGATCCTGACAATGCCTCATTTCCCTGGAAATCCCCCTCTGCACAGGCTGGGCCCCCAAAATGTGCTGCTCACCTCCCACACGGCGCTGCTGGTCCTTGCAGAGGGGTGCTGGGAGTGTCCTGCTTTTACTGTATGTGTGATGGGGACAAAACCAGAGTCCCCAACGGTGGTTAGACAAACAAATGCCCCGACCCCTCTGCATTGTCCTTTCTTCTCCTCCCACAAGTGGGAATCCCTCTGTCCCTCTCTAATTTCCCTCCATTGAAGCCCAGAATCTGGGTATCCCCTGGGTGCTCAGCTCATTCCCAGCACGGCCATCCTCCTGTCTGGGCACTGATCCCAGCATCCCTTCAAGATCCCTGACCACTTTCCTCCCCTCTGTCATTTTTGCCAGCCCAGCTGGCACTTTGAGGCTTTTCAAGCCTCTCCCCAGCCTCTGATGAGGTTTTGGGAGAGCCTGCAAGTGCAGTGTGTGGATCCAGCCCTCCCTGGGGTGCCTGCTTTGAAGTGGACACTGGGATGTGCTGGGTTTTCGTGGGGATTTCACACACATTCCAGCAGGGAATGGCTTTGCCATGCAAGGCTCTCTCCAGTAATGACCAGTTTGTCCCTCTGCTCCCTTCCCCTGCAGGAAACACCATCCTTGGTTAAATAACATCTGGTTAAAGAGCTGCTGGCCGCAAAAACATGTCTGGAATGTGGCCCTAGCCCTTGGTGACCTCCCTTTTTATGCTGCCAGTGGCCACTGACAAGGACGGGGTTTGGATGCAGCAGTGGGAGCAGGGTGTTAACCCCTGGCGTCCAGCAGGGATGAGGATTCTGCAGAACTCTGGTGGGAACTCCACCACAGATTCCTCTTCCTGGGCTGGTTTTTCTTCTCTGTGCCACTCCAGCAAAGAGGGGGCAAACACAACCCTGGTGCCACCAATCCACCCCAAACTCACCTGCCAGCCCCACAGACCCCCTGCCTCCCACACCCAGGACTTGCAGGATGAGAAGCACTCCAGCCCGTTTTAGGGAAGGAGATGAGCCCTGGAGAAGAAGGAAAATGTTCTCTGGCATTTCCTCTGCCTCGCAGCCCTTAATTTTAGTTCTGCTTCATTTCCTTGCAGCTTGGCAGAGTAATGAACAATCAAATCCCTTTAGTAATTTATTTCTTGTGCCGCACAGTTTCGAGGAGGTGATGACACTTGAAATTGCCTCTCCTGGAGGGATGGAGGGGCTGGATCCTGCAGCCCATTACACCAGAACGTTCCTGTCCTGCTCTCAGCAGCCTGCCCAGAGCACAGCGTGCTCCCAAACCCATGTTCAGGCAGAGATACAGCCCTGCTCCCTTGATGAGTCCATTAAGGTCACGCTATTACAAGCAGCCACCAGATGAATTCTGTCAGATAGAAGGCACAGGAACTGCAGCTCAGACTCTCATCATTTGTGTTAATAGAGTTAATTTGCTCAACGATCCCCAGCAGCACTCCTGGGAATGTCTCACTCTGCCTGGCCGTGTGCCCCGGGCCGTGTTTGTCTCCTGTTGCCGTGGGGGTGTTTACAGCAGCGGGCAGCTGTGTCCTGCATGTCTCCAAAGGATGAGCTCACCTCCCGTTTGCATCCGGACCCAGGGGATGCCCGGCAGGGTGAGGAGGAGCTGCTCTGCTCCCCTGCCACCTGGCCAGAAGGGCACGGGCAGGGAAAGGGGGACAGTCCTCTCCTGTGCCCGGGCAGCTGCACCTCACACCCCTTCCTTCTGTCCTCTCCCAAAAACCCTGAGAGCTGCAGCAACCCAGAGCAGAAGGTGACTCTCCAGCCTCCTGGAGCAGGGAGGGAGCTGCTGGATGTGTGAGGATGGAGCTGCTGGATGTGTGTGAGGATGGAGCTGCTGGATGTGTGAGGATGGAGCTGCTGGATGTGTGTGATGGAGCTGCTGGATGTGTGAGGATGGAGCTGCTGGATGTGTGAGGATGGAGCTGCTGGATATGTGAGGAGGGAGCTGCTGGATGTGTGTGATGGAGCTGCTGGATGTGTGAGGATGGAGCTGCTGGATGTGTGAGGAGGGAGCTGCTGGATGTGCGAGGATGGAGCTGCTGGATGTGTGTGATGGAGCTGCTGGATGTGTGTGATGGAGCTGCTGGATGTGTGTGATGGAGCTGCTGGATGTGCGAGGATGGAGCTGCTGGATGTGTGAGGATGGAGCTGCTGGATGTGTGTGAGGATGGAGCTGCTGGATGTGTGAGGATGGAGCTGCTGGATGTGTGAGGATGGAGCTGCTGGATGTGTGAGGATGGAGCTGCTGGATGTGTGTGATGGAGCTGCTGGATGTGTGAGGATGGAGCTGCTGGATGTGTGAGGATGGAGCTGCTGGATGTGTGAGGATGGAGCTGCTGGATGTGTGAGGATGGAGCTGCTGGATGTGTGTGATGGAGCTGCTGGATGTGTGTGATGGAGCTGCTGGATGTGTGTGAGGATGGAGCTGCTGGATGTGTGAGGAGGGAGCTGCTGGATGTGTGTGATGGAGCTGCCGGATGTGTGTGATGGAGCTGCTGGATGTGTGAGGATGGAGCTGCTGGATGTGTGTGATGGAGCTGCTGGATGTGTGTGATGGAGCTGCTGGATGTGTGTGATGGAGCTGCTGGATGTGTGAGGATGGAGCTGCTGGATGTGTGTGATGGAGCTGCTGGATGTGTGTGATGGAGCTGCTGGATGTGTGTGATGGAGCTGCTGGATGTGTGAGGATGGAGCTGCTGGATGTGTGTGATGGAGCTGCTGGATGTGTGAGGATGGAGCTGCTGGATGTGTGAGGATGGAGCTGCTGGATGTGTGAGGATGGAGCTGCTGGATGTGTGTGATGGAGCTGCTGGATGTGTGTGATGGAGCTGCTGGATGTGTGAGGATGGAGCTGCTGGATGTGTGAGGATGGAGCTGCTGGATGTGTGAGGATGGAGCTGCTGGATGTGTGTGATGGAGCTGCTGGATGTGTGTGATGGAGCTGCTGGATGTGTGAGGATGGAGCTGCTGGATGTGTGTGATGGAGCTGCTGGATGTGTGTGATGGAGCTGCTGGGTGTGTGAGGATGGAGCTGCCGGATGTGTGTGATGGAGCTGCTGGATGTGTGAGGATGGAGCTGCTGGATGTGTGTGATGGAGCTGCTGGATGTGTGTGATGGAGCTGCTGGATGTGTGTGATGGAGCTGCTGGATGTGTGTGATGGAGCTGCTGGATGTGTGAGGATGGAGCTGCTGGATGTGTGTGATGGAGCTGCTGGATGTGTGAGGATGGAGCTGCTGGATGTGTGAGGATGGAGCTGCTGGATGTGTGAGGATGGAGCTGCTGGATGTGTGTGATGGAGCTGCTGGATGTGTGTGATGGAGCTGCTGGATGTGTGTGATGGAGCTGCTGGATGTGTGTGATGGAGCTGCTGGATGTGTGAGGATGGAGCTGCTGGATGTGTGTGATGGAGCTGCTGGGTGTGTGAGGATGGAGCTGCCGGATGTGTGAGGAGGGAGCTGCTGGATGTGTGAGGATGGAGCTGCTGGATGTGTGTGATGGAGCTGCTGGGTGTGTGAGGATGGAGCTGCCGGATGTGTGAGGATGGAGCTGCTGGATGTGTGAGGATGGAGCTGCTGGATGTGTGTGATGGAGCTGCTGGATGTGTGTGATGGAGCTGCTGGATGTGTGAGGATGGAGCTGCCGGATGTGTGAGGAGGGAGCTGCTGGATGTGTGTGAGGAGGGAGCTGCTGGATGTGTGTGAGGAGGGAGCTGCCGGATGTGTGAGGAGGGAGCTGCTGGATGTGTGTGATGGAGCTGCTGGATGTGTGTGATGGAGCTGCTGGATGTGTGAGGATGGAGCTGCTGGATGTGTGTGATGGAGCTGCTGGATGTGTGAGGATGGAGCTGCTGGATGCTCCTGTGGCCCTGGTGCTGCTGCCTCCCCTCCTGCCCCTCACACACCTTCCAGGACTGTCACTGTCCCTGTCCTGGTGTCCCCAGCTGTCCCCACCCAATCCTGCTCCAGGAGAGGCCCCAGTGAAGAAAACAACTCAGGCTTCACATTCCCGACCCTTTTCCTGATTTCTCCCTCCCGTTACTGGCACTGCAAGGCTTCTCACACACCTTTCCCCCTCACCTAACTTCCCAAATGACAAAAGCACCAATAATTAACCACGCAGCCTCATTGAGCAGGGAGTTTCTCAGCTTGGACACAGAGAGCTTCCCTCTTCTCCAGCATGGAGCAAATGGAAAAGCAGGAAAGGGAGCAACCAGTGAGCAGCACAGAGAGCTGAAGGCCATGGGTACCAAAGCCAGGCTTACCCTGGGGACACAACAGGAGTAAAGAGCACCCCTGCACTGTTCCACAGCAGGTGGATGTGGCCAAGAGAGCCAAAATGACCCAGAAAAGGCACAAGATTTGAAAAGCTGCTTATGGTCTGTCTCCAGAGACTGGCAGACTTTTGTTTGTGGCTTCTGAGATGAGAAAACAATTTCCCTGTGTTTGAGGGTGGCAAAGCTGAGGAGCTTGCTGGACAGCATCTCCTTGGATACTCCACTTATTATAAGCAAACAGAGGGGTTGGAAGACTCAGCTGAGGAGATTCCTCACTCTCTGCTGTTGGATTTTTACTATTTGTTAGAATAGTTAAATTTGAGAAGGTTAAATTCCAGCAGAATGGAGGAGGGCACAGAGAACGACTCGAATCCTGCACGGTGGTTTCCTGGCATCACAGAAAAAGGAAACACAGGCTCCAGGTAATGAAGAATTAAAAGGCAGGAATATAATCAATGCCAGTCTGTGAGGGTCAGGGGAAATGGGCCTTGTCAGTCAAACACAATGTCATTTTTTTGCCTACTAAACCAGTCATGTCATCAAAACAAGTGTGGAGATGGGATGGAAAATAGATTTAGGATGACTGACAGGATCTGGGAGTTGAACACAGAGGCTGCCAGAGCTGGTCAGTCACAAGGTCACCCCCTCACCCAGGACAAGCCCTCCCCACCTCCAAATCTCCCTGTCCCACCCCAATCCCCTGCTGGGGGCCAGCCTCTGGGCTCAGCTGGATGCCAGGAGAGGGGAGGTGACCCCTCTGTGACACAGGGCCTTGAGGAAAGGACATTCCAGGCAAGGGACAGGGCTCTCAGAGCCTCTGTGGAGGGTGCAGATCTGCCTGTGCACGTCCCTCCTTTTGGGGACAGGCTCCAGCAGCCTCCTCCTCGCCTCCCCCCGTTCTGTTGCTCAGGTAACACTTTCAAGGCAGGTCCTCCAAGCAAATTTTTAGGTCAGTTATAATTGGAGAAGCTCACACGGAGCTATAAAACATCAGTTAATACGCTGGAACTATCTAGTTAAATGCCAATTATAAAACCCCATAAGCTCCTCAACTCAAATATATTAATAACATAATTAAACATTTATTGCTTATGCAAATTAAAAGTTCAGTTAATCGGACGTCAACGAAACCCCAGGAAGTGACCATTTAAGTAACTAATTCCTATTTAATTACGATTCCTCCCCGTTGCAAAGCCCCCCACGCCATCCTTGCTGGGCAGTGTTTACTCCAGCTTGGCATTCCCAGCCCATTCCCATTCCATTCACAACCCCAGACAGCTGCAGCCTTCAGAGCACAGCTGGCAGCAGCTGGACTGGGCACACTGGGGGAATTATAGACCTGGGGACGAGCACCTCGGGCTGGGCTCAGCCCCCTGGGTGGACAGATCTGTGTGCCAGCACCAAGCCACTGTGCGTTGTTCTGGTGACACTGGAAGGGCTGGGAGTGCAGCAGTGGGGCGAGGCTGGAAATGAAGCGTTTATTCCTCGGGGAATGGAGGGATTTGTTTCCCCTGGTGAGCAGAGCCATACGCATGGACTCCCTCCCTCCTCCCCTCCCTCCACGGGCAATCAGTTAAACCTGACAGGTGTGAAGTTGGCAAATTTCTCTTCCAAGCCCTGAGGAAAACAGGCTGGCAGGAGTTTGGGGTGTTCAGGGAGATGAGGGAGAGAGGGAAACATTCCCACACCCTCCCTCTTTGGGGTGAGGGGTGGCTCAGGCTGGGTGGAGGGAGGGAAGGTGCACCTGGGGCTCAGGATGAGGCTGGAAAAGGACTTGAAAACCACAAAAATCAGAACCCCCCCTCCTCTCACAGCTCCCTTAGGATTTGATCCCTAATCACCTCCAGGGATTTATCCAGTGCTGAGCTCCCCAGCAAACCACAGGACAGTGCCTTCTGCACGGAGGCAGAAAAAGATCATTTACTGTTCACATTCAAACCGTTCTCCTCCCAAAATTCCCAACCATTCAGACAAAACCCTCTGCCTGCTTCCTACCAGGACCTGGGTTTGGTCCAGCAGTTGTGAAATCTGTGGAGGAGGGAGCATCCTTAGCTCACCTTGAGCCTGGCTTAGTCAGATGAGGCCACATTCACCTCAGCTGCCGAGGTGAAGGGAGCAGCTCGGATGGCAGATATCCATAAATCACTGCCTTTCAATAATTCAGCCCCTGGAGGGTGACACAACATTTTTACCCTACATTTCAGGTGAAAACATCAGCCTGGCTCTCTGATTTCTGCTCGCCAGCATGTGAAATTCCAGCAGTGCAACACGCATCCATTTTTTATTCTTTTTTTTTTTTTTTTTTTTTTTTACAGGCTGAGCCTTGCTCTGCAAATGCTCTCTAAATCCAGGCTGCATCTAAACACGTCTGGGAAGGCTGTGAAATGCCTTGTTTGAAGGAGGAGGAGGAGGAAGAGAGAAGCAGCCCCCCTCTGCTTCTGCCAGGCACCACTGAGGGCATCTGAGGCTCAACAGCACTTCTGGTGTCACAGGTCCCTCAGCTGGAATCCATTTGCATAAAGCAATTTCCTCCAACAAATATGTTCATACAAATCAAACTGGAGATTGCAAATAATTTGAAAGTGAAAAAAAAAAAAAAAGAATCAAAAAACAAACCCAACCCTAATCAAACATATTTGTTGCTACAAGTAATTCAGTGAGTTTCTCGTGGTTACATTTACCCAGCGGTGGCTGGAGGAGATTTAATGGGCTCTGTGTGACCTTGAGTGCTCCGAGCTGAGCTGCAGCAGGGCTTGCCTCTCACCTCACGAGGAATTTGGGATTGAGGGTCACAGATTTCAGCGACCTGACCTGTTTCCAGTGCCCCCTCACTGGTTTAACATCTCCCAGTCCCCACCTCCTCCTCTGTCTGCTGGAGCCCTTTGGCTCCTGCACTTCCAACTCTGGTTCTGTGGATCCTGGGTGATCCCCCTGGTTTTGGGTCTTGTGCAAGGTGTTCATCCCAGCTGCTGTTCCAGGGATATCAGGCAGGTTCCCTGGAAATTCCCTGATTACCCCGAGCTGCATCTCACCACAAATCCCACTCCAACTCCTTTATTTGGGCAGAAATAAACCCCCAGGGTGGCCAGGAATGGTGAGGGAATGCACAGGAGGGGAACCTGGCTCTGCACCTCCACCGGGGACATTCCAGCCACAAATTCCACTTGCATTCAGCAGGGAGGGGAATCCACCAGGCTCACAAATCCCCTCCTGCCCTGATGCAGCTCCTCAGGGCTCTGCAGCCCCTTTTGGGGCCAGCAGGGCTCTCCTGCAGATCCGTGCCTTGGAAAAGGGATCCAAGGCACTTTTTATTCCAGCAGGCACTGCTTGTGCTCCCATCCCCAGCGTGTTTCTGCTCGGTTCCAAAGAAACCCAATCCTTGGGGGCACTGCCTGGGGGGCTGGCCCTGCTGCCTTCAGCCCTCTGCAACCCGAGCTGCTGAGGAGAGGCCCCAGGTCCTGGGTTTTATCCATCATCACTGAACTCTCAGCATTTCCCAGGGGCTCATCCCAGCCAAGACAGCCCCTCCTGTCCTTCTTCCCAGCTCTGCAGGGCTGCTTTTGTTCCTTCCCACCCCCAGAGCTGGCTGAGGCAGCTGTGGTCAGTCCTGAAGGAAAGCTGCACCTCCAGCAGGTGCCACGGCTAACGGGGCAAAATGAGAGGGGGAAAATGGGGGGAGAGAGAGACACAGCCCAGAGAGTGGTCACAAATCCCCTGGGTCACCCTGGAGCCTGGCTCTTCCTCCTCTTCCACAAGGAAAGCACTCCCAGGGATGTCTCTAATCCCCCCCAAAGCAGAGTGGCTGAGCCCTGTGAGCAGCACAGGAGTTTGGAGGGTTCTGCCAGGCTGCACACAGGGCACCAGCCTGGCACCAGCCCCAGGCACCAAACCACTCCTTCCCAGCCTCATCCTGAGCATTGCCCTCTCCCTCCAGCTCCAATCCCAATTTGGGTCAGCGTCCCTCTCCCTCTGTGCTGGGCAGCTCTGGGATTTGGCTCAGATTTGGATTCAGGCTTCCAGCACATCACCCACGTGCTGAGGTTGGGTGCAAAAAGCCCTTCCCAGGGAGTATCCCGCTTTCCCAGAGGATGGCAGAGGAGCTGCTGGTACCAGTGCAAGGACAGCAGAAATGTTTCCTCTGATCTGCCTCCTTCCCTGGCCAAAGCCTGGCCTCAGTCTTTGGGAACAAAGCTTCTTTTGTGGCCTTCTGTCACACACAGTGTCCTTCCCAAGGCAGGACATGGGGACATTGATGTCTCAGGTTTCAGCTTTTTTATTTTCAGGTTCTGAGCTGCTTTGGTGTGTGGGTCTGGGTTCACATCAGGGGATGGTGAGCTCTGCACAGAGCAGGGAGACAAAACAATTCCTGCTCCAGCTGGGCACCAAGGACAAATGATCCAAATCTCAGCCCAAGAGCACAAACCCCATGGGCTGGAGAGAGAAAAACAAGCAGGATGGGACTGCAGGGGCTGCAGCTGGGGTTGGACACTGAACTGCAATGTGCACATGGAGCAGAGCTGAGCCCAGGGAGAGACCCCATGACCTCGTGTCCACTTTAGGACCATTTTGGGTTGTGCGGCCCAAGGTGGATCCATTGAGGCCTCTTAATAAATCCCTACATTTTTCTTTAGCTCCGTCTAGTCTCTGTTCTGGGTCATCCTTCTCAAGGTTTCAATTTGCCCTGAGCTCACCCTGAGCCTGCAGAGAGTTTTGAAGCCCCATTGCCATGGCAGGCACGTGTGGCTCTCTAAAACATCCTCCAGTTTCTCTGCCTCCTGGCCCTGCCACATTTCTAGGGAAATATTGACATTTTTCCAATAGCCTGTCCCACCTGCTGCAGCCGGCAGTGAGAACTTCCTCAGCCACAGACACTTGTCCTAACTTTTCACAGATTTTTCGATGGATTTTTCTGCCCTGTGTTTTTCCTAGCTGTTTATTTTTAAGCTCAGGTTAACTTTGGGTCTCAGCCAAGGAATTTCACTGTTTACGTCAACAAAGGGAAGCTCTCCCAGCCTTGTTCAGCCTGCACTGGATCTGCTGTCCAGGAATTCCACACAAAACCACCATGCCAGTGGCAAACCCAGTCATCCCCAATCACCTTCTCCAGCCCATTGCTATTTTGGAACTTTCTTAACCCTTAACCTTCAGCCTTCAGCTGCAAGCAACTCCCCTTCTAAAATACAAATACAAATAATTGGAATTTCCAAAAAACACTGCACATGCTGGGATATTTCCAACCCAAACCATTGGCAAACAGGTGCCATGTGATTCCCCTCACAGCTCCCAGTCACTGAGTGCAAAACGACGCAGCCACAGATGCCCCAAAAAGAAGGAGAAAGTCTCTTTTTTTAAAATTCTTTATTTATAAAAAAGTACATTATTTTTTTCCACAGCTCAGCCACTATTGGTTTTTTATACAAGTAAAAGGAAGGGTGATGCAACACCCCGCCCACACAAATTATAACCATGAAAATACCCTCCCTCCCCAACCCAGGACTCAAAATGAACAAATTACAAAGGATGGAAAACAAAACCAAACAAAATAAAACAAAAAAACCCCAAAACAAATAAAAAAAAACCTCATAAAAGAAAACAAAAAAAAAGAAAAAACCCCAAACCGAAATCATGAAAGTCCATTACATTATTATTATTATTATTATTTTTATTTTTTATTTTGTACAAAAGCACTTACAACACAGATTACAAAATAAAAAAAAAAAAAGAAATAAAAGAACAAAAAAAGTGGGGTTGGGGTTGTTTGTTTGTCTGTCTGCGGTTTTAATTCCACAATGATCATTACAGCCAGAGGACGAAAAAAAGAGAGATAAAAATCACTGGAGCTGAGGAATCATGTTTTAAAAAAAGAGAAAGGCCAAAGAAAAGCAAATCCAGCTCCTCAAGGAGAGTCCCTCCACCAAGAGCAGAGGCTCTGACTCCGTGTGCTCCTTAATTCACCCCGGGGGAGCCAGGCAGGGAAACCCCCTGGTCCCAAATCCAAGCTCAGCCTTAGGCTTGGCTTTCCTTCCCCTGCTGATGGGCTGAGCCCCCCCTGCTCTCCCCCAGCCCCTCTGCCCTTGGCCCCACTCTGGGGTGGGTTTGGGATTGAAGGGAAGGGCCCAGGACCTTCCCTGTGCCAAGGATTCCCAGGGAAAAGCCCAAACTGGAGCAGATTCCTTGGGGTGAAGGGCATGGGGTAGGGAGGGTGAGGGGCTGTTTCACACCTATCAGTAAAAAACAGGCAGTGTCCCCTGTCCCCACACCTGCACACACCCCAAACCTCAGTGCAGGGAAACCTAAAAGTGGATTTTAACCCGCTGGGAACCTGGGATCCCCCCATTGCCACCCCGGGAAGCTCAGAGCCTGCAGGAATGGCACAGCTGAGCCCCACAAGGGCAGTGGGGTTTTTCTCTCCACCTAATCTGCTCCCCAAACCCCAAAAGTCAGCGTGTGTGTGCGTGTGCTTGTGCACGGCAAAGGGAAAGAGCCCAGCAGAGCAGCAGCCCTGCTCCAATCACGCTCCCTTCTCTAATTGCCTCGAGATCAATCTTTGGAGTCTCTCTCTCCCTAACCCTCCCTGATTTTTGCTGAACTGTTGTTGTGTTTCTTTTTGACTCAACATCAGGAAAATGGCTCCCTTTGTCCCTCATGTCTTTGCAGTCAATTTGGTACAACCATCTCAGTTTGTTGATTTATTTCATGAGGAAATCTTCAGGTTGTTTTTTTTTTCTTATTTTTTTTTCCCCTGCTTGAATGAAAATGATTTAACATGGGAAAAAAACTCAACAAACCTGGTAATTAAATAAGGGAAAATAACATCACTAGGGTGAATTGCAATGAATAATCCTAGAGAAAAGCCCCAGCAGGGAAACAGCTGGGGTGTCTTTGTACATAAAGCACAGGCTCGTTGTGGGTTGTGACACAGATCTGTTTGCTTGCACAGCTCCCTGAATTCACAGGGAGGGAAATGGGGGATTGGCCCAAATTCACCTGAATTTTGGGTCGCTGACCCCTCTCGCTGCCTGCTCAGCTTCCCCACCCACCCTGAGGTACCACGAGCTTTGTTATTATCCAGGGTGAGGCTGGGAAAAGGGAGAAGCACCAGGCTGATGCCCCTGTTCCCTGGCAGGGATCCCTGCCAGGGGAGGGGAGGAGGCACTGACAGGGCAGAAACCCAGCCCAGGGGGGCCACACCAGCTCGGGACTGGTGTGAAATGGGACATTTCCTGCTCCCTAGCACCTGGAAAGGAGGAATCCCGTGGACAGCTTCCCTCTCCCAGCTGGAAGCTCCCTCTAATCCTTGCCAGGCATTTCTGCCTCCTTAGCACCTCTGATGAAAGGGGGGTGAGAGAAGCAGGGGATTTTTCACTTGAGGCAGCCTGTGTGGCACTCCAGCCCGACAGAATCTGCCCTCTGAGGGAAACTGGGGCACAAAGGGACAGGTGACACTGCCACCAGGGCAAAGAGCAGCCCAGGCTGGCCCTGCACAGTCCCAGCTCATCCCCTCCCCGTGGTTCTTCACTCTGACCTCTCTCCTGAGCTCACCCCTGCACTCAGGTGGGAACAGGGATCACTTTCTGCTTGATGATGCTGGAAAAACTCATCTAATTCCCTTCAAGGGTCCCCTCAGAGCAATTTAACCCAGAAAAGGCAGTGATGCTATTACTGGACCAAAACAGCTCTCAGATGAAGCATCAATCTGATTTTCTTCCCCCACACTTCTTTTTTCTTCCACCTTGCTATGGATTAATGGCTAATCACCCGGCTAATTACCACCCCAAGAGTCTCTTGGCCATCTAGCTGACCTTGCAAGGGACAGCAAGAAGCAAATGACAGCACAGAGGTGGCATTTCTCCACGGCTGTGGTGGTAATTGCACCAGGGGAGCAATGCTGAAGAGCTCAAGGATGAGAGAAATGCAGCACCGAGCCTTGGACTCGCAGGGTGCCTCACTGCTGTGCCAGGCAACGCTGTCTAAGGATCTTCCACTCCAGGTTCTGGATGAAAAATGCTCATTTGACCCCTTTTCTGAACCACTCTGAGGAGGTAAGTGTCTGAGCTAAGTCCTAAATTTGGGCTGGTGCAAAAAGGGCAGGAAAGGGAATCGTGTAGAGGCTCTAGTTTGGAAATCCCACATTGCTCCATCTCTCCTTTCCTTTCCCTGGTTCCCAGTGGGTTTTTGAGCCCTCACTCAGTGTGTGAATGGGCAATAAATAATCCAAGGAGGCTACAGCTCCAAAAATGACACCTTCAAAGGCAAGCTAATAACTCCCAAAGCTGATTTCTTAGGGTTCCTTTGCTCTGACCTCTCTCAGGCCATTGTGCCCCACTTGCCAGCCTTTGCACCTTTGTTCTTTAGGACACAGAGCTGTGGTGGGAATTGGCCAGACCTGAGTAGTGGCCTCAACGTGAAGAATCACTGCTGGACCCTGCAGATTTTGTAAAAGACTGTTTTCTTGCAAAGCCAGCCCCTCACAGGGTGTGCCTGGGCTGGGGAAATCTGCAGGGCAGGATCTCACAGGTGCCTGCTGGTGCCTGCCCAGAGCTTGCTGTTGGAGGCACTGTCACCCTCCTGTTCCCAGCCTGGCTGTGGGGCTCACATCTGAAGGATTATTCACTCCAGAGCTGGACTTTGTTGGGAATTCTCCCTGCACCACACACTGAGCCAGATTACAGGCTCTCCCTCTGGGGGAATCAAAGCCCTGTGTGTGTGCTGCTCTCCCGAGGCACTGGAGGGAAGTCATTCCCACCCCTAATCATCACTAATCAGAGCTTTGGAGAGATATTAGGATGTTTTATTCCCTTTACTGGGGGCTTTCCTGCTAGCAGGGTGCTCCTGGTGGCAGCGGACGGAGCTGGGGCGGTTCAGCCTGAGGGACCCCGAGGGAATCTCTGCCTGCCCTGGCTCTGAGGGCACACAGCAGCCTTCCTGTGGCATGTGGCTGTCATGCCAGAAGCCAGGAAGCCTGAGGGGCTGGCAGGAACAGCAGAGACATTACAGCCCTACAATTGGATTGCCCACTGCCCTACCCCACTAATGCAATCAGAGCACGCTGGGGATGGCTCAGGCTGTGCTCTGCACCGAGCACCTCACAGGAAAGGAAAGCTTTGGAGGCTGCTGGATCAGAGATCTGACCTTGGCTCATCTGTGTGGGTCTGCCTCTCCACCCTCCTCCCTTTTTGCAGCAGGATAACCGCTGTGGAACAAAACCCAGCGGGTAAGGCAGGAGGAGAATTAGTCCTGCTATTTTTAGATGTGCATGATAATACAGCTCAGAAAACTGGGGATTTCTTTTCAAACAAAAGATTTATTTATACATCAAATTAAAAAAAAAAATAAAATATAACCCACAAGAAGAAAAATAAGCCCCAACCCAATGAATCTAATTTGGAGATGGTCGGTGTGAGACAGAGGGCCCTGAAGTCTGGAATCCCATTTATTCACAGAGCAGAGATAGCAGCAATCCAAACCTCCCCAGCACAACGCCGTGGCTCAAGGCAAGGAGGGAAAGATCAATACCCCAGGCTCAATCCCTCCTACCCTGTCTGCCAAGCCTGTGCTCAGGAGAGGGATGTGATATTGGAAAAGTGGCAATCAATGCCACCTACGTGGTGCAGCCACGGGCTGGGGTTGTTGCTAGGAGAGAGAGAGAAAGAGAAAGAGAGAAGAGAGAGAGAGAGGAGCACCCCCAAGCTCTGATCAAAATAAAAAACAAAGTGTAAACACATGACAATTAAGTCTTAGTGGTATAATAAAATAAACCTCAGGGGCTGGTCCTACCCTGCCTGGTGTGCAGGGCAGAGCTGAAGGCAGTGAATGTGTGCAAGCAAAGTGTCCTCAGTTGGTCCCTTCCCCAGTGGATGTGCCCGGCACAGTGGTGCCCCAGTGAACTGCTCTGTGGCTGGTACCAGAGACAACAACAGCAACAAGAACAAAAAAGAGCCAGCCTTTCTCCGAGCCATCACGGGGGGAAGTGTCAGCAATAAATACTCCTTTTCTTTCGTTTCAAAGAACACTCAAACAAAGACAGAAAAATGAAAAGTCAGGCGATAATAAATTGTAGGAGGAAAATGGCAGTTTTGTTTCCCTGCTCTGCTATCAGCCCCTACACATGGGGTTTGGTCAAGGGCGTTTTTTCCCCCCTTTCTCTCATTTTCCTTTTATTGAGTCATTAAAAACTGAGTGTGGTTCTCTCCAGGTGTGCAGCAGGCAATGGGAATGTCACCCAGACCCCACCAAAAAAAAAAAAAAAAAAAAAAAAAAAAGTGATTAGGGGAAAAAAAAACCCAAAATCCATTCACCTGATAATGGCACCTATGTTTCCATTGCCATAAAACTCTCTTGGCCTCCGTCCTACGGACAGCCCACCTGCCCCCCTCCCAAGGTTAAAAAACAAACAAAGAAGACAACATACAAACAAATTTCCAGTGTTTCAGGGAGGTGGGAGTGGGAGGAGGAAGCCTCGGGGAGGGAAGGGCACTCTGAGACATGAAGACACAAACAGAGTGTAATATACAGGCTGGGCAACAGTCGTTAAAGCAAAGAGTAACACCTAAGCCACCGACCAATACAAACACCACAGAAGGGGACGAAAGTCGTCGAAGAGAGAAATTAAAAAGCCAAACCAAAACCGAGAGAAAATAATTACCCGACCTCCCGCCCTCCCGCACGAGCCCCGCCCCCCCTCCCCAAAAAAAATGATCCGTAAGCAAAGCCGCCCTCCCTCCCCGCTGGCCCCCAGCATCCAAAAAGTCTGTGCGGGGCCGGGGCGTGCGTGGGTGTGCTCGGAGGGATGCAGGGCAGGGAGGGCATCGCTCGTGAGCGCGTTTGTGAGCGTGTGTTTGAGTGTGAGTGCGTGAGTGTAGCAGAGGGGCGTGGAGCTACACGTACCACTCCTTTTTGGAAATAAAAGACCCGTCGTTCTGCGACACCATGTTGTCGGCCAGGTCGAGCTGCTCGGGGTCGTACTGGAAGCCGAGTGTCCTCTCGTCGTAAGGTTCGGGGTGGGCCTCGCCCTCGTCGACGGTGAAGTAAGGCCTCTTGGCATCCTCCTCGTAGGCTTTGGGGCCGCCCAGCTTGCGCTCGCCTCCCGCATCCTCATCCTCGTCCTCGTAGGTGCTGCCGCCCAAGGGGCCCGGCTTCTTCTCGTCGTCCGAGTCGTCGGGGTACTGGAGGTTCTGGGCCATGGGGGGGTGGTGCTGTGGGATGCCAGCCTTGCTGTAGCCGTTGCCGTACACGTGCTTCTTTGTGCTGTAGTCACCCTTGAAGGTGTGACGCCGGCGCCGGAGTACCACAAAGAGCACCACGGCCACCAGCAGGACCAGCGAGACGCCTCCCACTATGCCCCCAATCACCGGTGTGGGGATGTTCGGCTGCACCATGGATTTGTGATCATCGATTGGAGACGGGGTGTAGGGAAATTCTGGGTAGGAAAAGACAGATGGAAGGGGGAACAGTGTCAAACCATGCGGAAACGCGCCCTCCCTCCACGCTCTCATTGCCAGTTTGGGGGTGAGGGGGTGGGAAGATGAGGGTAAGGAACAGGGAAGGGAAAAACTGGGGAAAGGGGAAGAGGGGTGTCCTCACAGGGTCAGCTCTGCCTCAGCGAGGGGAAGGTGCCGTGCCAAGCTGGCCAAGCCTCATGCAGGAGCCCAGCAGGCTGGAAGCAGTGATTTGCCCTCCCCAGCCCTCCTGGTGTCTCCAGGCGTGCTCGGATCCCACCAGCCCCGAGCCTTGAGTCCGGACGCGCTCCGTTTTACCGGCTGACAGAATTCCAGTTCCAGCTTCCCAGAGAGTGCTCCTGACAGGGAGCGAGACCCCAAACCCCACCCGAGGGTGAGCACTGAGCTGTTCAGAGGTGCCACCAGCTCTGCATCCCTCTCCTCACATCCCAGCCCAGCTCAGAACCAAGGCAGCAGCGCCTTGTGATCCCCCACCCGCAGGGGCCCTGTGGCTGCACAGAGCTGCTCAGAGCCCTGCTGGCTCCTGACCCCTCGTGCTGACCCTGCAGCATGAGGACACAGCCCTCCCTCTGCTTCTTCCCCTTCCCTGGCCAGCACAGTGCCACTCCTCCTGCTAATCTTGCTCCTACCCTGACCTATTTAAAAAAAAAATAAATAACTCGAAAAGAGACAGAGGAACAGAGGAAAGAGATGAGAAGGCAGCTCTTTTCTCTTTCATGCAGTTCAACACCTACACTTTGGCACAGATAAAGTTTGAGCCAGGACTTCAATCAACCTTCCTGGGCAGAGTTACAGCCCCTGGCCGAGCTCAGAGCCTGTTGAACACCCGTGTCCAGCAGGCATTAAACTCCACGTGCTTGTCTCAGCCCTTCACCTGCCTCCCAATCCAGGCAGCAGGCGCCCTGTTAATGCCCTGTGGCAGCCTTGTTTTTGCACATGAGACCTCTCCCAGTGCTTTTCCCACCTCCAAGGCCTCTCTGCCAACCCTGGAGCCTCCCAGCCTTCACTTTTCCCCCGGCAGCCACGGAGAGGTGCAGACCCAGCAGCAAAGTCAGCATCCCTGAGCACAGCCAGGGTGGGCTGATGGGCAAAGAGGGGCTCAGAGGGGCAGATTCCAAAGGGATGAGAGGCAGTGACTGCTGCCTACCCCCCTCCACGTCCCTGCTGGCACAGCTCAGCCCAGCCACTGAGGGACAGGGGACAAAGGAGCTTCCCCCAAGTAAAGGCACTGCAACAGCTGCAGGTTTTGGACCAGGGCACTGAATTCAAGCAATGTCTGGCCTGAGCCATAAATGTTTTCAGTTTTTTTTGTGCCTGGAAGATGATTAATTCCTGCCTTTCCTGAAACATCAATCTGACAACAGCGTCTTGGTTTCTGCAGTGCTGACTTGCCTGGAGCAGAGCCTCCTGAGGCTGAACCCACACAGAGAGCAGCCCACTGGGCAGAGTGGGCTGGGGGACAGATGGAGGGTCCCTGCTGCAGCCAGAATGAGGAGCAAGATGCTGTGCAGGCAGGAGCCAGCATTTTTCCCCAAAGACAGCCTTAGAGAAGCAGCAAGGACATGTCTTGCAGTACAGGGAGCTGGGGCTGGGCTGTGGAAAGCCAAAGCCACATGTTGCATCAATAGAAGGCCTGTCCCAGCCAGCTGCTTAATGCAGAACCTCTCTGCAGGGACACCAGGGACAGTCACGTCCATCCCCTCGTGGTCCTGCCTGCTGAGGGCTCAGATTCAACCACACAACATCCACACTGTTCCCTACCCTGCCCAAGCCACCCTCCAGGCTGCTCCTTGCTGTGCCAGCCTTTGTGGTGCCCAGTTCCCAAAGCTGTGCACGGAGCAGGGGAGACCTGGAGGCTGAGTGGGAGCAGGGGAAGCCCAGCAGTCCCCAGGGGCTCAGTCTTTCATTTTCCCACAGCCCTGAAGCCTTCTCACACTCTGCTGTTCCCTACAGCAAGGCTGACTCTGTGCATGGCCCCACAGGTCCCAAAACCCACCCTAAAAAACCCCAGACGTGGTGTGCAGATCCCCCAAACCACACAGACCCCTCTGCCTCGCAGCTCTGGAGAACAGATCTGAGAGGGGAAGGCGGTGCCTGATTTCTAAAGGAGCTTGGCCCACTTTCCTGCTACAAGCCTCATTAACAGTCCAGGTTGGATGTGTGCAGAGAAAAGGAGCGATGTTTTCCTACCTTTCTCAGGAGATATTTGTTTTTCCCCTGCCCTTTGTGCTGCCCACCCCTGATGTAGCACTTGCCACCCTTGTGCCACCCCCGTGGCACTGCCAGTGCCATGGACATGAGCAGGAACACATCCATCCATCCATCCATCCATCCATCCATCCATCCATCCATCATCCATCATCCATCCATCCATCCATCCATCATCCATCCATCATCCATCCATCCATCCATCCATCCATCCATCCATCCATCCATCCATCCATCCACCATCCATCCATCATCCATCCATCCATCCATCCATCCATCCATCCATCCATCCATCCATCCCTGGTGGATGTCACACATCATTCAGTCAAGGAACTATTTTCTCCCCTCATCCCATCCCCATCTTCCATTCCCACGCCAGAGAAAACAGGGAAGGGAGAAAGAAAGAAGGAAGGAAGAAGGGGGAAGATCACCCACCAGCAACCCCAAATCACCCCCAGAGCTTCCTCCCTCCTCATCCTCCCTCCGGCGCCGGGACAAGGGGAGCTCTGGGGGTTCCTGGGTGACCCTGGGGTGGGGTCGGTGTGGGAGGAGGGGGTCGGGCCACTCCAGAGCCCGGCACTGCCACTGGATGGCGGCACAGACCCGTGCTAGCTCTGGAGCCAGGTGGGCACTCAAGGGATGGGAGTGGTGTTCCCGGGAAGGAAGGAAGGGCTGTGCCCCGTGACAAGGTGCCTCGGCATGGCAGGTGGCGAGCAGGGACCAGCCTGTCACCTGTCCCCTCATCCAGATCCATTTACGACCGCCACTCCCACAAATTCGGATCCACCCCTCTGCCCGCCCCGTTTCAAACAGAGCAGCACCAAGGGGAGAGGGGGAAGTGTGGGAAAAGGATCCCCTTTTTTTGTGTCCGAGGAGGGGGGCGTGAAATTTCTGGAACCCGGTGCGATGCCTGAGCGTACTCAGGGGCCCCACGTGAAAAATCCATTAGGAAGAGTCTGGAGAGAATTAAAGCCCCTGTGAAAAGCAGCCTGGAGAAACAGGAGACAGCGGAGTCGAGGGAGGGGGAACAAGCCAGGCTTTAATGCCAGCATGAAAAGCCTCCCCCCGCCTGCCACCCCCCAGCCCTTATAAAAAGAGGGAGTGCTGTATGAATAGGAATTAAAGCAGCAACACTATCTGCCCGTGCCCGGCTCTGCCAGCTGTTGCATTCAGCCCGGCTTCCTGTCCCTGTGCCAGCAGCCAGACCTCTGGGACAGCAGCTGGGAGAGGGACAGGAGGTCACCCCGGGCTCAGCCTGGCACCTGGCCCAGCCCACAGGTTCTCTTTGATCCCTTTGCAAGGCTCCAGGCATCTCCTGCCCTCTTCCTGCAGCAGCCCAGGGCTCAGCAATGAGGCCACAAACTTCCCCAAACCTTCCCCATCGCAAGAGCGGCTTCAAAAGTACAGGTTTTAAAGAATCTTTCTCTTAATGGCTGTTTTTCAATAAAAATGAGGCGCATGCAAATCATCCCACCTGTCCATCAATTCTTTATCTGCTGCTTTTTTTGAACCTGCTGGCCAATTTTAGTGCTGTGTGAGAGAAGGAGCTGAAATTATCCCTATCAGAAAGCTCCTGGAGACGGCTGGAGTGGGATCCTTGGCAGAGGTGGGAGCCAAACCTCATTAGACATCAGAGAACCCAGAGGGACAGGAGGCTGCTCCCAGGAGCAGGAAGGGCCCAGATCAGAAAAAGGGTATTTTTAGACACCCAGCAATTCTTCTGTGATATGCAGATCCACTGGAAATCAGCTTTCAAAAGCTCTTCTGCTCATCTGCTGGGATATTTTAAAAGACTGCTTCCTGTGGACATGGTTTTCCTTTAAGTCATATTACCATCCTTTTCCCCTCAATCCCAAAGACCAAGGGAAAAGCCAGCACCAGCCCAAATTCTCCCTGTAGCCACAGGCATGGAAGAAAATGTCAAACTCCATGAGCTGTTGGACATGTGTCAGCCCAAGCTCTTCCAGATGAAGACTCTGGATTTCCTTCTACCTTGGGAAACCAAACATCCACACAACACGAACAGCAGCTCTGGGGAGGAACAGGAACCTGAATTCCAGCATATTCACGGGGCTTCCCAGTTCCCAGATGGCCTCAGCAAACACAGAAATGACCCTGTAGGGTTTGTTCAGGAGCCAGATTGCTGATGGCAAATTTTCCCTACCGGAACAGCCCACGCCAAATTATCCCAGGACTTTGCTCGTGTGTTAAGTTATGTACACGAGGGAAGATAAGGAGAAACCTCAGGACAAAGCTGCCATTTGAGAAGCCCAGAGCACTGCTGACCTTCTCCCTCCCCCCTGCACCTCTGCATGTCCATCTCCAGCTTTCCAAGCTTCCCCCTCCCTCCCAGGGGTTCCTGCAGGGAGGGTGGGGATGGAAAAACCACTGGCAGCTAATCCAGCAGTTCAGCAGCTGCCGCTGGCCTTTCAGAGTGTGACGGCTTTCGGGCCACATGCCAAACGTGTCTTAGGTTTTAATCTCCCTCTCAGGTCACCTATCCCCTGTCAGTCAGGCCCTGCTCCTGCGGGGGTGCTGGCACAGATGCCACCAGACAGGATGCACAGCCACTCTGGAAGATTAGCATCAGCCAGAGCCCCCTCGGGGCTTGCTCCTCTTTGCCCCCCCCGGCCCTACATCCTCCCACCTAAATCTGCCTGGCTTTGGGAGCACCTGCTGCAGGAGCTGGGATTTAGGACTTCCCAGCAAGGGCTTTTCCCAGCCCAGTGCAGCGTGGCAGCAGCTCCAGCGAGCCCCAGGGGCTGTCTGCAGTGACCTTGCTGGGACGAGAGCGCTGCTGGTGTGTAAATAACTCCCTGCTGGAAGCCAAGCAGGCAGGGGGGGTCAGCAACCCCTGCCAGCTTTTCCTCCCCCCCCAGCCTGTAGCACATCCAAGGCCAGGGCTGCAAAGCTGCTGGCACAGGCTCTCCCTGCTGCCCCAGCTCTGTGAGTCTCCTTCAAAGCTCCATTTGCCATTTTTTTCCCTTTCTCCTTGTGCTTCCTCTGGCTGGAGCCAGTGCACAAGTGGGTGAATGTCTCCTGCACAGGGCCAGGGGGTGTCCATGCTCTGCTGCACCCAGAAGAGCCCATGTTCATGAATCCATGGATATTCCCACCTGAAAATGCTTTGTTCCTGCCCTGTCCCTGTGCATGCAGCTTTGGGAAAAACACTTCCATGGCCAGGATGAAAGCTGGGGGTCTCAGGTGGGAATATCCATGGCCAGGATGAAAATGGGATCACACAGGTGTGTAAGTCCATGGGCAGGATAAAAATGGGATCACACAGGTGTGAATGTCCAATGGGATCACACAGGTGTGAATATCCACGGCCAGGATGCAGACTGGGATCACACAGGGGTGAATATCCACAGCCAGGATGCAGACTGGGATCACACAGGGGTGAATATCCACAGCCAGGATGCAGACTGGGATCACACAGGTGAACATCCACAGCCAGGATGCAGACTGGGGTCACACAGGGGTGAATATCCACAGCCAGGATGCAGACTGGGATCACACAGATGTGAATATCCACAGCCAGGATGCAGACTGGGATCACACAGATGTGAATATCCACGGCCAGGATGCAGACTGGGATCACACAGATGTGAATATCCACGGCCAGGATGCAGACTGGGATCACACAGGTGTGAATGTCCAATGGGATCACACAGGGGTGAATATCCATGGCCAGGATGCAGACTGGGATCACACAGGTGAATGCCCATGGCCAGGATGCAGACTGGGATCACACAGGTGAATGTCCACAGCCAGGATGCAGACTGGGATCACACAGGGGTGAATATCCACAGCCAGGATGCAGAGTGGGATCACACAGGTGAATATCCACAGCCAGGATGCAGACTGGGATCACACAGGTGAATGCCCATGGCCAGTTCTCTGTGCAGGACCACCACACACGTGCAGTCCATAAGCACAGCCTTTTATTCTGTCACCCACTGCCTGTAATAAATAGTTACATGTCACACTACATGGCTTGCCTGCGACTGACAAAGGTCCTGCAAGGCAGGAGAAGCTATTAGGGGAACAGATTGCTGGAATAAAATATTAAATTTCCACTTATCAATCTCTTTAATGCGCCATAACTCTCATGGAAGCATTCAGCCTTCTCCCTCTGAACAAATTGCCCTCCCCATCAGGGGGCTGGACCAACCCTGCACTTTTCCTCTCTGGGGCCTAGAGGGAAGATTTTGGGTGGCAAAAGCGGGGAGAACAGGGAGACAGAAAGAGGAAAAGCTGCTGCAGGGTTTTCTCTGCATCAGCCTTCTGTGTTGTTTTTTTTTTTTCTCCCAAGGCTGGCTGCTCACTAGATTGAACTCCATTTATTGCATGCAGCTCTTGAAAGAGGTTTCGTGGTCCACTGACAATCCCTAAATTGCCTGCAAGACCCAAACAAATGTACCTGTAATAGCTGAGCGAGGAGGGCTGAGCCCTCCCCAGCACCGGCTAATCGCTCCTTAGGGAGAGCTGGATAAACATATTCAGATCCCATGAATTATTAAAGGATTTTTTTTTTTAATGTGGTGCAGGCCTGGCCTGTGGGGTTGGCTGTTAATCCCTCCTTGAAGGGCAGCTGTGGGTGTGCCCTTCATTCCCTCTCATTTAACCTCAACCCCATAACCCAGACCTTTGGGAACCAGCTGAGATTGCAGGCAGGCAGACACCAACCCAACCCCAAAAATTCCTGCCAGCCCCCTCTTCCTCTGCCAGCCCAGTGCTGGTGGAGCCTGAGAACGATGCTCTTTTCCAGTCCTCTGAAAAAACACCAGGAAAAGAGACAATTCCAAACCCCGGAGGGGGAAACCCACAGCTGCTCATCTCTGGAGGAGCCCGTGCAGGTGAGCTGGTGCAGCCACCCTCAGTGCCACTGTGGTGCTGAGACACATCCAAACGGGCAGGAACCATGAGGAGAGGGCTGTGCCTGGTGCCCCGACACCCCAAAGGACGTGGGGAGGCTGGACAGGCAGAATGACAGCAAGAAATGGACACAGAGGCTATGGAGGGATGGAAAGTGAGAGCCTCTTACTCTCAAAGTCTTCTTCAGTCCCTGCTCCACCTCCTTCTGTGTCTGAGGGCTGAGCCTGGGGGGTTTTAAGCTCTGCTCACTGTTTCAAACGTGCCCCAACGCTCTGGACGCTGCGTGGGATGGATTTCTGCTGCCAAAGGGAGTCAGCTCAGTCTGTACCAGGCACTGTCCCAGGAACACCGAGGTGACAACTCCCCTGGAATGGCCAGCAGCTGATTTTGGCCGTGACCTTGCCCTGGTTCTGGGTGGTTGGGCAGGGCTGGGCACAAAGGGCTTTGTTCTTCGAGTGCCTTTCCCTGGCACAAGAAAGAGCCCCCAGAGAAATGGCTGTACCAGGAAGAGCTCAGCAGGCAGGGATCCAGGGCAGGAGGTGTGAATGAAAGGCCTGCTCCACTGATAACGATCATAAATAAATACCGGGTAATTAGCATCTAATTAGCACATCCCATCCATTGACCTCCAAGCACTTGGCTAGAGGAAGATTTAGCCTGGTTTGCCCAAGTTACAGACAGGGGAGCTGAGGTGCCAAACATGGAGTTATTGCTAATTTTAGCCAAACACGGAGTTATTGCTAATTTTAGCTGCCCCAGACTCGGCTCTGTGCTTGCTCAGCATTTACCACCAGAGAAAGCTGTGGAGGGGGCTGGGGTTTCATCACCCTCGGGTCAGATAACTCCCCAAGGACTGGGGTGGCAGGAGAGGCTCTGACTGCCTCGGGCTGGGCAGAGGAAGAGGTGACAGCCCTGGGAGCCTGTCCTGTGTTCCCCGTGCCTTGGAAGCCCCCAGTGCTCCTTGTTCACCTCATTGCCCATCCTGTTCAGGCTGTTTGCAGCCCAGAGCTCGCTGCAGTGTGGCTGTGCCCCATCTCACTGCTCCAAGGGGCACTTCCAGCCCTCCTGGGACCCACCACACTGCCTGATAACCCAAATGGCTCCTTTTGCCCCAAAGGAATGGGATAATTGTCCCTTTCCTCCTCTCAAAGCACCCACAGCCACTTATCCCACTTGGTGATGTCTCACAATGTCAGTCTGACTTTCAGAAATCAGGTTATTGCCATATGTTATTTCTTCCCTTGAAGCTATTTCTTGACATGGCTTTCTCTCCCTGACACTACCCAAGCTTGCCCACGTGTCTTTCCCTCCCTCCTGTGGCCACAGGGCTCTGCAGGCCGTGAGATTCCTTCTGTGTCCTGTGACATCACAGCATCACTTCCCACTGCCTGCATCCTGGGATCTTGTTCCTCCCTGGAGCCCAGACAGCTCCAGCACCCACAGGGATCCAGGTGAGTGAGTTCACAGCAGCACTGCAAGGAGCTCAGATGAAGAATTGTGAGAATTGCCCAACACCAGGAACACCAAACACCCTCCTGACCAAGTGACTCATCCATCTCCTGCCTCTCTGGCAGTGCACATCCTCATCCTGCCCCTTGTTCTGATCAATATCTCCCTGACGTGCCTCTGCTGTAAACATGGACAACAATCTCTCTGAATCCAAAGCAGAAGACAAGGAGGGAACAACTCGAATCGGTGTAAGAAAGAAAAAAAGACCACAGGAAGAAAGGAGAAAATCCAAAGCAAACCAGTGCAACACCAGTACCAAGCCAAAACTCCTCTGCCCCATTTCCCTCAGGAGACTCCCACCCCCAAAAGGCGACAGTGGTGATCGAGGAGATAGAGCTGCTCCCACCTTTGTCTCCCTCCCCACCGTTTTTTCCACGTTGCAGAGCAGCCCAGGTGCTGTCCTACCTGTGACATTGACTTCCACCAAGCCCGAGCGTGTCCCGATGGCGTTGGTGGCCTCGCAGACGTAGGTGCCAGCCACGCTGTAGGACACGGGCCCCTTGAAGTAGATGGTGTTGTTCTGGATTTCCACGCTCCCTGGCAGGGTCCCGTTTGGCCTGGGGGGGACATAAACCATGTTTGACCCCACAGGTGACACCCAGAGGTGACACCAGCGTTCTGGGTCTGTGCTTGCCCTTGGGTAAGTGTGGAAGCTGGAGGTGCTGGCTGGAAAATCCCCATTAATGTAGGCAGGAAAGGGACACAACCTGACCCTGTTTTAGCCCAATTTCCTGCCCATTTAACTCTCCTGATCAGCCAGTGTTAATTTCAACTCGAACTCAGTGTTGATTTAGAGCCCTGCCCATGTTGGAAATCAGGTAAGTGTGAAACTGGAATAATGCAAAACTAAACCCGGAGATACAGAAAATAAATTGACAAAGGCAGATGAAAAAATTCAAAAAAAACCAACCCTGTGTGTTAGGAAAAGACACACATGGCCTGGTTATTCTTAATTACTGAAGCAAAGTAAAGTAATTACTCCTCTTAGGCAATTAAAAATTACTCAAGTAATTCCTTCCCCTCCTCCCAACCCAAATGTGCACATATTGTCAGCAATTTATAAGAAACAAAAGGGAATAACGGGGGTATAATTGGGATTGCAAAGAAGTGCCTAAATGCATGTATTCTGCATGTCTACATGTACACATATGTATAGAAAACACAGCTTTTCCAGCTGCATCAAGCCAATGATCCCCAAGCTGATGGAAAAACACCTTAACCACGGTCCTATAGAGCCCTGAACCTACAAAAACAGAGCACAGGGTGCTCAGAAGGGTGGTGTGGGATGCTCCAGGAGGCTGCTGCCTCCTCTGCCAGCTGCCCTGACTGCTGCTCATCACCATCCAAATGGGAGGAGAGCAAAAGCACTGCTGGGTTTTACACCCCAGGCACAGAAATAGCCTCAAGTGGCATCTCTTCTGCCTTGGGTGCGTTTTTGCCTCTGAGGCTTTCCTGGAAATGTTGTGAGGAACCCAGAGAGCCTCTTGGAGTTTAAGTCAGACTGGCAGAACCAACAGATGGAGAGAGCTGGGGATGGGGAACTAGGAAAAAAGGCAAGAAAAACAATCCTCTTCAGACTTTCACTTTGAACAGTTTGATCTGGGAAGTGGAATGAGAGAGAATGTGCTCCTTGCAAAGCCATGTTGAGAGCCTCTCTCCTGATGACAAATGCCAGCTGAAAAGAAGAAAGGATCCATTTGATCTTCTTCTTTTAAAGCTACATGAGTGCTTACAGAGAATAAAGAGCAGCAGAGAGAACCACATCAGGTTGTAGCAATTCCCACCTGACTGCCCAGACACCCCTCACTCACTTTTCAAGTCCCTTTCGTGTGTTCAGCCAAAAGCTGGAAACCTGAGGACAAGGAATTGCTGCTGTTTAATGTCAGTCACGTGAGGGGCTGATTCCAGGGAAAGGTTGTTCACACACAGACAAATTTTGTGTCATTTGTGCCTTTTCAAAGCAGGGAAATCCTGGGTTCTCTCCCAGCTCTGCTGTGGAGGCTCTTGGTGGTGCTGGGCACGTTAATCACCTTGTCACATCTCAGCTGCCTCACGTCACCAGGGCAGAATATGATTCCCAGCGAGGTGAGAAGGGGAAATTCTCCCTGGATATTGAGGCTGCACTGAGCTGGCAGCCACCTTCACCACAGGCACGGGGGGGTACTTGGAGTGACACCAGTGACACTAATGGGACTGGGCCCTAAGTGACCAGAGGGGGAGCGAGGTGTCTGCAGACACTCCCTTGTCCCTGTTGGGAGGTGACATTTGCTGCTGGCAGCGGGGCTCTGGGGACACTTACAGCTTCCACTCGTAGTGTGAGCTGGGGGGTTGGCATCAGACTTGCAGATCAGCTTCACGTCCTTGCGGTTCAGGAACCAGTTGCCATCAAAGCCCTCGATGGTGACTTCTGGCTCATCTGCAGGGATGGGGGGAAGGGAGGAGAGCAGGAGGGGAAAGGAGAGAAAGGAAAGGAAAGGAAAGGAAAGGAAAGGAAAGGAAAGGAAAGGAAAGGAAAGGAAAGGAAAGGAAAGGAAAGGAAAGGAAAGGAAAGGAAAGGAAAGGAAAGGAAAGGAAAGGAAAGGAAAGGAAAGGAAAGGAAAGGAAAGGAAAGGAAAGGAAAGGAAAGGAAAGAAAGGAAAGGAAAGGAAAGGAAAGGAAAGGAAAGGAAAGGAAAGGAAAGGAAAGGAAAGGAAAGGAAGGAAAGGAAAGGAAAGGAAAGGAAAGGAAAGGAAAGGAAAGGAAAGGAAAGGAAAGGAAAGGAAAGGAAAGGAAAGGAAAGGAAAGGAAAGGAAAGGAAAGGAAAGGAAAGGAAAGGAAAGGAAAGGAAAGGAAAGAAAAGGAAAGGAAAGGGAAAGGAAAGGAAAAGGAAAGGAAAGGAAAGGAAAAGGAAAGGAAAGGAGAGAGATGAAAAGGAGAGGAAAGGATTGTGGGAAAAGGGAGAAAATGAAATAGGAAGAGATAAGGGGAAGGAGTGGGAGAAGGAGAGAGAACACGAGGAGGGAAAAATGATGGGACAAGGAACGTGAGGGAGTCCAAAAGAGAGAGAGAAGGGGAACAAAAGGGACATAACAGAGGCAGAGAAAGAAGACAAGGAGAAAACCCGCGATTATTCCAAAGGATCCTCTCACCTTTCACTCTCAAAACCAAAACCACAGCCCCACACACACCCCCCTCTCCCCAGAGCCTATCCCCCAGCCATCCCTGAGCAGGGAGCCCCCCCCAGGCTGTGCCAGGCCCCTTACACTGCACGTTGAGGGTGATGCTGTCGGTGAACCTCTCCAGCTGGTAGTTGACCACGCACATGAGCTGCTGGCGGTGCGCCTCGCGGCTGGGCACCAGGCGGGTAGCGGCTGATCACCGTGATGGTGCCATTGCTGTTGCGGATCTCCTGGAACTCCGCCTCCCCCTTCAGCTTCGTGTCCCAGGTGACCGTGCTGGGGGGTTTCCCGTTGGAGGAGGTGCAGGTGGCTACCAGGATCTTTTCTGTCCTGCCAGACTTGGCAATTAGCGGCCTCTTGGTGCCCTCCATCCAGTTGGTGGGCTTGGCTGCAGGGGAGTGCAGAAAGGAGGAGGAGGAGGAGGAGAAAAAGGTGCAAAGGGATGGTTAGAAAAGCAATGCTGCTCTGTTTGCTACATCCAAGAGCCATCTAACACTACTGAGGCTGTGACAGGGCTTGTGGTGAGTCCAGAGTGTGCAATTTGCCAGCAATAATTCCCATGTAATAATTGCTTTATGGCAGTGCCTATATGCCTTGCACCATCTTCCTGCATCATTTATGGGGAAACAATGGTGGAGGTGCCCTAAATGCACAGATAATGGGAAGTCAATCCTTTCCTCCCAGAGGTTTTCATCCCTGTGTTAGAAAGGAACTGAAATTGGGGAGAAAACAACTCATGTAGACCTTGGGTGGGGTCTGTTCACTCACAGCCCTGAGCTCCAGGGACAAGCTCTGCTTGAGTTTAGGATCAATCTGTTGTTTCTTCTCTCTTGACAGCCCCAGCTCATTAAAACTCACCACTCCCACAGGGACCTGGTCACTGTTACTGCACCTCCATTAGGAGTGTAGGTGGAGGGAAAAGGGGAACTGAGGCTTGGAAAGAACAAGAGGTGTGACAGCTCAGCTGTCTCAGAACCACCTGCTTCGTTCTCCCTACTCTTCACCTCTTCCCAGTCACCTTAAAAATCAATCCCAGCTACAACTTACACCCCAAATTCACCCTGATCTCCCAGGACGTGAATCTCAGCTTCCCTCAGCTCTGTTGGACTGGAGGTTCACCCTGCAGAGCCTGCCCAGAGCCTTACCCAGCACGGTGAGGTTCAGCTGCCCTTCCCGGTTGCCGGTTGGGAAAGTGGCAAACTCACAGATGTAAACCCCCTCATCCTCCAGCTCCAGCCGGGACAGCTGGATGGTGCCATCCTTAAAGGAAGGGTTCCGGAAGGTCACCCGCTCCTTGTAGGGGGACAGGATGGACACGCCCATGGCGGGGTTGTAGATGGCCACATTCTGCTTGGTGCCGTTGGTGGCCTTCTGCCACGTCACCTGCGTGATCTTCACGATGGGCAGCGGGTTGGTGAAGCTGCAGTGCAGCACCACGTCCGTGCCGATGAACCCCGAGACGGTGTCATTGACCAAGACACTCTGAGCTTGCAGCCCTGCAACGAAATGGCAACTTGTGAGCGTTTGGGCACTTCCCAGGAGCACTGTGGTTATTGGGCATCAGGGTCAGGAATTCCTCTATTCACTCCATTTGTTTCACAGAATTCACAGAATGACCAGGTTGCAACAGAACTTCAAGATCATCGAGTCCAACCCAGCCCCAACAACTCAACTCAACCCTGGCACCCAGTGCCACCTCCAGGCTTTGTTAAACACACCCAGGGATGGTGACTGCACCACCTCCCTGGGCAGCCATTCTAGAACTTTATCACCCTTTCTGTAAAAAAATTTTCCTGATATCCAACCCGTATTTCCCCTGGTGCAGCTGGAGGCTGTGTGCTCTGGTTCTGTCAGTGCCTGGAGAAAGAGCCCAACCACAGCTGAGCACAGGCACCTCTCAGGAGCTGTGCAGAATGATTAGGGCATCTCTGAGTCTCCTTTTCTCCAGGTGAGCACCCCCAGCTCCCTCAGCCATTCCTCACAGGACTTGTGTTTCCTATTGGCATGGCTGATACAAGAGCAATTTGTGGCTACAGGCACCTTCTGCATCCACCCTCAGCTTCATTCTTGGCCATAAACACCTTCCTCCCACTACGACCAGCCCAGCCTAGGGCTCTTCATCATCATCACCCAAAGGCACAAGGCTGGATCAATAACACCTTCCTCCCTTTTGTCTTCAGCTCGGGGTGACACTGAGTCAGTTGTGGTAAATATGCAGGGCATGTGTGTCTGCAGGCGTGTGAAAGGCCTGATGTTTATCAGCACAGCACATCCCAACATATGCTAACACACACTCAGACATCCATTTAATCCCATTGGAGCTGCAGCAGTAATTAAAGGAGCTGCAAAGACTCAGCCCTCATTTCAGGGCAGCAGTAATTCCCATACGAGAACAATGTTAAGGCACTGCCTCTACACCTTGCATGATATCCCTCTATCATCCAATTGTTTCTGTGGCCTTTTTGTAACCCCAGAGATGGCTGAATTTAGGAACCTTCCACCCTGATTCTGTGAAGGTGGTCATGAAAAGTGGGAGCTGCAGTCCATGACAGCTCTTCTGTCTCAGTTGATTCCTCCCCTGACAGATGGAGAAAAGTATCTCCCACCAGACTGACCCTGAAATTCATCTTTGCTGCCACTGTGTCTTTTTCTAATCTGTGTGTTTAGAGATAATGCTCTGGTAATTATACGGCCAGTATTTGTATGATAAATACAACAGAGAGGCAAGGTGGGAAGAACGAGAAAAGCGGGTTTTGCTCCCAGCTTCTGGGAGAATCTGCAATTGGATGGATTCTGGGAGCTGGGCAGGAAAGGAAAGAAAGGGCTAATAAAAAAAAAGAAAGATAGAGAACTCTTTCATGTCCTGCACAGAGAGTGATGAACATGAAAGAGTAATGGAACAGAGAGAGGGGCTGGGGAAAGAAAAATGCAGAGCAAGAGAAACAAGACAGCACCTCCTAACAGAAATGTCACCCTACTCTGTTCTTCCAGGGATGAATGGCTCCCTGTCCAAGGCTAAAATAAACTCCTCAGTGTTGGTCCCCGTGGCAGATGTGCCCTGGGACTTCTCCAAGAGTCTCCTTCCTGCAGTTTCACAGACACACACACGAGTGCAGGCAGACAAAACTCTTCTCCACCCACACTCCACGTTGCCCCCTCGCTCCCTGCCTGCTGTTCCCAGCCTTATCCTAATCCCCACATCTCATCCACGCCTCTTCTTTCTCCCTTCTCCTTCCTGTGACCCTGAGGACAAGCCCCAACAACCCAGCCTGGCCACGAGACGCCACCAGCTGACCACAGCCATCAGCAGTTCCGACCGAAACTCGGCCTCCAGAGCTTTGTGTGAACTTGCCCCCTGCTCCCCGAGCCAAGCCCCACACCCCAGCACTGCAGCTGGGTGCTCAGGAATGTTTTCCAGAGCTTCTTACAGCCACAGCAAAGCGCTGGTGCCCTCAAGTGCCTGCACGCACGAAGCCACTGTGTCCTCTGGGGCTGGCAGGGTGCACCCTTCCCCTCCCAGCACAGCCAGGGCCATCTCCCCCACAGTTTTCCCTCCACAAAGCAGAGGGAAGGGATGTCCCCACTCTGAGAAAGACATCTGGACCATGTTTCCCCTCTGGAGAAGGATGTCCCAAGCAGCAGGACACAGTGGAGGACTTTTTTGCCACCAGCTCCCAAAACATCCTCCTTGATGAAACGAGGGCACAGGCTGGGTTTAGCTGAGGCCACGCTGGGATCTGAGGGAAGAATGGGTGCACAGGGGAGGGGGAGATGTCTCCACCATGCTGTGCAGCATATGCTGCTCCTTCCACCCCGGAGGTGAGCGAGCCTCTTGCAGCGTTGCCCACACCCGCCGAGGTGAGGAACAGCTTTGCCAAGCAGTCTGGCTCGGAAGGCTCCAGAGCCTCCCAGGAGCGTGTGGGAGCTTGCTGGGGAGCACTTCAATCACGTAGCCAGGGCCTTGGGAACGGCCCAGCCTGGGTGGGTGTGCTCAGCACTCCCTCAGCTCCCAGGGCCGGGGGAGCGCGGAGTCATCGGCGCCTCTTTCACCAAGGGCTCGTGCCCCCAGCGGGGCCTGCCTGGGGCTGGGGCGCTGGCACAGCTGGCTCTGCTCCCCACAAGAGCTGGCTGTGCTCCCCACAAGCTCCCTGACCCCCCACGGGGCCCAGCGGGGCCCTTTGAACCGGCATTTCCACGCCCCAACAAAGCGGCCCTGTCCGCCAGCGCAGGAAGTCACGGCTCAGCGTCTCCTCTGGTGCCCGGGAGCAGCGGAGGAGCCAAACTGCAGACAGGAGAGGGTGGAAGCCACCAGATTCTCCTCAGAGTCACCCCTGCAGGGCTGGCAGTCCCTCGTGGCGTGAGCACTGCCAGGCTGAAGGCCGTCACTGATGGGCAACAAAGTTGTGCCTCTCGAATGAAGATAAAGTCAATCAAGCTGCAGCCATTCCAGCAGGGAATGTGATGGATAGCACAGGGGACATCAGCCCAGTCCCTCACTGCATCCATCATCACTGTGCCCTTCCTTTATGCTGTGATTTCCCTGCAAATTAATGAACTGACCCTTTTAAAAATCAAGTTATTTATCTTGACCTTGAGCGGCAGCAACAATTCCCAGTTCTACCCTCCCCCTGCCATGGGACCCATGCATCAAAACTGGCTGGGCTTGGACATAAACTGGAGAAAAAGTGGATTTTGGAGATGATAAACCTGATCCTGAGCCCACAATGGTCCTGCAGAACCCTCCTGTACCCAGGTGTCAAGAGCCAGACTCCTGGCCAGGGAAAAAGCTGGTGCCAGTTGAGTGAGGACAGCCTGCCAACAGCCAAATGCTGCCAAAGCTGGGATTCAGGCCCTTACACGCAGCAGCCTTGACAAAAACACATTCCAAACTTTCTCGAGGCTCCAGGGGAAAAGGGAAAACAAAAAAAATAACACCCGGCAGAAGAAATAACAAAACAAAACAAACAAAAAAACACCCTGAAAAACCCCAAACACAGCGCGGAAATCGCGTTTCCTTTCCAGGTGACTGAACAACTCTTTTGCAAGACAGGAAAAACTCTCTCTGTTCCACTCATCCAAGCTTTAAATCAGGAAAACAACGCACCCATTCTGCTCCAGGAGCACCCACACCTCAATGCAGAGATGAGGAAGGGGGACAGATGGGGGAGAGGGGTTTGGGAGGTTGCTGGATCAGCTTCCCATCCTAAATCAGAAGCCAGAGGGCAAACTTGGCTGCTGCCATGCTCTGGAGAGCGCTTGTTTGCAAGGTGACTGAGCTGGGCTGGCGGGCCTTCCCTCGCCCCGTTACACACTCAATAATTCATCAGGGCAAATGCATAGATAATTGATGGCAATGAGCACGCACGGTCGGCAGAGGAGGAGAAAATAAAATCACTAATCAGCCTCTGGAGAGGTTTGAACATATTCAGCTGGATGTGTGTGTGTGTGGAGTGCTGGGATTGGCCGCGTTTCTCCTTTGCTGAACGATCCGTGTGGTTGGAAGGGCAGGGAGAAAGCTTGGGATGAATCCTGCCATTTTCACACCCCAGATCTCCCGGTGCCCACCAATCCATGCTGACACCTCCCAGGGGCAGCCAGCACCCGAGCAAGGATTAGCTGGATGGGTTGCAGCTTGCCCATTTGAATTTTATTCATTAGTTTTGTGGTGTTATTTTTTGTCACGGACCAAAAAGGGCCCAGCCGTGTGCCAAAGACATGTTGGTGCCAAGACCTCATTAGTGCAGGCCTCGGAGATCCTACTCCTCCACCTTGGCCTCTGAAGTGGTTTGTGTTGATGCCTTTCCCCACGATCCCAAGCCCAGATATTCACCGAGGCCTCGGGGGCTCCGTGCACAGCTCGGGGTGCCCTGAGGCACGAGGGCTGGAAGGAAGGTCTGCACTCCCTGGGTGTCAGGGGCACTGGGACACAGCAGAAGTGGCAGGTGGTGGCTCTTGGAGCTGGAAACCCTTTCTCCTAAAAGCCCAGGAGGTGCTGTTCCAGTGAGGCTCCCACACTTGCAAATCAGGTTCTTGCTCCCCCGTATAGAAAGCTCTGGAAATGATCTCCAGGCTCTGGGTGAGCTCTGTCACAACCTCACTCAATGCCTCTTTGTTAAGAGCCATGTGAACTCCACTCTGCTTTGCACAACCTTGCCTCTGCTGAGCCTCTCACCAATTTCTCTCCCTCCTGTTCCCTGATACTCATCTCGCCCCCAGGGCACTGAAACAGCCCTTGGCAGAGTGTGATGAGCCACCCTTCGGTGTGGCAATATCATGACTGATGCAGATGTCACAGGGATCGCTCCTGATTCTTAGTCACAGCAGCTGGGATCTTACAGAAGGATAAATCAATGCATCACACTTCAACCTGCACAAAGTCCCACAAAAGGACCTGATTTTGGGACAGCACCATGGCCATGGCAATCATGTCCCATCCGTGGTCCTGTATCTCTCACAGACACTGCAAATTTTCCATGAAGGAAAAGTGGGATGGAACAGGAGCTCAAAACTTTCCACTTGGTGGCATTTCAATATTTCTCTCCTGGTGTTTCTGAACTCTGAATCTTTCCAAAGGTCTGAAACACAACTCCTGTGGGGCAGAGCCTCCAGCAGCCCAAAGGAACATCCCAGGTGTGTCAGGCAGGGTGGGAAACACAGGAGAAAAGATCCTAAATCCCAGCAGGGGAATTTCAGGTGGCAAGAAGCAAAGGTGTGAAGTGGCGCTTGGCCAAGAGGTTGGGGTTAGTACCTCTGCTCTTGCCAGGGAGCCTTTGCATTGATTGCCAGGCATTTAAATCAGGATTGTGCTGCTCTTCCAAGAGCACAGGGCCTGCCTCGCCCTGCTGGGAGCCCATTGCAGTGAAGGAGTGGGCTCCAGTGAGTCAGTGGGCTCCAGTGAGTCACCCCAGGCCCTTCCTGTGGCAGCAGACTTTTACTGGAGGCCTCTCTGTCATCCACTGATTCACTCCTGCAGAGCCTGAGCACCACAGGGATTGTAAAACTTGAGTTTCCAACACAAGGGGAGGGGGAGCCTTAGAAGGAAGATGAGAGAGATGTGGCAAGATTATAGCTCCAGGTGACATGGCTGCACATGAAAGGCCTGAGATAACACGGGGATGGGGTGGGGGCACCCCAAGAGAGAAACTGCACGCCCAGGCATCCCTTCCCCCTTCCCAGAGGGAGCTGGGAGAGATTTACGGGAGCTGTCGGGAAATGGCATCATTGTACAATGGCCTGCCTGGCCCTCAGCCAAATAAATCCCTCTCAAAAGAAAGGACTGGGCTGGGCTTTGGTTTGTAAATGGGAAACACGGGGTCCTCTCCTCGAGGTCACTGGTTCAGACCCAGATCCAGCCCATGGCAGCAGGGCAGAGATGATTTTATCCCAGCACCAGTCAATGGCTTGCATCGAGCGAGGTCTCCAGCCAGGCCATCACTGGCTGCCTTTGGGATAAAGCCTTCTCCTGCCTGTGCAGGATTTTCTCTCTGGATAAATGGAGCACAAAGCAGCCTCAGGAGATCCTTGAATGAAAGCTCTTCCCCAAAGGGCCTTATCCATCGATGCTCCACTTCTTCCCTGTTACACTTTGGGAAATCTGGTCACTGAGCCACGGCTGGGATTCACACACAGGCCCCAAGCAAGAGCAAGGCCATGCTTGTCCCAGTGCTCTTGTAGAAAGAGACAAAAGAAAAACAGAGACCAGGGTGGGATGGGCCATGGATTGAAGAGACGGGGATGACCACCAGACTAGACCACGAGTTTTTCAACTTTGCAAACATCCAGCCAGGAAAAGGGCTGCGAAGCAGAGGAGTGGGATGGGAACAGCAGCCTGCCTCTGCTCCCAGCTCTCACTCCCTGCCGTTCCTTCCCTGGCTTTCTCACAGCTGCTTTGCTTCACCCCCCAAGTCACGGGGAGGGGAACATGCCCCATGGCAAAAGCAGGGAGGCTGGCAGAGCAGGGCTGCTGCAGAAAGAGCTGACACAGCACTGGGAAAGGCCTTCCTGCAATAAAGCTCCCAAAGCCCATGCTCAGCAACAAAGCACAAAGGCTCGGTCGCCCGCCCCGGCGCGCTCAGCTAATCCAGCGCCAGCTCCCACACACCTGAGCACACTCAGCCTGCCCCGTGCCCCGGCCTGGCCACTTGGCTCATTCCCCCTCTCCTTCTGGGCTGGATGTGACTCCAGCTCCTTCCTCAGCTCTTTTCCTGCTGTGTGTTCTTGCTCCCACCTGTCCAGCGCCCGGTTTCACAACTCCAATCTCCTTTGTCCTGCAATTTCCACGTCGCATCTCCTTCCCTCCCCACTGCTGTGATAGAACACGGTGTGTTTTGTTCACTACTGTCTCTGGGCTTGCCTCTCCAGCTGGTCAATGCTTGTGCCGTTCTTTGATGTGCCCTCCTTCCATTGTAGCCTTAAACATCTTCCCATCCCTTTTGTGTCTCCACCACCACACCCCAGGCCACTCGCTTGCCTCTGCTCGTCCCCAGCCACTTTTCCACCAGTGGATATGTCCAGGATGACATTCTGCACTAAGAAAAGCAGGCAGCTGGCCAGGCAAAGACAAAGAACCAAAAATCCAAGACTCTTCTCTCTGGAATCATCTCACTGCCTGCCAGCAAGGAAAAAAACCAAGGTCGTTTTGCTTACCAATTCTAACCTGTAAGCAAAAGAAAGAGGACCACAAGCAGAGCCAATGCTTATTTGGTGGTTGGGTGGGGAAGAAAAGCTGGAAAATCAAGTGTGGAGGAAGGGAAAGAAGCTGGAGCTTTGAGAAGAGGGAAGCTAATTAAGCTGAGACTGTCCTGAGACGTTATCTTGATGGGCTAAGTCCCCAAATGCACACGAGTGTTTTCTCTGCTCTGCCTCTTTCTTGGACTTCCTCGTTGCCTTGGATATTGTTCAAGGAGTACTGGTCCAGTGCTAAATCTCCTGGCTATTAGAGCTCTCCAGGTGCTAAGGAGGAGGGATTTAATGAGGAGCTGTGAAGAGGGGATCAAGATAGTAACCCATGGAGAGCCTCATTTCCGAAATGAGGGAACTTGAGACTGAAGAGATTCAATAAAAACAAAAATAAACTTGATGGCACAGAAAAACGGGAGAACATCAGCTCCTTCCTCCCCTCGCTGGTCTGGAGCTGGAGCAGGAGCAGGAAATGGGGGAGCTCTCAGGGCTGGAGCAGGGAGTGACTCACTCGCCTCCACAATGGGAACGGGACAAAGCCGAAACTCTGCTGACTCAGGCGTGACTTCAGCCCGGGGTTAATAACTGGCAGCCTCCTCTGGCTGGCCCCAGCAGCCAATTCCCTCTGTCCCCACTCAAACCAAGCCTCTTTCATCAGCATAGATGCCCGGTCACAGGAAATTATCAAAGATCCAAACGCTGGTCTTGTGTCCAAAACGTGGTGAGAAATGCAGCCCTGCCAAACCCCGCTGGTGCTGACCAGCCCTGTAATTTTCATGGAGAAGATCAAAACTCTGACTTTCTTATAGTTGAAATGTATGTTTAACAGTCACAGCTTTCTGCCTGTGGTTTTGCTTTCCTCCCATTATCTCTCAGGATATAACATATTGTTGATATCTCAGTATCTCCCCAAGTTAAAAAGAAATGTTTCCTCCTCTCGTAAGCAGGAATGCCACGCTCTGTTCTTCTGTAATTTGTTTCGAAAGACAGAAACAAGCAAGTTTTTTTGTAACCAGGAGAATGTGATATATGTTCTGGTGACTGACAAGTAGGGAAAAGCTTTGCAAACAAGACAAATGCAAACATGGCACCAACAGATGCAATGGACAGACACCCTTCGCTGGCTCCCTGCCTGTGATTTCTCTTTTAATGTGCTTTTATCTTGCCCTAGAGATATCTCTGCTGGGAAATGGGAAAGACTCAGACCTCCCAACTTTGTCTGGGTTGTTTAAAGATTCCTGCACATGAAGAACAGCCCAGAAAGAACAGCGAGCACAAATAACCCCAAATTCAGCGCTCTGCTTGATTTCCAGCCTGCTGCTGCTCAGCTTTCTTATCATCAAGCCCCTGTGTAAGGAATTCCTACAAATTTCAAATTTTATGGTCTCCACAGAGCAGAGGCAGACCCAGCTCCAGCCCTACCTGGGCCCCATCCGCAGGAATCACTCTGCATATTTATGGAGAAAAGCTTTGCATCTTCAAAAGGCTTTTCAAACAGCAACTAATTAATCCTCCAACACCCTGAGAGGCAGGAAAGCCTTATTACCCCTGCTTTCAGGGGTGGGGAAATCAGAGGTGCTGAATGACAAAGAGATGTGCCCAGGGCCACCCAGGCAAGCACCGGCAATCTCACCCGGCTGGAGGTGGGGATGCGCAGAGGATGGTGGCAATTCTCACCTGAGGAAGCAGGGATGGAGGTTTTTTTTGTGGGGAGGCCCCGCACCCCACCCACCCCTGATGCAAATGGCAGAGTCACCCTCATTTCCATGGCTGAGGAAAGCGAGGGAGATGAAGTGGAAAATCCATTTAGTAGGCAGAGTGTGGAAACCTAAACATTGCCCAGGTGAGAGCTGCACTAAAGGTTCCCAAAATGTGGCTCACGGTTTTACCAACCACAAGAAAACCGCTTGCAACCAAATCTCTGAAATTTTGTGCTAAGGACATGCCAGAAATTAGGAGAGACTGAGGCTGGGGGTGAGTGTGCCATTCACCCTCTGAGCAAAGCCAGCCCCCCTTTTCTGAAATATCCCACATGCTGAGAAGGAGGGGGGTTAGATTAGATTTTAGGAAGAAATTCCCTACTGTGAGGGACTGAGGTTTCTCAGAGAATCTGTGGCTGCCCCATCCCTGGAAGTGCCCAGGGCCAGGCTGGATGGAGCTCTGAACAACCTGGGAGATGGAGAAGTGTCCCTGGGGTGAAATGGGATGAACTTTGAGGTCCTTTTAATCCAAACCATTCCGTGACCCCCGTGCTGGGTGGAGATGCAGCTCTCCCATCCCAGCCTCCATCCAGGCTGTCTGAGGAATGATTGCTGGGCTTAGAGGGGCCTGCAAGGGCCAGGGCTGTAAACAAGTGACAAGACCACCCATTAAAGGCAGGCCGAGCATGGGGAGGGGGAGGAAAGCCGGGAGGGAGGGTCAGAGCCCAGCAGGGAGACCTCCCACCACGGGTCATGCTCCCTGCCCCATCCTCTGCATCTTTGCTTTCCTGGGAGACCAACACAGGTACAGCCCCTCTTCCCTGCCCTGAAAGGTGAGGGCTGTCAGCAAGGGCTCAGAGAGACCAGAGCAGAGGGCAAGGCAGGAGGAAGGAGCAAGGAATTCTGCATAAAAAAAACATGATTTGTTGTGCAGAGAGGAGTTCACAAACTCCCATTTCCCTCTGGACACCTCTCAGTGGGGGCTTTGCTCCTTCTGCTGAGTTAAGCGGGGACTTAGACTCAAAAGTTGTATCTCCTTCGTGATTGTAATGCAGTGAGGGACACAGGTGAACTTCCAGGAAGAGAAATTAAAGACTTCCCCACACCTGATTATCCCATTCTCCAGCGAGGTGGCTTTGTGCTTCCAGGTAGCCCCAGGGAGGAGCTGGGCTGTGCTACAACACTTAGGGGAATTTGATGACAAATGTCCCTCAGGAGGTGGAGTGACACCAGTGCTGAGTGCCTCAGTGCCCAGGGACAAGGGTGTTCCTTCAAACACGACCTTCAACACCTTTGGGGGCCTCTCTCAGGGTGTTTCACTTTAATTTAATCAGGAAGGTTGGGATCCCCACAGCTCTGGCAGGCCTCAATCCCCGTGGCAGGCTGAAATCACACATTTACCCTAAAACTGTTCCCCCAGTCCTGATCCATGAGAGACAAGGCAGGACCAAGAGCAATCAGCTCCTCGTGGAGATCCACGAACGGGCAGCAGGATGGAGCAAGCCAAGAGCCAGCTCCCCATTCCCAGCCTGCTGCTGGAGAAACCAGGCCTGGATTCTCAGGGTTAAACAGCTCAGCTGGCCTTAATTGACAGATTTTATTGACTTTCATGGTGATTTCATTGACTTTTGTTCAACTCCATCAGCACCAGGCTCCCTGTTTCCTTCTTAGGGAGCAGCAAGCCATGTGCAGAAGGATGTGGAAGCCAGATGGATTTTGCTGTGCCACTGGGGAGAGCTCCAGGGAGTCATCCTGCTCTTCCAAAGACCAGGAGGTCAACTGCTCTCAGGGGACTCCTGTGTGCTTTGTCTCAGCTCAAACTGGAGGCTGCCACAAAAATGGAAAGCATGCTATAAAAAAATAACCAGAGCTGGTGGAAAATTTTCCAGCACAGCATATTTTTTCTGATGGAAAAGTGTCACTTAGTCCAAGCCAAAACCATCTACTGGAACGTGCTGATTTTGGCAAAATTCTATTAAAAAAAAAAAAAAAAGCCCTTTTGATAAGTTTGAAATGGTTTTTGCTTGTGGAATCCCATTTCTTTGAAATGGCATTATGGTAAAACAGTGACCAAGAGTGCAGCCAGAACGGGGTGCTTTGGTTGCCATGGAATGGGGGCATTTTGGATGAAGCCAGGCCAAAGCTTTCTTTTGAAATTTCCCTTCTGTGGAAGGTTTCAAATGACAGCCACAAAGCAGAAGGAGACCTCCCTCTGAAACTCCCAACATGCCCACTCTGCCAGCCCATCGTGCCTTAGTCATCCCCACGGGTGACCTTTCCAACAGCTCTCCCCCCAAACACAAATCACCTCCCTGTGCCTCTCCCCACCTTCAGGCTCTGATCCATCTGGGTTCATCCTCTCCCGGCTCTCATCCCACCCTGGCCCTGGGTCAGGAGTTTTCTGGGGGCTTGGGCCAGCCCTGCAAGCTGTGTGGGACCCACAGCCCCGCTGCAGCCCCTCTCCCTGTGCATTCCCTGTCTGCTCCTCCTTCCTGACAGACGGATTTGCTCCCACCCTGCACCTGCCTGCTGTGCCCTCCTCCTCCTCCTCCTCCTCCGTCTGCTGCTTGTGCCTTTCCACTCTCTAGCAACTCCAGGGGAGGCTGGTTGAGAGAACTCCTGTTCCTTTCACATTTGGGGGCAAAAAAGAGGGGGAGAGAGGGAGAGAGGGAACACAAACCAGGCTATTACGTTTTTGAGCAGACATGACAATATGGACACAGTTCCTCCAGAACATTGTGCATATTTTAAGACAGACTTTACCCCAAAAATGTCAGCCAGCTCTCCTGGTGGGAGGAAGAATGAAGGAATGAAAGGGTCCTCCAGGTTTCCAGCAGAACTTTTATCTTGGGAAAGCTGGAAACTCCTGAGCACCTTCCCCAGCACAGCGTGCTGCTTCCCAAGGGCTGGAGCGAGGAGGGGTGCTCCAAAACACCCCATTTCCCACAGGAGCAGTCCTGTCCTCCCTCAGGGGAGTGCCCAGGGTGGGGGAAATGGCTCTGGAGACAAACACTGGAGGCCTGGAGGGGAGCTGGGCTGGGCCTTGAGGTTGTGGACTCTCCATCCCTGGAAATGTCCAGGGCGAGGTTGGGTGGGACTTGGGGGAAGCTGTCCCTGCCTGTGGCAGGGGGTGGAATTAAATGGTTTTTAAGGTCCCTTCCAACCCAAAGCATGCTGTGACTCCATGCCTTGACCTCCCATGCCAGGAGGAGGAGGAACTGTGCAGAAGGAATCCCAAGGAGGGAGACAAGAACTCCTCCTCAGAAGGGTGGGACCAGCCTGGCCGTGGGTCCCCTCGGTGCTCCACCACCTCTGGACGTGGCAGCTGGGCTGGGGTGGCTCCCAGGCTGCAGTGTCCCTTGTTTGTCACCCCTGCTTGAGCTAAGGACTGCTCAGAACCACCTTTACTTGTTGCTTAGGGAGCAGGGTGGCAGAGAGAACACAGCTGGATGCTTGGCTACCTGAAGAGATGGATGGGAGGATATAAATAGCTAATGGAAGAGGAAAGAGGACAAAAAGTCCCGTTTCCAATCTGGTAAAAAAACTGACCAGAATAGTAGCAGAGGAAGACTTCCAGAAATAAGCATGTGGGTATTAAATGAATGGAAAATGAATTAAAAGAGAAGACAGGGAAAAGAGACTAAAAGGAGATTCTGAACCTGTTTGAAGAGTAATTGTCCCATCTTGGAAAAAGAATTTATGTCACCTGGGTGCCACAAACCCTCCAGTTACTGGAAGTAACTTCAGAGTGACAAGAGGCAGTGGACAAGGAAGATAAGAATGCAGATAAATGTCATTAACCCCTGTTAGTGCAGGGCTCAGAGAGTTCAAAGGCTCAATCTGCAGTGAAGGATGGAGGTCACAGGAATTGTCTGGATGTCAGTAAAAGCTCTGAGAGGAGGCAGCTGAATAAACCAAAAGTTTCTTGCAGGCTTGGGAGCCTCCTGTTTGTGATGGTGTCACAACACCAGGGCTGTGACAGTCACGGGGATCTCTGTGACCAGTCCAAGGTGGGTTCTGCCTCTGGGGTAAACAGAGGCAGCAAACAGCACAGAGGACGAGAAGGATGTGCCCCAAAGGGAAGGGAAGAGCCTTCCTCGAGGGGAGGGACACACCTTCCTCGGGAGAGATCCCATCAGGGACAAACAACAGCCCTGAAAAGGAAATAACAGGCTCTTCTCAGGGCGAGCTGAGAGGGAGCCCAGTGAGATCCTCGTGGCTGTTCCCAGCCCTGGGGGCTATCCAGGCTCCACAAACACCCAGACAAGGATGGGGACATGCTGTGGATGTCCCCAAGGGAAGGACTCAGACAGGGAAGCAGCACAAAGCCCAAGAGGAAGAGGAAGTTTACAGCTGTCCTCAGAAAAGTCAGCGTGGCCTTTCCTCTCAGAGCTTCCACATCCCCTGGGAAAGCACAACAACTCATCTGCAAGTCTGCACAGAGCCCTTTGGGAGCTGGAACCTCGGGCCTGACAACTCCGTGGCAAAGTGTGAATCCAAAGTAATTGCACTGTTTGCTCTGGGAATACTCCAGATACACTTGGCATAACAGAGGAACACTCAGAATTCTCTCCTTGTAGGATCTACAAACCCCCCTCTTTCTTTACATTTTCTCTTCTCCCTTCCTTCTTTCCACTGCAGTGATTTTAGAAAAAGGCATTTGAGTTTCTGCCTTCCCTCTCTGCCCGTGTAATGAAATATTTTATCCTCCAAACCTGCCTTGCAGAGAGGGGGATCTCTGGAGCAGACACCGAGGGCAGGGTCCCTTGGGCATGGAGACAAACGAGCTGCAGGCAGCTGCTGGGGCTGCAGGGTTAAGCCATTTTAATTACCTGCAAACAGCACCAGCCAAGGAATGGCCAATGTGCAAAGCAAGCCCTGCTGTCCCAGCGGGGCTGGGATGTCTCACCAGGCTCCTGCTGATCCTCTGTTAGATTAAATTCTTGGCTGAGAGCTGCCCTAAGGTTTTATTATGGCAGTGGGGATGAGCTCCCTGCACCCATGTTTGGGCTGGGGCAGTGCCTGTGCTCCCAGAGCTGGGCAACTGCAAACCTCACCCCACTGCCAAACCCAAGGAACTCCAGCAGGGTTTGAAGCTGTTGTTTTTCCATTCCTAACACAGCAGAGAGGCAGATCCCTCCTCTCTATCTGTCCCCATCCCACCAAGCCCTTCCCAGCTCCCAGCAGTTCCCTGTGGTCCCCTCATATCCCTTCATCTTCCTCAGATGCCCACAGCAAACCCAAGGGAAGGAAAATGGTGTTTGGGTGTGTTTCTGTGTGGGCAGAGGGAAGGAACAGATCTTTCCCAAGGGGCTCAGATGGGAGCCAGGGCTGAGCAGCAGCTCTCCCCAAGCAGGGACGGCCTTTTGGGGCACCCTGGCTTTGTGTGAAGGCCTCTGAGGCTATGGCAGGGCTCCTTCCCAGCAGGAATGTGGCAAACTGTGCCTAACCCCCCTCTGCCTCCTTCCCAAACTCTCCACAGGGCAGCTCAAGCTGGTCCAGGGAATGCTGTCCCCTTCCAGCTGCACAGACCTTCTTGCTTCCCTGCCTCCATCCCTTCTCCCCCATGCCTGCAGGTACTGGGAAAGCCACAACTGGCTCCCACGGGACTCAGGGTCCCCATTCCTGCCGTTTCCCTTGCCCTGGTGCATGGGAAGCCGCGCCCTGACCTCTTCCAGCTCCGACTTGCTTTCCCAAATTGGGCCGGTTTTGGGCAGGACGTGCCCGGACCTGCCACCTCCTCCCCAAGCCTTTGAAGGCAGCCACGTAGGCAGCTGCACCCCGCAGACTTTCGTGTGGAAAAGCCACAAATCCCTGAGTCACCTGCCTCCAGCCTGTGAAGGCTCCTGTTCCCTCTCTCGGTGGGACAGACAGGCCCAGGACAGCAGGACTCCCTTCCCAAGAACTCCTGGGAAGGCAGGATCCTGTGCCAGGCTTGGGAACAGGATTTTGGACTCAGGATGGGAGAAAGGGAGAACTTTGTGCAGGATTTTGGACCTCAAAGTGGGAGAAGGAGAGATCTTAGTACAGGATTTTGTACCTCAGGATAGAAGTGGGGCCTTTGTGCAGGATTTTGGATTCAGGATGGGAGAAGGGAACACCTTACTACAGGTTTTTGGACCTCAGGATAGAATGGTGGTCCTTTGCACAGGATTTTGGACTCAGGATGGGAGAAGGGGGGGTCCTTTGTGCAGGATTTGGGACCTCAAAGTGGGAGAAGGGGACACCTTAGTACAGGATTTTGGACCTCAGGATAGAAGGGGGGATCTTTGTGCAGGATTTTGGACTCAGGGTGGGAGAAGGGGTGTCTTATGTGCAGCCTGCTGTGAGAAGGGGGAAGGGGACAGGGGACAGGGACTCCTGGGGCCACAGCAGAGAACTAGAGCAGATGGCTCCCTGCAGGGCAAGCCCCAAGTCAGGGAGCTCTGGCGTTCTTCAGCCTCAGCACAGAAATCTGCCTGCTTGGGGGTTCTCTGTGCTCAGCACTCAGCCATTTCCCCTTCCCGGGGAGCCTCTCTCCCCCTCAAACCCACTCCCATCCCGTTCCCCCGCTCTCCTTCTCCCCCAGTGCTCCCCGCAGCGGGTGAGGGTGAGCTGGGTGTGGGATTGAGCCACCTGACAGGCAGGGCACGGAGCAGGGTGTGTGCTCAGGGAACATTTCAGGGGAGAGGAAACACGTGTTCCAAGGACACAGGGAACAAAACCCTCCTGGATTTCCGCAGCCCCGGCTCCGAATCCCCCACCAAGGCCATTTGCTCAGCCAAAGGGACAATGGGACTTGACATAAACAATCCCATAGGATCAGCACATGGATACCCAGCCCGCCCCCACTGCTGCCTCGCCTCCCCCTCAGCCCAGCTGAGGCCAGCAAGACACAATGTGTAATTAGGTTAATGAGCTAAGCACGGATTTTAATTGGGATTCCCCGATTTGCTGGTCTATCTCCTCCTTTTGTTTCGCTGCTGGTGCGAGTTCCTAAAAGCTGCCCTTGCTAAAGGCCCTGATATTAGAAAGGTCTTACGGATCTTTAATTGTATTTAATCATCGAGGTAATTAATGATCCTTGAGCAAAATGGAGATTGCATCTAGAGTAGTTCCAGTCTTGCCCTTTAGCATCTGCTGTGTCTGGGCACAGGAATTCTGCAGGCAGCAGGAGAGGGGTTCACACAGAGCCAGACAAAAGGATGGAAGAGAGAGGAGAGCGGTGGGGAGAGAAGGGATTGGGGGAAAAAAGCACATTGGAAATGGAGAAGGAGCTGAGGAGAAGAGAGGGAAGCAGGGACAGGGAAACAATGCCATTCCTTCTCCTCACAGACAGGAGCTATCCAATTCCAGAGCCTGGAGTGTTGGCCCAGGGGGGATGGCTGGTTGTTCTCTGTGTCCCCACACTGGACAGCCTTGACTCAGATAACTCCCACCAGCTCCTGCTGCTCCCCTTCTCCACTCCTTCCCTCCCTCTGGCACCGTTTCACACCCCTTTTTTCTCAGGGAGACGTTCCCAAAGTTCAAAACCTTGAGCTGGAACAGTGGAGAGGGGGAGTGATGGGCAGCAAGTCCCAGCACGTCCCCTCTCTCCCAGGCCACAAACCCTGCACCTCCCATCCCTGCTGCCAACCCCTCCGCTTCTCCCAGAGCACAAACAGAGCCTGTCCGACCAGAATCGGGGCTGCCTGCTCCAACTTGCCCCAGAAAGGCAGATTTAGTGAGAAATGTCACAGGCAAAGCAGCAGCAGGGCCGTGGAATCAGCCCCTGCATCGGAGCTGTCCTGAACACAGGGATGTGTGCTGGAGGGGGCTGTGCTGGCTTGCTGGGGAATGTCCCCTGGCTCCCAGCCCCAGGAAAGGCACTGCCCTCCCCTCCTCCAGCCCCAGCGAGGCTGAGGGCAGGACAGTTGCACAAATTGCACACAAAGCACTGCAGCCTGTGCTGGGGTGATATTTGGGACTGCACGAGTCCTCCCCAAAGGAAAAATCCAGCTGCCACAGCAGATCCCCCTTGTCATTCCCGTTCTGGTGCTAGAGCACGTGTGAAAGGTCCTGGTGTGGTGCTGCATGAGCCTGCTTTTATTCTGTCCCTGGGAATGAGCCCCAGATAAGCTCTGTGAGCTGCTGGGACTTGCACAGAGGAGTTGTTGGGCTGACATTTCCAGCTGCCCACAAACTGAGCTTCGAGAGCCTGAGCCAGGGTTAAGGGTTGGGGGCAGAGTTCCACTCCAGGTACTGAAAGCTCAGCTCTTCTTGCAAACCTGGGGCTGTGTTACCGTGGGACAGGCTTTTATTCTGTCCCTGTGAATGAGCCCCAGATTGGGCCCAGTAAGTTCTGTGAGCTGGGACTTGCACAGAGGAGTTGTTGGGCTGACATTTTAGCTGCCCACAAACTGAGCTCCTCGAGTCAGGGTTAAGGGTTGGGGGCAGAGTTCCCCCTCCTGGTACTGAAAGCCCAGCTCTTCCTGCAAAGCTGGGGCTCTGTGACCATGGGAAAGGCACTGCACACAGCCAGTCCTGACTGGGAATCTGCCCCTTCCCACTCTGGAACGAGCTGCCTTCCCAGGCAGGTTTCAGCTTGCTTGGGCCGTCAGCTTGGCGGATCTCATTTCTGGTGTTTTCTTCTCCTTTATTGCCTCCTGATCTGCCCCAGGGCTTGCGAGAGCCTGCCTCCTCCTTTGGAGCATTAGCAACCCTGCCAGTTTTCCCCACTTGGATTATTTCATGCACAGGCCCTTCTTTCTCCCACGCTCCCTCCCCATCCACCTTCTCCACCCCACGTCCAGCTGTGGCTCCTGTGGCAGCTGGAGCCTCCAGGGGCAGGCACAGCTCAGGTGCTGCCCCTAGGAGTGACACCCAAAAATGGGGACATGAGTGAGCCAGAACGGAGGGGACAGGAGGGGAGGAGGTCACAGGACTGTCCACAGGGACGGGCCTTGAAAAGGGGCACTGCAGTGGGGAATAAAGGGCTGGCAGATTGGGAAAGCCTGACTACAGGTGCTGGGAAGAGGAGAAGGGGGGGATGTTGGAATCTGAAATGCAGGGAGCTCTCAGAACTTTGGGCCTGCAAGACAAAGCTGAGAACTAAACACAGGATTTGATCTGAGACCTTGAAAAAGGCTTCCAAACTTAGGTGCTAACGTTGGTACTAGCCCACAAAACCTTCATGCTGGCAGAGCAGGGTCCAGCCTCCCTCCCAGGGCTGATCTCCACAGCCCCTGCTGCTGGGAATGGCTAAGCTGATTGCAACAGCCCCGGAGATCTGCATCAAACCTCTCCTCCCTCCCAGCACACCAGATCAGGCCGCCTGATTGTGTCATTTATTCCCCCATAAACAAAGCAGCCAGAGGAGAAACCCAGCCCAGAAATGAGAAACCTTCCTGGAGACACAGCTGGGCCAGGCAGGAGGAGCAGAGCAGGGGTGAGGCTCCCCAGCCTGACCTCACTCGGGCTGGAGGCACAGCAACATCACTACAGCTGGCAAAGACCCCTGCTGGCTCCATCCTGCCCCACAGCACCCCCAAAAAAGCACCCGAAGGAGAACACAGCCAGCCCTGGAGCTTCAGGGCAGGAGGAGCTGCCCCTTCCAGGCATGTTCCCTGCTGTCCCTTCTTCCCTGCTGCCACTACCAAGAGCTTTCCTTGGGCTGAACATCAGGCCCGAGGTCCAAACCCCAGATCTACAGCAGTGGGGCTCAAATCCTGCTGCCTGCTCCCAGGGGTTGTGTTGTATCCCATCAGGGAGTGACTCCAACAGCTCTCACCCTGCTGTGGGGATGCAGGACCCCAAGGTTCCTGTGCCTCCCTTCCAGTTTGGGATGTTCTGTGATTCCATCACTGTTTGCAGCCTGCCTTGGGATGTTCTGTCATTCCACCCCTGTCTGCAGCCTGGCTGGGTGAGCAGCCTCAGCTGGGACCCCCCAGAGGCACTGCAGGCTGTCCCACTGTCCCCAGCCATTGTGGCCTGCACTGGAGGAGAGGCTGGGCAGTTTCAGCGTGCACAGAGCTGGGACACCCTGAGGAGCAGGGCTGGGCCCCCCCTTTGATACCCTGAGTGCACCAGAGCCCCTCCAGCTGTTTTGGGGTGCTCTCCCTCAGCCCAAGGGGAGCTGGAGCTGCCCCTGGAGCTGCTCAGCCTGCCTGGGGTGCCTTGTCCCATGCTGGAGCTGCTCAGGGGTGATTTCCCTCTCTGAGAGGGCAGCCAGCAAAGCACTGGCTGTGTCTCAGCTCTGCCTTCCCAGGAGGAAGAGGAAGAGGCAGAGTGGCAGGCTCAGAGACAGCACACAGGCACCTGACTCACACTTCCCGTGTGTTTTCCCTTTCTCCCACCCTCCCCAGCACCTCTGGCTCTGCCTTTCTGGCACCTCTGCACACAGCAGCATCGCTCTGCCGTGCCAGGGGGAGCAGCCTGACAAATTCACAGCAGCGAAATTCAGTGTACAGGGAGCCAGGGCTGCGGGAAGGGGAGGCAGGGGGGACCCACTTGGCCCTGTCACACTGCAGAAACACTTCCCTGTCACCCCTGCCTTGAAAGCTCTGCACTTCACACACACAGGAGTGCACCACAACAGGAGTTTTCAGCCACAAAACAGCAAAAAGGCCCCACTGGCCTTGCTTGGTGCTGCCAGATGAGGAAGGAGCAGGCCAAAGCATGAAGAGATTGTGTGAAAACTCCTCTTGATCCACTCCCTTTGTTTTCTTACAGGGGTGGAAACAGAGCAAAGGATCTTCAGGGAGGCAGAGAAGGAAGGATCAGGCCAAAGCATGAAGATGTTGTCTGAAAACTCCTCTTGATCCACTCCCTTTGTTTTTTTTACAGAGGTGGAAACAGAGCAAAGGATCCTGAGGGAGGCAGAGAAGCCCCTGGCTGCAAGCACAGCCTACGAAACCTCGCCAGGTCACTGAGAAACCTCGGAACCACTGCTGAAATAGATTTTAAATGGAGTCCCAGGCCTTCCTGCACTGAGGGTGATGAAGAATAAAACGAGCTGAGAGCTTTTCAATGCACACACTGAGGAAAAATGGCTTTTTAATTGATAATGCCAGGAGCTGGAGCCAGGGGATTCATCAGCAATGTTTTGGCACCTCTCAGGACTGCGGGATTGTGCCCACACTTGTGTTAAATGACACATTAACAGGAGCAGGGGTGCAAGAAGAGTGCAAGGACTCCCAGCAGCTCCAAGAACCCCAGAAGCTGCTGCCAGAATTCATCTCTCACAGTCCACCCATGGAGAGCAGCTCCTGCAGTGCAGGCAGCAGCTCCCAGCCAGCTCCTTTGCCTTGGATTGTCCCTGCAATGCCACAGCTGTCCCAGGGGACAGGGATTCCCTGCAGTGAGCACAGGAATGATGGTCCAGCATCAGCCCAGCCATCCTGCCCTGTCTCATCCCCAGTTTTGGGATGTCCTGGAGCCCTGCCCTTGTGCCCTGCCCATCCTGGCTGTGTGTTCTGCTCTCCATTCCCCTCAGGAAGCTCTTCCCAGCCTTGCTGTCACAGTTCTGTGGCTCCTGGGGCCGTGTGGGAACCCAGGCAAGGAGATGAATCTTGGAGAGACAGTAATTACTTCTGTCAGATTAATAAATTAATAAATCTCCATTTATTCTCCAGATTTAATTTCCAGTCCTTGCATTTTCTCTTCCTGCCATGCAAACACACCACAGAGAGATATGGGAAGGCACAAGAGAAGCAGGAAAGGGGAGAAGGAAGCTCCAAAAAGGGTCACCTTCCCCACTGTGAAGCTGTTAAGCATCTCCAAGCCACTGAAAGGGCTCCTAAAGTTGCGGAAAGGTGAGAGGAGGAGGAGGAAACTCTGCCTGCACAATGAGCTGCCCCCCTTGGTGGAAAAACCCAGCTCCCAGTGCAGACATCATCTTGGCTCTCTGTCTGCACTCGCTGCAAAGCCAGGGAGGAGAAATTCTCAATTCAGGCACTCTGCATACGAAATCTACCTTGGGCTGGATAAATCTGGAAGTGCCTATTTTTTCCCTTGGACACGAGGGAGTCTGGATGATTTGCTCCATTTTTCCCTTTTGTTTCAAAGCAGGGTCTTGCAGGGAACTCAGTGAAACTGAGCCTTTCTCACTGACCTGGACAAGAGGGAGAGCTCTGCTCATCCGGAGACCTCCCCAGCCACTGCTGAAATCTCTTGCAGAGGAGCCTCTGTTGCCTCAAGGAGCTGCTGAGCTGGAGAACCCATTTCAGGAGAGCCTTTTCTCTTCAGAAATGACTTCTGAGTTGCTGCTCCCCTTAGTGGGTCTTAACCAGCACAGCCACAAGGGGAACATCAGCCGAGCCCGTGTTCTTCTCCTTGGCACCACTGTTTGGGGTTTTTTTTGCCCAAATTTCTGAGTAGAACTTGTCTTTCCCCTTCTCCCTTTGTGAATTCCCCCTCTGAGAAAAGCGACACCAGGGCTGTGGGTCGGATTTCAGGCTCATCACTTAAAGATGATGCCCAGTTTTGGCCCAGTGCTCAGTCCAGCCTCGGTAAAATGATGCTTGGTGCCACCTCCTCCTGCCCTCCTGGAGCAGCCTGAGGCACAGCAGTGCAAACCCAGCTGGGTTTCTTGCAGGGAAGGAGGCACTGCAAGGACCTGCCCCTGTTTCCCAGCTCAGCAGAGCTCAAGTGGAGCGTCCATGTAGAAATAATAGGAAGGGGAGGAAAATTAGGATCCTACTGTGGGCCATCAGGTCTTTTCCATTCCTTTCCCAGTCAAACATCCCTGGATGACCCTGGATTCCCTGCCTTGCTTGCAATTTCTTGCTGGCAAGCACACAGGCAGGAGGATGAGAGGCTTCGTGCCAAAAAATAGGTGGTCAGAGGAGGAATAGGAGCAGAGAAGCCAACAGAATCAACCTCTCCTGCTCAAAGAATTCCTCTCCTGAGCATCCCAGCCAGCAGCACGCGCACCTGTGCAGGTGCAGGGCTAAACCAGCGCTTTTCCTTGCTATTTTTGGGAAGGCAGAAGGCAAATCCCCAAGGATCGCCGCACCCCATGGCCACATTCTGGGCACAGAAGGTAAAAAAAAAAAATAAGAAAAACAAAAAGCCAGAACAAAAGGCAGCAGCGGCTCCCTGCCCCCTCCCTGCAGATGTCCGCTGGCTGCTGCCTAATCCGCCCGGGCAGGCAGGCAGCAGTGTCACCCCGGGGGGGACAGCGCTGTCCCCTCCCCGGCGCCCCGCACCAAGGGGGGGTCAGCGGGGCCGGGGGCTGCTCGTCCCCGCTCCGCCGGGAGCAGGAACAAAGCGCCGGGGCCGGGAATTCAGCGCAACCAGCAGCATTTCCATGCTAATGAGCGCTCCCCGCTCCATCCTGCCGCCCGTGGCAAATTGGAGCGAAAATCCAGGCTTGAGAGGATGCAACTTTTATGTCCGATGAGCGTCGCCGGGCTCCAACACCAATCCTATCCCTCGGTTTATTTTTAATTGACTCCTACTAAGCCGGAGTGCATTTTCATCCGTTCCAAATGGAGCAGCTGTTGAAACTGAAAATCAGCAGCAGAAAGTGCGGACGTTTCTATTTTGCGGTGTTCGCTCCATTTCCAAACCTCAGCAGCCCGCCCAGAACAAAGGATGCCTTGGTGCAGAGCATTAACCCCATCCTGGAACCTCCCAATCCCCATCCTCGAAACCCTCACATTCCACTCGGAAAGCCTCGCATTCCATCCTGAAACCTCTGCATTCTCAGCCGGCATCCCTCGTGTCCCCATCCTGCCCTCCTGACGTCCTCATCCTGTACCCCATGATATCCTCATCCTGCACTTCCCACATCCCCATCCAACATCCTCTTATATCCCCATCCTGCACCCCTAACGCCCCACTCTGCATCTCTCAAATCCCCATTTTGCAAAATCTGTGTCCCCATCTTGCATCCCCATCCTGCATCTCTCACATCCCCATCCTGCTACCCCTATATCCCCAAACTGCAATCTTTGCATCCCAATCCTGCATTCCCAGCCTCTCCATCCTGCATTCCTCATGTCCCCATCCTGTACCACTCACATCCCCATCCTACACCCTCTTATATCCCCATCCTGCACCCCTAACACCCTGTTCTGCATCTCTCAAATCCCCATTTTGCAAAATCTACATCTCCATCTTGCTATCCTCACATCCCCATTCTGCACCTCTCACATCCCCATCCTACACCCCCAACACCCCATCCTGTGTCTCTCAAATCCCCATTTTGCAAAATTTGTATCCCCATCTTGCATTCCTCACATCCTCATCCTTCATTCCTCACATCCTCATCCTGCACCCCTCAAATCCCCACTCTTCAACCCCTGAATCCCCATCCTTCATTCCTCACATCCCCACCCTTCAACCCCTGCATCCCCATCTCGCATCCCTTCCATCCTCATCCTTCAAATCTGCATTCCCAACCTGGATCCTTCACATCCCCATCCTGCAGTGCCAGGTCTCTGGGTTGTGATCCCTCCCTGGATCCTGCACGGTGACAATGTGCCACTGCACAGGTGAGCCTGGAGAAGCTGTCCCCAGGCAGGGAGTGCTTCAGTCAACAGCTCAGCACACTCATCCTGTGCACAGCTGAGCAGCACACAAAGCCCAGCTCCTCAGAACAGCCCTGGCAAGGCTCTGGCCCTGGAGTGGACAGCTGGACCCCAGGAGCTCATCCCAAGGCTGGGATTTAGCAGGCAGGATGCTGGGATCAGGCTCCAGGGCTGACTAGCTTTGGTCCTGCTCACAAACAAGCCGTGCCCTCCTCCACAAGGCAAACACCAGCTGGCCAAGTCGTGGCCATCCCAGTGCTCAGTCCCAAGGGATAATAATCCACAGACCTGGCACTACAGAATCCACAGGGGAGCCCTGGGGATTGCCAAATCCCTGCACCAAGGCAGAGCCAACATGGAAATGCTGCAAATGGAGGCCAGGAGCTGGGACAGGATCCCTCGAGCTGTTGGGGTTGAGCTGTGGGGTCTGGCTGGCTCTGGGGACACCCAGAATTCACTCCCTGCCAAGAGGGGAACAGGCAGCTCCTAGGGCTGTGTGCCAGTGGTTTTGCAGGTAGCCTGGTCACGGAGTCTAGCTGCTGGAGAGGTTTCTCTACGTGGCAAGAATTGCTAATGGGGGAATAAAAGCTCAACTTCCCTCCCTCAGCAGTTTGCAGGTTTCTACAGGAGCAGTTGTCCAGGGCCTGGATCCTTAATCCCAACAAGGCCAGAGGGAAGCTGGATCCTGGTGTAGGAAGGACATCCTTCTCTCCTTGGCTTCCTTGGAGAGCAGAATCCAGGCCCCAAGAAGGAGCAGGAGGAGGGGGAGTGGATCCAGGGAACACTTTGCTGGCACATGTCAGCAGGGCTTCCTCTGTAAATAACATTTCACACCATGGCATGCTGAGTGCCAGTCACTTCAGGTGCTTTGGCACATATTAGATTTGCTGGGAGCTGAGGTGTTCAGAAAATCTGTCACTGACCAGTGTGCTCCACTCTTAAAATAATTGATTAATTAAAAGCTGACCCTGAGCTTTTTTTCTGAAGGTCTGTCCCTAGCTCTAAACCCCAAAAAGCCATTTTTATCTTTTACCAACCAAACAAATCCAGCTTCAGACCTCTGATTAAATATTAACAACTTAGCACAGACCACAAGCAAGCTCCACAGCTATTTATTGCTCCAAAGGCAGCTGCAGCAAGAAACACAGAACAAAACAAACAAAAACCAGCCAGAAATGAACGGTGTCATCCACATCAACAAGTTTCCTTTGAGTCAGCTCGGAGCCAGGGGGCATTTCAAGCACGTTTCACTGGGCTCAGAGCTTGGGGACCTGGTGCTGTTGGAGCTCTCCCAGCTCCAGGTTCCTCCCAGCTCCCCTTTCTGGAGCTCCATGTGCTGGTGATGGCAGTGGTCCCCACTTTGGACCTCACTGCAAAGCCCTGATGAAATGATGATGCCTGAAGAGCTTGGTGAGGGTGAGCTGGTGACTGGCTGGATTTATCAGCCTTTCATCCCCGTTTCCAAGCCCAGTTTGGTGCTGGCAGAGACATTTAGGGACACAGAGATGAGATGAGGGCATACAGGAGGCACTGAGCCCACCAGGGGGGTCAAAGTTTGTCCCTGTGAGTCACAGTCAGGTGTGGGACACCACTGGAACTGAGGTGAAAACCCCCAAACTGCCCAGTGTGCCCCCCCTTTGTACACCCCATAGATCCAGCAAGGCTTTTCCCCAGTATCACTCCATCCCCTGGAGCAACAGCACAAAAGGGGATTATTCCCCATTTCGCTCCTAATCCTTCCTGGAAGTCACAAAGCAGCTGTGCCTGTGTTTGGGCTCTGAGCCAGGCTGGGATCCCCCTCCCCACCTGATTTCCCAGGCACGGGCTCAGGTTTCTGACAGGATCAAATAACCCATCACTCAGGGCAAGATATGATCCCCTATTACCAATTCCATGCAAACAGCTCTGCTCTTCCCAGGATTAAAAGCCAATTAAAGAACCGTGCTTTTCAAGGGGAGAGGAAGACGAGAGGAGGGGTTTTTGTTGGTGTCTGGCTGGTAGGAAATATCCCCCATAAGGACTATTGATGAGTTCTTTTCAGATCACATTGATTTTGCTCAGAACCATTTGGGATTCGTGTCTCCAGAGGAAAAAGAGAAACAAAAAGAAGACAACAACAAAATCCCCACAAGCCATGTCCTAAAAAGGAAAAAGAAAGAACTTTTATTTGCAGGAGGATCAATGGTGTTTGCTGAAGTCAGCAATTGGTGTTTTGGGTTTCAAAGCTTTCTCAGGGCGAGGGAGCCTCACTCTCAAGGTGAAGCGCAAGCTCATAAATCTGGGAGAAGCTTCCAGCCCAGAATCTGCTGATTCCCCACTGCAGGGAGGGCAGAGCCAACAGGAAAAGGGCATTTGCTCTGCAAACAAGGAGCAGGATGAGCGCTTGTAAATCGCTGCTCACAAGGGAACAGGTGACATTCAGCCCTGCTGCACTCAGATCTGGGATAAAGGGGAACACAAAGGCGACTTTAAGCCAGCTCTGCACTCACCAGGGCCATGTGAGCACCTGGTTCCTCAGCTCCCAGCACAAGCCTCAGCTCTGATGCTGGGAAAACAGAGCTTGTCTTCAACACTTGACCCCGGCCCCAAAGCCTAAAATCATGGAATGGGTTGGAAGGGAACTTAAAGATCAACTTCCCACTCCCCTGCCATGGACAGGGACATTTTCCAGGTTGCTCCAAGCCCTATCCAACCTGAAATGCCTCCCATTGCCTCCTGCCCTGGGAGCAGATGTGTCCAGGGCAAAGGGAAAGCCAGAGATGGGAAAATCTCCAGCTGGGACTGCAGCCGGCCCAGCCAGACTCCAGCACAAAATGCATCCCATCGATCCCACTTCCCTGGATTTAGGAGGAACAAACAAAAAGCCTCATCATCAAAACCCCAACCTGCCTCTGCAGCATGTGTCCTCCCCAAGAGGAGCCCTGGCTTTAGGATCACAGGATCATTAGGGTTGGGAAAACCCTCCAAGATCATCGAGGGCAATCTGCCCAAACACCCCCTCATCACTAAACCTCACAGCCTGCTCCTGTTGCCCCCCAGCCCCAGTACCACCAGTTTGGAACCAGCTCCTGCCAGCCCTGCCCCTCAGAGCCCCTTCTGGTGCCAGGGGTGTGGAGCTCTTGCCAGTGGGTGTTTAGCACTCCCACCCACCTCAGCAGGCAGGTAGGTGACACCTCAAGGTCCCCTGCAAACCTGAATTATCTTCTGTTTCTATCAGGATGCTAAAGTAGCACAAAAACATGTCTGTCTTTCTGTCAATCTGTCACTTCGCGTTCGCTTCACTTTCGTCTGTCAAACATTAGCCCAGATCTCACTGTCAACAAGCAGATATTTATTTGTTGTTTCCTCTTTTGTTTGCTTCTTTTTCCAGGCCATTTCCACTTGAGATGCACCCAGGCAGGCAGAGCCACACGCACACAAACAGCAGGGCACCATTTTCACTCAATTCCAGGCTTTTTTTACTGGAAAGACTGGGAGTAACTAACTCTCTCTGACAAGTGACTCTTTGCATTAAACCAAGCTGCCAGGCTCCTCTTGACCGCACACCTGGGCAAGGTGAGGGGATCTGGGCTGGGCAGAGATGATCTTTAAGGTCCTTCCAACCCAAACCAGGCTGGGATTCCATGGGAATGGCTCCAGGCTCCAGGCAGAGCCCCCTGTCAGAGCATCCTCACTGCTTGTGGCCATGCCAGGGGGGCAAGAGAGCTCCCAGACCTCACCTGAAGAGATCCAGACCTCACCTGTACAGCCCAAACCCTCACCTGCACAGTCCAACCCTCATCTAAAGAGATCCAGCCCTCACCTGAAGAGATCCTGAGCTCACCTGCACAACCCCAGCCCTCACCTGAAGAGATCCAGACCTCACCTGCACAGCTCCAACCCTCACCTGCATGGCTCCAACCCTTACCTAAGAGATCCAGACCTCACCTGCACAACCCCAACCCTCACCTGAAGAGATCCAGACCTCACCTGCACAGCTCCAACCCTCACCTGAGGAGATCCAGACCCCACCTGAAGAGCCTCAACCCTCACCTGAAGAGATCCAGACCTCACCTGCACAGCCCAAACCCTCACTTGAAGAGATCCAGACCTCACCTGCACAGCCCCAACCCTCACCTGAAGAGATCCAGACCTCACCTGCACAGCCCCAACCCTCACTTGAAGAGATCCAGACCTCACCTGCACAGCCCAAACCCTCACTTGAAGAGATCCAGACCTCACCTGCACAGCCCCAACCCTCACCTGAAGAGATCCAGACCTCACCTGCACAGCCCAAACCCTCACTTGAAGAGATCCAGACCTCACCTGCACAACCCCAACCCTCACCTGGCCTCTGCCACACACCTGGATGGGACACCCAGCCTGGAGGGGAAGGGAAATGCAGAGAGCAGGAGGAGCCTGAGGACAGCACAGCCCTAAAGGGGGACACAGGGAGGAGCCAGAAGGATCCCCTCCCTCTCCCCTACAGGATTAAAAAAAAAAAAAAGGAATATTTTCCTGCCTGGATTCTTTTTCCCCGGCGTCCCATCTCAAGCCACCCCATCGCCATGGCAACGGGCCTAAGGAACAGATGGGCAAATCCCCCTTGGAGGCGAATGCTCAGGGCCACAGCCCTGGGGACAGGGAGGTCACCACCCCCTGGCACCCTCCCCTCATCCTCCCACCCTGGCCAGGCCTCGGTGGCACCTCGGGGTGGCTCTGCAGGGAGAAGGGACAGGGATTGTCCCCTCTCAAGGGGCCTGAGATCCACCTGGCTGGGGGAAAATCCGCATTTTCTCAGACATCTGGAGCATGTCCCTGCCTGTCTCCAGCAAGCCTCACCCCTAAAGCAGGGCACTGCACACAGGAGGGCACAGGGGACACAAATGCCATCCCTGCAGGGAGTGGATTGGTGTTTTGGGGGTGTTTTGAGACATTTTAGGTGTGTTTTGGTGTGTTTTTGGGGTATTATTGGGGATGTTCTCAGGGTGTTTTTGGAGGGTTTTTGGGGGATATTTTAGAGGTGTTTGGGCGTGGTTTTTTTGGGGTATTTTTAGGGATGTTTTCAGGGTGGTTTTGGTGGTTTTTTTTGGCGATGTCTCGGGGTATTGTGGGATGTTTCTGGGGATGTTTTTGGGGACATCTCAGGGGTGTTTCTGGGGGTGTTTTCAGATTATTTTTGAGAAGGTTTCAGGGATTGTTTGGGGGTGTTTTGGGTCTTTCTAGAGGTGTTTTTGGTGGGTTTTGGGGATATTTTAGGGTTTTTTTGAGGTGTTTTGGGGATGTTTTTGGTGGGGTTTTTTGGGGATGTTTTGGGGGTGTTCTGGGGTGGTTTTGGGTGTTTTCAGGGTGTTTCTGGGGGTGTTTTGAGGTGTTTTTGGTGAGCCTTGCTGGCTTTCCCAGACGGATTCACCCGGCCAGACTGGGATGAGGAGCGGGGTGGGTGAAGATAAAACTCAGGCACTAATCTCCCTGGGGATTAACCATCCACGTGGGGCCGTGTGTGGGGCTTTGGAGCAGCTGAAACCTCCTGGACATCCCAGAGCTCCTCTGCAGGGTCTGCAGGGAGCAGCCAGGCCTGACCTGGCCACTCGGAGAGAAGAGGGTGCTCTTTCTCCTCATCTTTCACCTCCCTTTTCACCTCATCCTTCACCTCCTCTTCCCTCGCCCTCTTTGCAGCTTGGTGTGCTCAGCCCCAGAACTGAATTAACAGTATATTTTCCTTTTTTTGGGGGGGAAAACAGCAAGTGTGAAGCTGCACTTCAAAGCCTCCAAAGCTGTCTGGGCCTGCACAGGTGAGGGACTCTCTGTGGGGAAACACGGGCTGAAGGCAGCAAGAAACTCTGCTGCAAGAAAAGGAAAAATAAAAAAAAAGGAATGGCTGCTCTTTAGGATCTTTAGCACAGGCTGTCCCAGCTGCTGGAGCCTGTTTTCTCCTGAAAAATCCACAGCAATATTACCACTCCAGAGCCAGTTTTGGAGCTGTTCCCATTATCCCAACCTCCTTGGCTCCACACATGGATCATGGTGGAGTTCTGCAGCCCTGTCCCCATCCCGCAGTGCCACACGTGGGCTTTCCCTGCCCTTGGAGATGCTGGGCTTGGGAAGCAGCATTCCTCAGGGCTCAGAAGGGGCTGAGGAGGGGCAGCAGGGTGGGAGATGATCGTGCTGAGGGGGCTGAACCCCTCCTGCCTTCCCTGCCCTGCCAGGCCGCTCCCTCCCCACAGCCCCGGGCTTTCCTTGCTCGTGGAGCCCTGGGAGATGGTGGGCATGGGAAGCAGCATTCCTCAGGGCTCAGAGGGGGCTGAGGAGGGGCAGCAGGATGGGAAATGATGGTGCTGAGGGATCTGAACCCCTCCTGCCTTCCCTTCCCTTCCTTGCCTTTCCCTTCCAGGCTGCTCCCTCCCCATGGCCCTGGGCTTTCCTTGCTCATGGAGCCCTGGGAGATGCTGGCTTTGGGAAACAGCATTCCTCAGGGCTCAGAAGGGGCTGAGGAGGGGCAGCAGGGTGGGAGATGATGGTGCTGAGGGGGCTGAACCCCTCCTGCCTTCCCTGCCCTGCCTTTCCCTGCCAGGCTGCTCCCTCCCCGCGGCCCTGGCACGCTCTCAGGGCTGCTGGGTGCTGGCCTGGGGGCCCAGCCCGGCCCAACCGGCTCCAGCCCACACCCGTGGGAAGCTCAGAGCCCGTCCTGCCTCTCAGGTGTGGCCCTTGGCCCGCGGGCTCCCGCCCGGAGAGCTCGGCTGCCAGCTTGGGAGGGGAGACTGGGAAGGGCAGCAGAGCCTCCTGGGTGCAGCACCAGCAGCCTTTTTTGGGCCTTTTTTTCCTTCACAGGAGGTTGATATTTTTTTTTTTTATTTATATATATTTATATATATATATTTATATCTATATATTTATATATAGATATATAATATATTGTTTATATATATATATTATATATATACTGATTTTTTTTCTGCTGGTGTCTGGAATGCTTGCAAAATTCCGATAATCCCTCATGTCCTTTATGACTTTATCCAAAGTTTACTGTAATCTGTGTCCAAAGCTGCAGTGTCAGTGGAAGATCCTCATATTAAACCCTGCAGAAATCAGTTGTCTTCCTGGTACCACCAGCCTGGGTTACTGCTCGTTGTCGCCAGGGTTTTTCTCTGCACAGCCCAGGCTGCCCCACACCCTCCCCCTGCCCCACGAGCCCACCTCTTCCCTTGCCTCTGCTCCCTTTCCCGGATCAGAGCTGCCTCCCCTCCCTGTATTGCAAACATTATTCAGCTCTGAGATAAGAAGCTCTCCAGCAGCACTTTATTAATCCCACAGGAAGCAGAAAGAAGCAGAGTGAAAGGGTTTAGTGTGGCCAGGACAGACTAATGTTCCACAAAACACCTTTGCAGAAGAGAGCCACGTCTTTTTCCCAGAAAGTCTCCTGGGAAGCCTGGCTAATAATTAACAATTATCGAACTTTAAACCCTCCATCTCTCTCTCTCTCTGTGTCCTGACCAGGATTTTGTAATAACTCCCCCAGTCTGGAACACTCCCAGCCCGGGGTGCTGGGGTGCACTGGGGCTGCAGGGTGAGGAGGAGGAGGAGGATGCAGACAGACTCCGTGGGCAGGCAGGAGGCAGCTGCTGACTCTGCTGCTTCCCTGCTTCTCCACTGAGCTTGGAAGTGAACCTCCCTTCCTTCCTCCAATGAATCCTGCAGCTCCTTTGGCCTCAGAATGAAGAGATTCTTTGTGGCTCTTCCCAGGGAAATTTCTCCCAGCCTTGGAATGCCAAAGGCTCCTGCATATGGCTGAAATCATCATCACCCAGGAGAGAGACTCGAGAGCTTTTCTAGCACAGAGACACTTGTTTGAACCCATCTGCTGTCTGAGGCAGCCACAGTCAGTGCCAGGCTCACACGGGGACAAACTGGGTGGCTCAGTGGGCCTGGGTTCCATCCCTGCCTGGGGGAAGCACCACAGGGTTTTGGAAGTGCTTGCTCGTGCAAAAAAAGGTGTTTCTCTTATCTGTGCCCTACCACAGGGCAGCTCAGGTGCCAGGAATCCTGCTGGGAGCCATGTGGGGAGCTTTTGGGAAAAGCAAAACTGGCTGCAGGGGTCTGGAGGCTCCCACTGCTGTCATGGCAGGACACCAGGACTGTCACCTATGGCCATCAGGACAAGGACACCAGGACTGTCACCTACGGCCATGGCAGGACACCATGGCTGTCACCTACGGCCATGGCAGGACAAGGACACCATGACTGTCACCCACTCCCATGGCAGGACAAGGACACTATAGCTGTCACCTACGGCCATGGCAGGACAAGGACACCATAGCTGTCACCTACGGCCATAGCAGGACATCCTCCCTGCCTCAGCACCCACAGCAGACCCAAGGACAGGGCAGGCTATGAACCCTGCCAGCCATTCCTGGTGCACTGTCCACAGCCAGGCTGTGGGTGGGAAGGAGAAGGAAGTGCTGAGGTGTCCAGCCCACACCTCTCACCCTCCTGCAACCCCTGTCCTGGAAACCAGAGGTGACCTGAACACAAAACCAGCAGAGCAAGAAATCAAGAGAGCTCTGAATTCAAGCAGGCAGGGAAGCCAGTGGGCCGTGTTCACCAAATTCCATGATGTCAGCCCCACATCCCACACCCAGAGCAGCCAGAAACTGAGCCCAGTGTTTGCCCTGACAGAATATTTGTACTGGGATCCATGCAAAAGCATTTCCTGCCTTCCAAACTCCCTGGGCAAGGAGCTGCCTGCTTCTGGCTGCCGTGAAAAAAATGACCAAATAAAGCAGAGTCACCTTTCCCTGAGCTCTGCAAATGTCTCCTGCCTGCATCGGGGAGGATCAGGTGTGCAAGGCACCCTGCAGCCACGGGGCAATGTGAGCAGGGCAGAGAGGGACAGCTCCCAGCAGCTCCTGACAAGGAAAGGCGCACAGAGGTGAAGTGAGCTGGCCAAGGATGTTCCAGGGAGCTCGTGGCAAAGCCAGGAAATGCTGCCAGCCCTTCTGAGCTCAGCCTGCCTTTGCCATCACCTCCAGGCCATTCTTTCCCTGTAAGTAAAAGCTGATTCATGCCTGGTAGGAGTCGGTGTGAGGCAGCAGATATTCCCATTTCCACTGAGGTACTGTAAGGTACTCCACGGGCTCGGCAGCATTTGAAATGTCAAGAACACAAAAGAATATATGTACTTAAGGAGAATGATTTGAGCCTTTTATTTCCAAAGTGAGTTTAGAGGCAGTGAAAGGTCTCAGATCAATACCTGCAAAACTGCAAATTGGAGTGCTCCCCTTTGCCACAGAGAGGGTACAGCTGAGACAGCATCTGCACAAACAGCCTGCCCACAGCCCTGCCAGCCTGCCTGCCTCAGCTCTGTCCTTCAGGACTTGCCTTCAAGTGGGAGAGGAAAACTCCCCCTTCCCTGGCAGCCCTGGGCTTTTGTTCCCTGGATGCTGATTTATTTAATTTGGGTACATTCTGTCTAGGGAAGAAGCTGAGTCTTGATAAACTCACTCCACATGCACACTGAGAAGACTGCTTCATCCTGCAGGTACAGACAAACCCCAAGGGGGGTTGGCAGCACAGATTTTGAGGTAAATCCAGAAGAAAGCTCAAGTACCGGGCTGGCTGTGGCATTTTGGAAGGCGAAATGCAGTCGCCTGCTTAACTGCCCTATTACAAACAGGCTTTTCTTCCCCTCCCTGCCCCACAGCTGTCCCTGTGCTCAGCCCCAGGGACACCTGGAAAGGTTTTCCCATCCCAAGGTGGGATCAATACAGCTGTCAGGCTCTGGCCACACTCCCCCTGCTAATTGGAATTACAACAGGCAGGCTGCAGCTTTCACTCCATCTCTCTGTCGCTTGTCATAATGTAATCAAAATCTCTCTCTCTCTTTATCACCGAGCGTGACAGGAGCAGAGGCAGCCACAGGACTACAGATTCCTCCAGATCTCACTGGGGCTGGGGAGCTTTGCCACAGGGCTGGGAAAAGAGCCCCTCACTGCCAAAACTCCAGCTTTGGGATGAGGATAACAGGAGAGGTGGCCTGAACCCCCCAAGGAAGGGATGGGGGTGTGGGCAGGGGGTGCAGCCCCAGATGTGATCAGGAACAGCCCCAGGTTGGTTGGGAAGGAGCCTCCCTCCTCTTCCTCGCTGCCTGCTGCCATCCCAGGCTCCTGCCTCGCCTCAGCCACAGGTTCCCAGTGGCTGCCAGAGCCAGAAGTGAGCAGGGATCACTGGAGAAGGCAGCCTGGCACTGAGCAGGACTCCGAGGCAAAGCCCTGTGCTCACACAGGAGCCCCTGCACGCCTCCTCCCCCCTGCTCTGAGGGCTTGGCCAATTTACAGACCCTGGGTGATCCATCCTGGGCAAATGGTGCAGCATCTGTGATTTGTTGGCCATTACCAACCAGCAGAAATGCAGGGCTGAATTACCCAGAGGAGGGAGGGATCAGCAGCCTGGACGTACCCAGCTCCCCTGAGAGTGCCCATAAACAAAACTTAAATAATTAGAGTGCTTGGGTGGAGATGCAGCCTCTAAGTATTCTTAGGCTTGCGCAAATATAGGAAATAAATTCTTGGAAGGTGCCAGGCTGGATGGGGCAGAGGGAGGCTCATTTTCCAGATCACTTGAGAGCAGCCGTTATAAATCTCAGTGAAAGATGCACCTCCCCAGGCTGGTGATATTTTTAAACTCCGGGAGAAGGAGGGGGGGGGAGAGAAAAAACACATTTTAGTATTTACACCACAGGCGAAATGGGTATTTAAAAATCAGGGTACATTTTCCAAAGTCTGTTCCTGCCACGCCAACAAATAAAGAATTTTCTTTCTATAGTGTGCTAGCTGGCAATATTAGCCCCAGAGAATTCACTGCTACTGCCATCATTCTGTTGTGAGCTGAGAAATCAAACTCCCAGAAGGACTGGGGGTGTCAGGGGATAAAGGTTCTTTCACTGGCAAATTGCTACTCCAGCTCCAAAGTGAATCAGCAGCAAATGCAAGTCCCTGGAATGCTGAGGGGTGACTCCTGCCCTGTCCCTGTCCCTGCCTGCTCGGTGTCTGGGGTGATGTCCCAGGGGAGTGTCCCAGCCCTGGTGAGACCCCCTGGGTTCTGGAATCCATGGATCAACACGGGCAGGATGGCCAGGCCAGTTTCCTTCCTGATCCTTCCTCGAGCTGCAGTTGGGCAGTGCTGGCGTGGGCACACTGAGCTGGTTTTGGGTGGACATCCCGGAAACCTCATCAAGAGCTGACTGATCAGGCTTTGAATGAGGCTGCAGGTGACAGAATGTGAGAGCTCCCAGCCTGGCTCTCCTGGAAAACCCCAGATAAAGCTGCCAGGGCACTGCCTTTCCCTGCAGCCTTCCTTTTCCTCAGTCCTGCTCCTCGTTCCCTCCTCGGGCACAGAGAACATTCCCCCCTTTACAAGCTCTGCTCTGTCCAAGCCTTTCTCCCTCCCTGCCCAGGACTGCTGCCATCCTCCACAGGATCCCATCCAGCTCCTATCAAAGGGATTCACAGCATACCCATCAGGCATCCCAGCAGCCAGCAAAACCCCAAAGAAGCCTCCAGGGAAGATCAGAGCACTGCAATCACTCCCTGGGAGAGGAGATCCCCACAAAACCTCCCCCACTTTCCCTGGGTTCTCACTGAATCTGAGCTCGAGGTAAATTTGGCAAAGCTCAGCCCCATCTCTGGCTACAAAACTCACACACAGAGAGCTCCTGGCCTCTCAGACAGCACCCAGATTTTGAGGGGCTGAGCTGGAGGAAAGAGATCCACGACTGGAGGAGGGAGATCCATCCTTTCCCCTCAGCACCCTGCACACCAAAATCAACTCAGCATTCCCAAGTCAAAGATCCAGCACTCCATCGAGGCTGGCAGAGCCAAGAGGGGTCCTGTATCCAATGGAAACTGGCAGCTGATATGAATTACAGCATGGCAGGGATGCTGCTATGCAACACATCCCCGATCCTCAGCGGCCATAAATGGGCACAGCCCCAGTTCTGCCCCATATCAGAGGTGTCCCTTTCTCCAGACCACCCCTCTTGGTGCAGCTGACCAGGGGAAGAGCCCAAAGAGGCCCAGCAATGAGCAGCTTGTGCAGTTGTGCACTATCAAATCTTCTGCTGCCTCCTGTTCCAGCCCTTAGGACAACATTGCCTTGGCTAAGTGAGGAGACAGGCAAGAAAAAGGAAATACAGAATGGGGGAGATCTTCTTGTGTGTTCTTACAGCTCCTAAACTCATCTGGATTATCCATCCCTAACATTTCCTCTAGTTTTAGTACCCCCACGTTAGGAAGGCCATCAGCACTGGTGGGAACAAGATTCTGGGTTGCCCCCAAGGGGTCTCTGCTGATTGTGTAGCCCAAGAAAAGGCAGAGTAAAGCCCCTTGGATGCCTCTTCCTAAGGAAAATGTAGCCAGAGCTTGATGCAGGTAATTCTCCAGTGCAAAGTGTCCTCCTGACTGCAGGCTTTGTAAGGTCATTTCCAGGAGAGTTTCAAGGCAAGGGGAACCTCCATCAGGGCCGTGGGGTTGGGTGAGTTATGACTCCACAGAACTGATAACTCAGAGCTGATAACTGGCACCAGGCTCGAGCTGAGCAGGCTCACACTGGGCTGCCCAAGGACAGGGCAGGGTTCATCCCTCCCTTGCTGCTCTCTCCTGCCCTGAGCTCCTCACAGGGCAGCAAAACCACCCCATGTCAGGCCGCTCTGCACAGAAATCAGGAACGGAGAGAGGCAGAAACTCTGACCTCTCTCCTCCCCTGGGTCTGTGATTTCTGCCCGTCAGGGATCATTTGTAACCCTTGGCATTGCCAGGGCACTCAGCACAACAGCCTCTAATTACAGCCCTCTGCTCTCGAGTCACACCAACCTCTTGTACCCATCAGCATCAGACCCTGAGCCCACAGCCAGAGCTCTGCCCCCAGATTGTGCCCTTGGGCTGTGAAAATGGTCAGTGGAAAGCTGCTCCAGCAGCATTTCCCTCCGTCCAGAGGGTGTCCTGCCAGGGAATAAGAAATGAAACCTGGTTCTGCCACATGTGGGAACCTCAGAGCAGAGAGCAGCCACCAGGTGAAATCCCTGCACCCACATGACACAGCTGCACTGCAGCAGCCTCACTGCCTGGAGCCACACAGAGCAAGGGGCTGCCTCTGCTCTCAGGTGGCCACACATTCCATTCCATGGCCAGCACTCCATTGCAGCCCCGGGGTCCCTCACAGACAGCCCTTGGCGCTGGGATGGCTCTGGGAAGGCTGGATGTCAGCCCTGGACCCTCCGTCACTCCTGGCTGTGCCTCCTGATGCCCCTCTCAGGGGGAGGGAGGGATGGACCTTCCACAAGAGAAGCAAAACCTCACAAGCAGCCTGATGACAGAGAACTGCTGGGAAGAGAGGTGGAGGCTGAGTCCTCCTGCCTAAGCAGGCTTGGGAGTACCTGCTGTCTCTCAGCCAGGTGGTCCATCTGGTGCCTGCCTCTGCTCCGAGGCAGGGATGTGATTTGCAGGTCCTGGACCACATCTGGAGCATCCCTGCATGGTTGGGAGCAGATGGAAGCACTTTGCTGTTTCCTGCAGCTAGAAAGGCAAATAGGCTGGGATGGAGGACAGAAAACTCCTTCATTGTGCTGTAACTCCCAGGGAGGAGAATCACACAGCTCCTGCCTCTGCTGGGCTCTTCTCCCTGCACTCCTGGAGGCTGAAGTGCTGTCCACCAGCCCCCAGCTGGTCTGGCTCAGGGCCAGGGAGGGCAGGCCTGCAGCAGAGAGAGGAGAGTTGGGTGGATAAGGCTTAGAAATGCTTCCATCTTGCATCACACCCAGTAATGTCGGGGCAGGATTAGAAACCTCCTGCAGGGACTGCTTTGTGGTGGGGGAATGGAGAAGAGATGGTTCATCAGGTTGGGTCAGTTCCTCCCACCCATCCCCAGCACCCCAAAGCTGCTGACATGACAAAAGCACACTGGCCAGTGCCTCCCTGAGCTGGGGACAGCAAGGGACAGGAGCTGTGTCCCCTTCTCATGGCCAGGAGCTGCTCTTTGTGTGCCCTGGGACTGCACAGAGATGGAGCTGCCACAGCTCTGCTGCCAGTCTGTGGGAAGGGCTGCAAGCAGTGCCCAGGCAGGACAAACCCTCAGTGGAGAGCAGGAGCTGGGCTCCACACGTGTCCCCAAGGAGGGTGGGACACAGCACAGGGCACAGTAACACGTGCTGCGAATTTCACTTCCCATTTCCCCGTGTGACAGAGAAGGGACGCTAAACCCAGAATGGAGACAGAGGGGAACCTCTCCTTCCTTCCTTCCTCTGGGGTTCCCCTTGAAAACCCCGGGTGTGTGCTGGGATGTGCCTCAATCCAGCCTGAACTAATCTGCACTGGGAGAAGCCCGGCAAAACCTGGGAGAACATCCATGGCTTAACAGCAGCCAGGAGGAATCGTGTATGAACCTCCCATTCCTTAAACAAACCTTCACCTGGAACGCTGCTGTGGGTTCAGAGCTGGGAAAGCTCCGTGCTGGGCTGGCTGAGCTCTGGTAATTAACACAATTAACACAAAGAGGTGTCTCCAGTGCAAAGTGGGTCCCTGCTCCAGCGGCTGGCAGCACCAGCTCACCCTTCAGCAGAGCTGCCCTGATTTAATCTGACGTTATTTGAAAAAGCAAGATCTCCAGGGGCTGTGAGACTGGAGTACCTTTCTTTGTCCCTCCCTCATTTGTTTCTGCTTTTTTGCACTGATAAGCCAGCCTGGCCTGTGAAAGGGACAGAGCAAGAGCCATCAGCACCTCGGGCAAGGATGTTGCAACACTCAACCCTTTCTTGGCAGCCCTGGGGACTGTGGCCATCCTGAGCTCACCAACTCACCCCTGCAGCTCTCACACATAGCCCAGCTCCAGCTCTTCCCAAAATGTTTGGCTTGGAGCAATCCAGTCTGGTGGAAGGTGTCCCTGCCCAAGGCAGGGGGTTGGAAGGGGATGACCTTTAAGGTGCCTTCCAATCCAAATCGTTGTGGATTCTGGGATTAAAACCCCTTTTTCCTGCAGTGCTTTACCACATCCCTGTCTTCTGTGTGACTCCCCAGGTGGGAAGAGGTGGGAAAAGGCCACTTGCTGCTGTCCCCCCAGGCTGTCCCCAAGCTGAGTGGCACTAGCAGAGGGCAAGAGTGGCAGCCAGGCCTGGGAAGCAGGTCATGGACAACCGGCTCTTCTGGTTCCTTCCATGATTCAGCCGAGGTGTGAGCCCTGCTCAAAGGAGCCCTGTGGTGCCTCCCTTTGAGCCTGGCTTTTGTGGCTGGTCCAGCTGCAGCCCAGAGCAGGGGTGATGCAAGGAGAGATGTGCCAGGCTCTGCCAGCATCTCCTCAGCCACCAGCTCATCCCAAGCACTGGAAGTGCTGCTGGAATCTCCCTGGGAGTGGGCTGGGAGTTCCTGCCTGACCAACGCTGCTGGTTCAGAGGGCAAACAGCATCCCTGCCATGGGGCAGACACCCCCTGATCGTGGGCTGAGCTGCCTCTGCCCCAGCCTGGCGCCTCACCCACGCTGACACACTCAGCAGCTCCTCCATTCACACAGGGTAGAACCTGACCAGTCGGTCTAAGTGAGGTTTAAAGAGAAAAAAAATCAGCCAAAGACATGCTTTTGTTTCCTGAAATAGCCTGATGCTGCTGTTTGTGAGTTTTGGGAGGAGGCAGGTGGCGGGGGAAGAAAAAATAACAACCAAGAACTCAACCCAAATGCTGAAGGAGACTCTGGGCAACTTTTTTTTTTTTCATTTTGGAAGCTACTTTGGGATATTAAAGCAGCTCTAAAAGTACAAGATGGAGCAGATCCTGCAGTGACACGCTCTGGCTCTTCCCAGCGCTCCAGAGAGCTGTTGTACCTCCCCGAAATGAACCCTCCCTCCAGCTGCAGCCGAGTTTGACCTCAGCCCTGCAGGTCACCACGGCTCAGCCAATGCTCCTTTCAAGCACCGTGATGGAAAAACCCCGTGTCAAAGCAGCCCCAGCCACCTCTGCAGCTCTCCCCTGCGGAGCACCTCAAAGCACTTCGCAAAAAGGGTTCCCAGGCCACTCTGGGAGATCAGGAGGTAGCCCAGCAATAGCAGAGAGGAATTTGGAGGCCCAGATGTGCAGAGGCAGGACCAGGCACGGATGATGCCTCTGCTCTGTGTGGCTGCATCTCAAGCTGCAGGAGCTGCACGGTGGGGATAAACAGACAGATTGTCAAGGCTTGTAAAGCATAAATTGAACTGCAAGCGTTCCTAACCTCTGCAGATCAGCTGCCTGGGATCTCTCCTCCCCTTCCCCCACGGCTTTCTGTAACCCCTGTTGATATCAATATCTTGAATGGAGCGTGAGTTGATACCTGGTTCCAAATGGATGGGCATGCAAGGCTGCAGGAACCATGAATTGAATCCGTTCTGGACGATTGAACCGCTCACATTAAAGATAATTTGTAAAGCAGATTTTTATACGAGACTCCTTACAGCTTTTACAGCGGTGGAACTTTTATTTCCTTATCAGAGCAAAGAAAAAAAGCTAACATTTATCTGAAGGGGGAGGTGGGTGAGAAAAGAATGAAATGGCATTGATCAGCTGGACATGGAAGGTTTTCCAGAGAGCAGGCACTGCTCTGATCCTTCTCAGGTGTTGGGTACAAAACCACATTTTCCAACAAGTCCACAGCTACTAATTCATTGTAGTAAAGAATCCTGAGTTTCCTCCCCTTGTTAAGCAAGCTTGTCTGTATTCAAAGTTTAAATACAGCTTTATATGTTTATAGATATAATTTTGGCAAAATGCAGTGTGAACTCAAGGAAGTATGTGGGGTCTGGTAAAGACTCTCTGCTTTGTGCAGCACTGTCTGGGTCCTTGCACAGCACCCAAACGAAGGAAATAAATGAATAAATATTTAATATCCAGGATCAGACACTCCTGCAGCTGTGGTGCATCCACCACTAAACTGGTCGGGCCGAGAGTCTCGCCCACACAGGCTGCAGGGCACCGCTGCTCAGGGCCAGGGTTTGGGCAGGATGATCCTCCTGGAGGGAGGATGATCCTCCTGGAACACTGCGGAGCTGGCTGTACCCCGGCCTTGGCAAGGCACCACGAGATGCACCACTGGCTTATCCTGGCAGAGCTGTCAGCGGGACAGTGCAAGACAAACTGCCACGCTACTGCAGTGGCAGGAGATGAGCCCGCCTGGCTGCTGGCAGCACAGCCCTGAGAACAGCCAAAAATAGGAGGAAAAGTCACTCTTGGCAGGACAAGGTGAGATGCCAGGCTGTGTCAGGGTCACTGCGTGTCTCCTTGGTGAAAGCAATTCCCAGGGGAGCACAAAGTCCTTTGGGTTTAGGCAGCACAGCCACCACAGCATTGCTGCCCCTCCAGTGCCTTCGCCCGGGGCTGTGGGGAGCGGGTCCTGCACGGGGCTGCCGGGAGGGAGGATGAGGAGGGAAAGCCGGGAGAAGAACGGCATGGAAAGTTCTGAGACTCCTTGTGAGGAGCCAGAGCTCAGGCAGGCACCTGCCTGCGAGCACAGAGGAGCGCGGGGAGCCCCAGGCTGTCCCTTCCGTCACCTCTCTTTGCAATGCACAGCAGATCCCTTTGTCCTGGGAATACCGAGGTGCACCCAGCCCTGCTTTCTCATCGCCCTGTTAACCTTTTCCCTCTCACAGCCTCGCTGGTTTCTGGATCACCACCCCCTCCCATTCCATCTCCGTCCTCATCCATTTTAAGCAGACCAAGCTGAGATCTGTTGATCTCCCACGTCCCGATGTTATCACATCCCCGTCTTTGCCGGGGTCTGATGGCCCACACCTCGCTCACTGCGGCCACATCTCCGAGTCCCAGCCCAGCCAGCCCGGGACGCTGCCCCAGCCCCAAAACCGGAGGAGTGGACGCAATTCCACCCTGCTTTCACCGCAGCTTCTCTCCAGCTGCAGATGCCAGCGCTGCTGCGGGCACGGGCTGGACCCTCTCCTGTGCCCGCTGCCAGCGCTCCAGCCCCAGCCACCCAAGAGGCAAAACACCGGCTCTGTTTGCATCTCTCAGCTCATTCACAAGCTGTGAACGCAGACTGCCGATCCCCTTTCCATGGCTCCGGCTCCCGGAAAGCCCTCCAGGATGGCATTAACCCGTTCTGCGCTGGAGCAGAATAAATGAGTCCCTGCAGGGCACTGGCCGAAGTGGGTCACTCGCCCGCTGGCCAGCGCTGTGCTGAGCCCGGGGCAGGTCCCAGCCCAGGGAAGGGACACTCGGACTGCTCTGCCACCGCCCGGGTGGCTCCAGCGAGCTGGGGAGCAGCCGATGAGCGTCTTTGCCCATCTCCTCCCTACTAGAGACGGATCAGAACCCAAGGGATGGATCGGAACCAAAGGGATGAATAAGATGCCATCAGGCAGCCAAGCTCCAAGGCAGCGAAAGGAAGCGCTGAAAGCTGGGAGCGGTCCAGCCCCTCCGCAAAAGAGCCCGTGGGAAGTGTGCGCGGAGGGGAGCTGGGATTTTTGGGATGCTGGAGAGCCGAAACCCTCCGTCTCTCCTCCCGAAACATCTGCGCTCCGTGCCCAGCCTCGTGGCTGCCTTTCCGGGGAAGCCTGGCTGCTGCGCCTCGCTAGACGCTGTTCGATCCAAAAAGCAAACAAACGGCCTCGGCTCGCCGGGCTCCGGAGCCCGCTGCCTGCAGCTGCTTCCAAAACAAACGAGCGTGCTGTTCCGAGCCGAGCCGGCGCTGAACCCGGCCCCGGCTCTCTCCCACCCTCGCACAGATGCTCCCACACCTGCTCCAGACCCGGGCGCGCACCCCAAAACGCCGATCCCAGCCTTCCCCACCGCTCCGCAGCACTCCCCGCACCCCCTGTCCCCCACGGGCACCCCGCAAACCCCGCCGGGGCTGCGTCCAGCGGAGCCCAGCGCCCTCCGGGGACCGGCTCACCTGGTAGGAGCGCGGCTGCCAGGATGCAAACTCCGATAGTCCAGCACGATGCACGGCAACTTGTCTGCAGCCGTGAAGCCATGAGAGTTCCTTAAGAGCGATGGGCAGGGGTCGGTCTGGCAGCGCCGCGGGGCCCCCCACCCTCCCAGCCCCCGGTGATGCTCAGGTCTGCTTGAAAAAAAAAATTAAAATTCGAAAAAAATAAAAATAAAAGATCGTAGGTGGGTGAGGACAAAGAGAGGGCGGGAGGGCTCCGGGGGGAGCTCCGCACATCCGCGGGGCCCCTCTGGGCGGGCGCGGGGCGCTCCGGCCGCGGGGCAGCGCGGGCTCTTCCTTCCGCAGAGCCCGGGCGAGTGACGAGGAGAAGGAAGGGGGGGGGTGGAAAACGCGATTTAAAAAAAAAAAAAAAAATTTTTTTTTTTTTGAGGAAAAAAAAAAATCACCCCAAAGAAACCCCAAACAAAAAAGCCAGGGGGGAGGCAAAACAAATAAAGAGCGGCGAGGCAGAGCCCTCGGCGGGCTGCGGCGGTGCCGTGGCTCCGGCGGCGGGGCTCGGCAGCCCCCGCCCGCTGCCCGCCCTGCGCTGGGGCCCCGGCGGCGCTCAGGCGGAGCCGGTGCGGGGCCGGGCGCGGCGCTCCATGGCCGGGCGGGGGGCGCGGGGCCGGGCCGGCCGCGGGTGCCCGGGTGCGGTGCCCGGGTGCGGTGCCCGGTGCGGGGCTCGGCGGCCGCGCTCGCACTCACGCACACACTGGCGGGAGGAGCCTGGCCCGTGATGTCAGCGCTCGGCGGAAGGAGGGCGCAGCGTTAACCCTTCGCCCGGCGGCTCCCGGGGATGCGCGGCGAGGGCGGGACGGGTGGCCGGGCTGGCCGCCCGCCCCTCCGGATGTTGGCAGCTGGCGGCAGCTGGGCTTTGTTCGCCGTGTCCGGCCGCGCCGCGCCTCGCCGTGGGCTGGCGGAGGTGCTGCTGCCTCGCCACGCGGGGCTTGGGCACTCGAGGCTGTTCCCGAATTCCCTCGGCACGCCGGAGCGCCCGGGTGCCCGCTCTGGCGGTGCCCGGCGCCCACCGCCCCGACTGAGCGCATTTTTCACCCCGCGCGGTGTGGGTGGGATACGTGGAAGCGAAGCCGGCAATCCGGAACGCCGGGGATGTGGACACCACAGCGTTTTCCTGGGGCCTGCTGCGGGAAGGAGCCTGTTGTGGCCACTCTCTGATGAGCGAGGGGATTCGGAGCTGGCACAGGAGCTGATGCGCGGGAGGAGGGGGCAGCGGTTTCGCTGCGCTTTGTAGCAGCCTTTATTATGTGGACACAGAGGCAGCCTTTGTGGATCTCTCGCTAAGGAGGTGTTCAGCCTGCTAATGCCGGCTCCTGAGCTGCCCCGGCCTCTGCGAGGATGCTGAACCCCAAACAAAGATGTGAACAACAATGACAACAACCAACAACAAAGTCATGTTGATTTCAAGCTCCATTAGAACAACACAGGAACAAATCAATGCCTGGCAGGCAGAAAAGGATGGAATCAGTGGGGAAGGATACCACACATAGTGGGAAAGGGAAAGGGGGGGGGCAGCCAGCAGCTATAAAAAGATACCCCTAAGGACCCCCTTCAGCAGTCTCCTCCTCCTTTTAATTCCTTTAGAAGTTAATTCCTGTTCAAGGGAAGGATGGGCAGCTCTGTAACAAAGCGGATTAGGCAGATACAAGGTTTGTTCCGAAATAACAAAAGTTATTACGTAGTAATGAGGTTTAGTTAATAGATTCGCAGACTGTAAGGCCGCTGGGATTCCTTTGGACATCCTGCCTGTGGAGCTGAGGCTGCTGAATGGATGGTTTCTGCCTCCTGCCTCTTCTCTGAAGCTGCAGACCTGAGCTCAAGAGGGCAACCCCCCATCCTTGTGGACAGGCAGGCCGTAGGAGATTCCCAGCATCCTTGTTGCTTGTTGGTTTTCCTGCCTGTGGAGTGTTTATCTGTCTAATTTCAGTTTTAATCCATAAAATCTCATTATTTCCTTTCCTAACTCCATTAAAGAGATACCTCCGATGAGACATTGTTCCCCTGGGCAGGTCTCTCCGAGTTACCATGGAGTTCCCCACATTAACAATGCTCCAGCTCACATGATTCCCGGTGTTACATTCCCCTTTCTCCCACTTATTCTGTTGTCACTGCACCTGAGCTGATGTCCCTGAGATCTGTGGGGCAGCCACACCTCAACTCTCCTCTGAGCTTCCTGCATTTCAGGTGGGGAAAAATTCACATTTCCCTCCAAGAATCTGGGGAGATTCGACAGAGCCTTGGGGCCTTGGCTTCCCACATCACAGACCTCAACCATGTGAGACAAAAATGTAAATCCATTTAGCAGCAGCAGCAGCAGCAGCAGTGGACCATTAGCCCTGGTGCATGAGGCCTGACTTACTGAGCCAGAATGTATTATTTTCATGATCCTGCACAAAGCAAAACCCATCACATTTGGCACAGTTCTGGCTGTTAACTTCTAAGATTTATTACACAGTGCCATGGGGGCCCCTGTTCTGCAGCATTTTGTGAGTCCAAAATTTCCGTGAAGCCCAAGGGGACTCGGGCATGAGCAGGAGAGGCAGCAGAAGAATGCTCTGGTTTGGCAGTTTTTTTGTTATTTCTAGTGGAGGAAGATCATAATATGTAACATATTTAATTGCATCATCCTTTATATTGTTTTTAATTTGGGGAGGTCTCTGTGTGCGTGGCCTCTGAGGGGCTGGGGGAGCTGCCTCCTGCTTTGCTAGATCAGCTGGTTGAAGCCCATTTTTTACTTCCTTGTTCTACCCCTCACAACAGTGGGTTCCTAAAACTCATCCCAGCCACAGATGTGGAAAAGGAGCTCTACAGTGATAAGACAGGGGATTTCAAGGTTCCTACTGCTGGAACACATGAACCACTGTGAGACTCAGAAATCCCTTCCATAAATCTCTAAATATATTCCACTACAAACAAAGAGAGAAAAAACCAACCCACCTGGTGCTTCAGATAGAGCTGGGCTGTGAAGAACCCCACCTTCTCCAAGGAAAATAATTTCTAAAACTGCAATATTTACCCTCTCTTGGGTTTTAGGGGTGGTAAAAATATCATTTTAGGTGGCAAGTAGCCACCAAAACAGAGATCCAAAGCCTTTCCTGTGCACCCCTGTGAAATCTGCTCTAGGCACAGACCCTGGAAGTGGTGTAGGAACTTGGCCCACACTTACATAAGTTGTCACACTAATATTGCTCTTGAAAATTGCCATTAGAGCATGAAACAACATTTGGCTGGGAAAAAAAAAAAAAAAAAAAGAAAAAAAAACAAGAGGCTTGCAGTGTTTTGTCCTCCCAGCATTTTGGCTGTTCTGCTGGCACCGGGGTTTTCTGCTGATGCTGCCATGTGAGGTAACGTCTCCTCAGCAACCTGCTGGAATGGGACCTCCCCAAGCCCTTCCCACTGGAAAACGTGGGCAGTGGGCAGCGGGGAGGGGCTGGGATGAGGCTGGGATGGGGCTGGCACTGGCACCACTCCTTTGGATGAGGAGCTGGTGAGGGTTCTGCACTGGCACAGCTCCTCTGGATGGGATCTTCCCTGGCGAGCTGATGCACATCCTTCCCCAGGGTGGAACAGTTCCTGGAGTCAGACTTGTCCAAATCTTTCTAAAGCAGCTCCTGGCTGCTGTGGAATGAGCACAGAACCGGGGCTGGGCTGAGGGATGTCCCTCAGGGGAGCCAGGAATTCCCCCAGCGCCTTCCCAAGCCTCTTCCCAAGAGTGGCTCCCTGCCACTTGAAAGGCTCAGTGGGAATGGACACCTTCTCTGAGATTTTTGCAGTTATGACTACCAGAAAGTCTTGGAAGGAGGGGAGGAGGAGGGGGGAAGGGATTGCTCTTTAAAGCATTCCTCGGTGGGGTTTTTCAGCTGCTTTTGTTTGCTGCAGAGCCCACAGCAGAGAGCTGTCACTCCGAGCTGGGAGCGCGTTTGACACTCCTGTCTCTGCCGTGTACCTGGTGTGTATTTGCTGCAGTGCTGATTACATTAACTCCCGTGTTTATAAACATTTGGAATCAGTGCAGAAGGCTGCGCTCGGTGGAATTTGAAAGCCGGCATCGGTTTTATTTTTGCTTTTTCATCTGTAAACACACATAATGCGTCTGCGGCGCAGCCAACAATGGGGGATCAGAGGTGCAAAGGGCTTCCCGAGCTGATTCCGTGCTTGGCTTCACTTCTGAGCTCTCCCAGTGCAGCTTCCTACATGAACTCACATCCACACAGCACACATGCACTGCACAGGCAGCTCACCCTCCCTCAGACCTCCGGGCACCATCCTATTTTAAAAGGCAATTCAGCACTGATAGTCGCTGCTGCCCTGCTGTTCTCTGGATAGGGCCCGCAGTTAGAGGAGGAATTAAGTCTGAACTGGGGAGAAAATTGCCTCCCAGTTAATGGGAGCTGATGCGAGTAGGCTGCAAACAGCAGTGGGGGTTTTTTCTGAGCCCCTCTGCCGAAGGGTTGGTAAGAGCCTTTCGGTGCTGTCTGAGTGCCTTAACCCTGGCAATCCCCACAGCACCCCCTTGTGAGGCAGGAATTAAAGCGTAATCCTCATTTTACACGGAGAAAAGAAACCCTGGGAGATTAGGAATCCCAGCCTTGCAGGGAGAAGGATGAGTTCTGCTGCGGATTTCCAGTGGAGAGCAGCTGGAATTGCAAGGCTGGTGGGCTTGGGGGGACCCACGGGTTGGAAATGCCCTACAAGGGCTGGAGTGAGGGGCTTTCAATCCAGGGGAGGGATTTGGGCTGGAATTTGGGATCTTGCATGGATAAGAGCGATGCAAACAGCAACCACTGGGCCGAGGTTTGGCCAGCAATGCTGGGCGCTCCAGTGCCTCGTGTGGGCTCTGTGTTCCCATCAGCAGAGAATAATTCCATCATCAAAGCTATGAAATGCCTCCGAGAAGGAGCTGCTGCCTTCCCAGAAGGAGCTGATGGGGAAGAAGGGATTGGAAGGGATTGCATGCACACAAAGCACCGGGGATGGTGTGTGCGTGTCCGTGAGGGCCAGAGGCAGGAGATGAGGCACAGCATCCCCAGGGAAAGGGAAACCAGAGGAGAAACAGAGAGTGGAATCAGCAGGAACACTTCAAAGGGCATGGCTGATGAGGTCGGGCAAGGGGAGCTCTCTCCCAGCTCCGAGATCTGAACGGACACAGCTCGTTCAGAGGCAGCAGCCACTGTATTAGAAAATAGCATTTATTATTGAGCAGCTCTGTGCCCTGCCATCCCCAGGGCCTTGGCAGTGCCCGTGCAAGCGAGGCAGGACACAGAGTCCCCAACCAAGTCTGGGAGCAGCCTCCTGACGGAGGGTGGAGGGTGTTAGGAGCTGCTGTGTTAGGAGCTGCTGTGCAGCCATCCATGAGGGAGAGCTCCCAGAGAGGATTTCTCCTGCCCTGGAAATTCACTGACACGCTCCGCTTCGGATTTGAACCGGGATCAGGCCTTGCTGCAAATGTACAAGTGGAAATAAGCCCTTTGCTTTTTGTGGTTGGACAAATAGGCTTCTCTTCCTGCATAAGCTCTTCTGGGGCCTGATCTCTGGGTCGCAAGGGAGGTTTGTGGGTCTGTCTCATTTGCAGGCTGTCACGGCAGTGGCACAGGAGGGGGAATGTGATGCTGTGACAGCAGAGCTGTGCTCAGGGAGCTGTGCCCCTGCAGCCATCCCAAAAGTGAGGGGCACATTGCCATCAGCAGGGCAAAGCCACTGCCACCCTCTGGAGACCTCAGAGTTGGAGCAGATCCTTTGCAAGGTGTAATTCTGTAGCAGCTCCAATGCATTAAGGTTAGCAAATCCATGCCAGACGTGGGAATTTTTGGTGTAATCCTGGAGTGAGTTGAGTACAATCACTGCTGTGAACAGGGAGCAGCCCCAGGGACAGGGAAGGACTGCCCCACTCAACCCCTGCCATTGTTTCTGAGATACATCCAGCAAAGATTATCTTTTATCTTCCCTCCTTTCAGCCACGTCCTTAATTTCTGGCTGTCCCAAAAAAGCAGGACCCTCTGCCCCCATCCACCAGGCCAGGTGGGAATCAGCACATCCCAGAGATGCTGATTTATCATCCCCGAGTCTGGCAGCTTTAATGCTTGATAAACAGAGATATGAGTGCTAAAGGCTGAGTTTACCTTGGAGCACCCATGGATCTCCTGTGGGGAGGCCCTGGGGGTTTCCTGTGCACGTTCCTCCTCCACCCCAGGAAGGGAAGGGGTTTTATCTGAACAATGCAGCGTGAGCCCAGACTAATCCCCCTCCCAGCCTTGTTTTGTGAATGCCAACTGGGCCTGCCTGGTGTCTATTCAGAGGGGTTTTGCTGCAGTCTGAGCAGTTAGCAGTGGGAATTTGGAGGGACTCCAAGGGGAGTGTTTCTGTCAGCCTGGAGTGACTGCACAGGGGGCAGTGGGGTGGGGTGGCTGCTCTGTCCCAGGGGACAAACCTCTCCCTCCTCCTGGCTTGTTGTTCTCCATCCATGAGTTTCTGCTTCCTTCTGCAGGTTCTGGAGGGAGGAGGTCACCAGGGAAATCATGGGACCTTTCCAGAGGCTCTGGGTGGCTTTTCCTGGATGGATGAGGATGAGTCCTCATGGCAAACTTTCCACCAGCCTCTGCTCCTAACTCCTCTCTGCAGTTTGGGTTTATTTGTAATAAAAAAAAAAAAGGGGTGAAAAAATAAAATCAGTGCATTAATAGTACTTTAGAGCCTTCACATGAGGAAGAAGGATTCATGCAGGCTTTGGATTTTGGGGAGTCAGATTGATTTGTCCTCCCTCCTAAGTGTGACTCTGTTTCCACGTGCCATGAGCCCCTGCCACCGTGGGCACCCACTAAGAGCTGCAAAGTGACTTAATGAGTCATCTCCTCCCGAGCGGGGACAAAAAATGTCACATTAAATTTCTGTTTGCAAATTTTTCAAATGCGTGGCTCCAGCTCTCTGACACAAAATGAGCTCACAGTGGAAACTGTCTGCAGGGCTGCATTTCCGTGGGGTTTTGGTGGGGATTTGGTGACGTTTCTGGGTTCCAAATCCTGTTCTCATGGGGGGACAGCTAAGCCAGGACCTCCACAGAGTTTGGTGATTAAAATTCAATGTTTTCTGCAGATTTGTGGCAAGGAGAAGACTTTTAGCAGCAGGAAGAGACCCCTGAGTTCAGCCTGTATTTTTGATACCTTTTTTTCTCATGGAATTTTCTGTGTTCAAGGCCAGGTTGGGCTTGGTTACGTTTTATTTTACCCTGATACAAACACCTGGGACAAGAATTCACATCTCCCCGTGTCTGCCGATGGTATCTATTCTACCTCTCCAGATTAGAGGCTGAGCCTTCATCACCTCCTGCCTCAGTTTGTCACCAAACACGGGAATTTTGGAGGCCAAAACCCTTCCAGTCATTTAATCCAGTGCTGGGATAAATGAGTAACTGGTTTCCATCTGGAGCATTAAGGGGAAATCGGACCTTTGTGGAGGTGAAGTGTTGGGGATGGATAATGGCAGGGACGAGCTGTTAAGGGCTTTTTGTCCTTCTGTGGGCAGCAAAAGTCTCTTTTCTCTTTCAAGATAACCTGAGAGGAGCAGGGCTGTGGGCTCACTCCATTTGTCAAGTGATTCTTCTAAATGTATTTAAATACTTTTACAGCCTCTGTTAATGAAACTTTGGTGACCCCGGGGCTCCTGAGGGAATCCATCTGCATCTAAGTGATGGAAAATGAACTCGTTAATGGCTGGGCCCAGCTCAGTCAATATAGGATATCGATCCCTGGTGATGAAGGGCTGGATGGGAAGGGGCTTGGCTAAATGGGCTTTATCTGGGATCAGCGGGGCTGGGTGGGCACAGATTGATGGAGGATAGCTGGGAAAACGCTGGGAAATCGCTGCAGGGATTTTGGAGAGCCTGCCAAGCCGAGCTGGTGGTGCCTGAAGGACACGGGGAAGGATCTGATTGCAATCTCTGTTTTCTGCTCCTGCACCGCCTGGCTCCGGGGGTCTCCTCACCCCAGAAACTCGGGATGTCCCAATTTCCCCCTCCCTGAAGGAGAGATGTCCCTCCCAAAGCACCCAGCCCTGCTCCCAGCAAATGTAATTTCCTCTTGTCACAGCTGATTCAGCAGGGGCAGGGAGATTAGATGTGGATAAGGCGGGAGATAAAGGCTGGGAAGCTGAGCTCTGGGGGCCTGCATCCCCTGGGAAGTGTCTGAAGGCTTTGGAATGTTTCTCATCACCTGATGGGAGTTATCTTGGGGGAAGGGCTGGTCCTGGTCTTGCTTTTGGGCTAACAAACTCCCCTGAAGTCTTTTTCCTGTTGCCCAACACTTAGGGAAAAAAAAAAAAAAAAAAAAAAAAAAGGAGACAATCATACCTGGAAATTTGGGATTCTGCTGCAGGAAATGGGAATTCCCTGGGTGGCTGTGCCAACATTTTGCAGAACAGGAAAGGAATGAGATGGGGGAGGGATGACAGGTTAGAAGAGGGAACAAAACTCACATTTTTGCTGCATTTGGGTGCAATCCTCCTGTAAACACTGGCATTAAGTGGTGTTTGGTTTTTTTTAAGAGCCCTGATCCAGCCTTCCATCTCTCCCACAGGGCCCGGGGAGCTGGGAGCAGAGCCCCAGGCAGGGAGAATTGGTCGTGTTCCACCGGTACCCAGGGGGTGAGGCTGATTTGCATCCCAGCAGGGCTGCCCGGGCTCCTCTCAGCGTCCCTCTGCTCTGCCTCGGGGGATCCCCCTCATTTAAAGGGATTGCAGGGCAAAAAAGACAAGTTTGGAAAAGTCAGTCAAACCTTTCTGGCTCGGAAGCAGCTCTGGATGCCCTCACAGGGTTTTGGGATGTGCAGCAGGCAGAGCTGGGCAGTTTTAGGAGGGTGGGATGGTGCTGTGGCCCTCAGGGACCCCCAAATCCCCTGGGTCCAACCTCAGCTGATAAAAGCTGGCAGAACTGGGCTGATTCATGGCCACTGAAGCTCAGCTGCAGCAGGCCCACATGAGAGCATGTGCTGAACACTCTGCTCCCTCTCCTGTCTCTCCACTTGCCTTCAGTCACTAAAATCTGCTTCATTAACAAACTCTCCCTAATCACTGCTCCTGAGCAGCCGAGCACTCTGCCCACTGGGGCTCTGCGTGGAGCTCCTTCCCAAGGATTTTTCCAGCCAATATAACACACACTTTAATGACTTTTCTTCTCTTCAGCCAGTTGTTGGAGGAGGTGGAGCAGTGGCTCTGCACGGTGGCTGAATGTTAGCTGTGAGTCTGCTGGTACCCTGAGCAACCAGACATCTTCCTTCCCTGGAAAGGGGCTGGTCTTTTAGCTAAAAAAAAAAAAAAGGGAATTTGAGTCAGGGAGTTGGTGGAGGTGATGCTCCAGCTTTTAGGGCTGCCATGGAAAAAGTATAATGGTCTTTAAGGATTTCAGTTTCGTATCTTCAAAGGAAAAATGAATTTTTTCAAATTTCCAGCAAATGATAATCTGGAAGCGATTAGATTGTGAGGGAGGGAAAGACAGGCATGGAAAAGAGCAGGTTCAGGCCTGGAGTGATGCTCAGGGTTTGTGCTCAGCAGTCTGTCGATGCTGGCCCTGCACCCCACGGCTCACAGAGCCCTCTCCCATCCCTGCATCCACCACAGCATCCCAGAGCTGTTCTATTCCCATCCTGGCATGGAGCCATCTGTGTGAGACGTCAGATTCTCCCCCTCACCTCCCTTCCACAGCACCTTTGCTGGGGGAGCAGCCCAGCCCAGCCCCGGCTCCTCACGGCCCGTGGGCGGCTTGTTTTCCCTCCTTCCCACCCTCCTGCTGATGAGGAGCCCTATTTTCCTCCCCTTGCATGAGCAGAAATAGCTCGTGCTTGTCGTAAATCACCTCGGCTGCAAGATGGTGAGTCACTGGTTGATCAAAGGCGAGACCCTTTTCTGGGTCTGGGAGGAAGAGTTGATGCTTCAATAAATCATTAGGAATCAGCAGCAAAGAGTGTCCCTTGGGTGTGAGGAGAAAACCTGGCTGCCCCCTCCTTTGTCCCCATGCCCCTGGCGTAAATCACAGATTTTAGTGTCAGGAGTGGGGACAATCATAAATTTTAGTGTCAGGAGTGGGAAAAAATCACGAATTTTAGTGTCAGGAGTGGGGAAAATCACAGATTTTAGTGCCAGGAGTGGGGACATCTGATTTAGGATCCCTGTGACCTGATTTGGGGTCCCTGTCACAGACATTCCTGGGTGCTGAGCAGGGCTTTGCTGCCCTGACCATCAAGCTGGGACAGCAGCAAGGGGCCAGGAGCAGGGAACGAGAAGGGACAGAGTGCTGGCATGTGCCACTCACGGCAGAAACGAGAGGAGGACCGCGGAGTCCAAGGGGATCAGCGTCAGCGGGGCACGGCCGTGACAGGAGCTGGCCTGGAGGGGACAGCGCGGGCAGGCAGAGGGAGGGAAGTGCCAGCCTGTGCCACAACTGCCTCGGCATCCAGGATGACACACCGGGCACCTGTGGCAGGGTGGGAATGAGGCCAGGAGCAGCACGGCAGCGGGGAGAGGAGGATCCCGAATCCCGAATCCCCAAATCCCTCACCCCAAATCCCAAGTCCTGAATCCCCAAATTCCTCACCCTGAATCCCGAATCCCTCATCCTGAATTCTGAATCCCTGAACCCCTCACCCGAATCCTGAATCCCTGAATCCCTCATCCTGAATCCCAAATCCCGAATCCTTCACCCCAAATCCCTCACCCCCAAATTACTCACCCCAAATCCCCAATCCATCACCCCAAATCCTTCACCCCGAATCCCTCACCCCGAATCCCTCACTCCTCATCCGTCACCCTGAATCCCAAATCCCTCATCCCTCACCCCTCACCCCTCATCCCTCACCCTAAATCCCTCATGCTTCACCCTGGATCCCTCGTCCCTCATTCCTCACCTCAAATCCCAAATCCTTCACCCTGGATCCCTCCTCCCTCATTCCTCACCCCAAATCCCAAATCCTTCACCCCGAATCCCTCATCCCTCACCCTGAATCCCTCATCCCTCATCCCAAATCCCTCACCCCCTCACCCCCTCATCCCTCATCCCTCATCCCTCACCTTGAATCTCTCGTCCCTCATTCCTCACCCCAAATCCCAAATCCCTCACCCCTCATCCCTCACCCTGAATCCCTCACCCCCTCATCCCTCAGCCCTCATCCCAATCCTTTCCTCGCGGCCGCAGTGCCCTGCCCAGGAGGGAGGATGGGTGCCACAGGAGCTCGGGGTGGTGTGAGAGCTGCCAGGGGGACGGGACAGGCCTGGGGTTCCTCCCGTACCCCAACAGGAACCCTAACCCTCCTCTCCTGCGTGTCTCCAGCCCCTCCGGGAAGGAAGAGACATCGATGGCTCTTGTGGCAGAGACTCCGCCGAAAGCCGAGCAGATGAAGGGTTTGCCATCTGCGAACAAGTTGTTCTGATTGAATTAGAGAACGTTTAACATTTACAGATAATTAGGAACAGCCACCCATTACAAAGGCGGCGCAGGGAAGGGGAGCTTTGGAAAGGCGATTGGAAGCTCCTTGACACATCAGCCAATGGAGCTTTTCAGACGCAAACTTCTGAGCCTTTCCAGATGCTTTGTGCTCCTTACATCCCCGATTCTTGGAGCCAAGAATCTCTCCCTTCTGTCCTCTCCATTACTTTTTAACTGCCTTTTGCCTTTTTTCCCCCTCCAGCACTCAGCCAGCTCCTCTCCGGGAGGTTTTAGCAGGGTTTCCTCTTTGGTCCCATCCTGGGCCGTCAGCTGTGAAGCAAAAGGGAAAGAAATTTGCTTTTGTGCTCCATTACTGTCACAATTCCTTTGGTCTGGAGCTGGGCTGTGGGGAGGGACAGTCCTGAATGCAGAGGCTCCTGTGCTATCCTGACCTCTGCAGGAGAGACCTGGACCTAAACTGGGTAGGATTTTATTCAACCTCTATTACAGAGCAACGTAAATACCTTCACAACAGAAAAAAAAAATTGTAGATTAAAAAAAAATAAAATATGTAAAATACTCTCCTTTATGCTCAAAAACACATTCTCCTCTTTTTATCCTTGCGCTTCCTTAATGTGTTTTTACATCAACAGTATTAAGAAAAGCACGTTTGCCATCCTTTTCTTTTGAGCACCAAAGAAACTCAAATTCCCCAAAACACAAAAAGAGATGATTTCCATCCCAAATTTCCTCTGAAAAAGAGCTGGCATTTCTCAAGCAGCTCGAGCAGTAATTGCCTCGCAGCAGTGCTGGTAATTTCCCTGCATCTGCTGCAGAGACACCCGAGGGGTGAGGCCATAAAGCTGCAGCTGCCCTTTGGCTGGAAGGAGCCTCGGTGATGTTTTTGGGCAGCACATCCAAGGCTTGGCCTCTGCTCCCAGAGCCGTGAGCAGTTCCAGGAGCAGAGCCACGGGATCCCAGTGGGATTGCTGTGCCTTGCAGGGAGGAGAACCCTGCCAGGGAATGAACAGGTTCATGTTTGCATGTCCTCTTAGAAGGAAATGAATGCCCAGAGAAGTTCTGGATGCTCTGGAGGTGTTCAAATCCAGGCTGGACAGAGCTTGGAGCAACCTGGGACAGTGGAAGGTGTCCCTGCCCATGGCAGGGGTGGAACACAATGATCTTTAAGCTCCCTCCCAACCCGACCCATTCCGAGAGTTTGTGAAACGGCAAACTGAGGTTTTTCCCACCAAAAAATCTCAGGAATGCTGTCTGGGACACTGATACCGACACGGGCACAGCTTGTGCCCTGTCCCTGTCCCCTCCTTGCCAGGCTGTCCCCATCAGGCGATGTGCAGGGCCCTGACAGACATCTAGTGGCATTTCCTATAACTACAGGCACTGCCACGCTGCCCAGGGGTGCCAGGGCCCGGCGGGGACGGGGCAATACCGAAATCAACGTCGGCCGTCGGGCTGGGCAGCTCTGAGCTCCATCCTCTGCTCCGGAGGCAGGAAAGGGAGAAATCCGTGTTCCAGCAGGGCTGGGCCACTGCAGGCTCACCCTGCACCGGCCTGGTACCAACACCGAGAGCGGCGGCTGGGCCGGGAACGGGCTGGGTGTGGTGGGCATGGGAGGGGATGGGTGGATGGATGGATGGATGGATGGATGGATGGATGGATGGTGGATGGATGGATGGATGGATGGATGATGGATGGATGGATGGATGGATGGATGGATGGATGGATGGATGGTGGGCACGGGAATGGATGGATTGAGGGCACAGAGATGGATGGATGGTGGGCATAGGGATGGATGGATGGATGGATGGATGGATGGATGGATGGATGGTGGATGGATGGATGGATGGATGGATGGATGGATGGATGGATGGATGGTGGGCTTGCGGCAGGAGTGGTGAGCAGAGGGATGGATGGATGGATGGTGAGCACAGCCAGGGATGGGTGATGGGAACAGGGAGGGGTGGTGGGCACGGTCAGGGGAGGGTGGTGGGAACAGGGAGGGGATGGTGGGAACAGGGATGGGTGGTGGGAACAGGGATGGGTGGTGGGCAGCTCATCCCCGCCGCTCCCCGGGGCCGCTCCACACGTGCCCGCACCCCGGCTGCGAGCATGAGCAAATGCCTCCAAGGGGGTGTCAGACACAGTTACAGTGAAACACGATATTTATAACAAAGTGTGGGGGAAGGTGTCACATCACATCACGCTCATGCTGCGGCGCCCGAGACGCGGGGATGGGGAGGGCCAGCAGGCAGCGGGAGGAGCTGGCTCTGGGAACGCTCATTCCTTGCTGGAGCCCACCCCAGCAGGGTTTCCCCGGGGCAGGAGAGCAGGGCAGGTCTCTGGTGGGTGCTGGAATGGCCTGGCGGTGTCACTCGGCTCTGGGAGCCACCGAGCCTGGCCTTGCTCTGCTTTCCCATGGGGAAAAATAAACTCCAGGTATCTCGGTGACCTCAAGCACTGCTCCATTGTAGCTTTTCTGCACAGGCATGTCCCACTCGCTTGTGCGTCAGCTGGCTTAGGAGCACAGCCTTGCTGATAAACCTCGCCTTACCCAGCTGAGATTAAGCGCTGTAATCTTTTGAATAAACAGTTCTTTGGAGAAAGCCGTGTCCCTGCACGCAGCTGGGATAGCACCGCTCCCTCCCTGGAGTCTGGGACTCTGAGAGTGCCCAGCTCTTCCCAAAAGGCCGAGGGCCAGCTCTCAGAGCTGCAGTTTCCTGGGATCCTACATGGAAATTCCCTCACATGCTGCACAGAGAGTGCTGGGAGCTCACACACACACACACACACACGAGCATATTTCTGTGTGTCCATCCCTGCTCCTTCCCCCTGCCCTGGCAGCAGCTCAGCAGGACATGGATGCAGTGCAGCACAGCCATCCCAGCCTTCTCTCGGCGCTCATTTCCCAGGATGAGTTTTGGGCAGCTGCCTTTTCCCCCTGCTCAAACTGGGGAGCATCTCCTGAGGGCAGGCAGAGCTGCTGCTCCTCCGTGCAGGTCTGGTGACAGGTACAGGCTGTCCCCACAGGGAGTGGTTCTGTCCCGTGGGTCCGGGCTCAGGGAATGTGCAGCTGAGCCCTCTCTGCTCTGCAGTGCCCCGTGGGTGACTCAAACCCAGCCACGCTGCCCCACAGTCCCTCGTGGGGCAGCTCAGCCCAGCCCATCCCATCCTACCCCATCCCATCCCATCCCATCCCATCCCATCCCATCCCATCCCATCCCATCCCATCCCACCCCATCCCATCCCATCCCACCCCATCCCATCCCAGCCCAGCCCATCCCATCCCATCCCATCCCACCCCATCCCATCCCATCCCATCCCACCCCATCCCATCCCATCCCATCCCATCCCATCCCATCCCACCCCATCCCATCCCAGCCCAGCCCATCCCATCCCATCCCATCCCACCCCATCCCATCGCATCCCATCCCGCCCAGCCCAGCCCAGCCCAGCCCAGCCCAGCCCAGCCCAGCCCAGCCCAGCTCTCCCCCCTGTTTCTCCCCCCACGAGTTTCCTTTTTCAGCTGCTCAGTGCCTGCAGGGATCCCTGCTCTCTCCCAGGGTGGTTTGAGGTCACTTTGAGCATCACAGCTCTGTCCACAAGCAGAGACCTCACTGCTGCTGGTGTGTCCATGCCAGCTTTGATCCTCTGGGAGTGGCACTGGCTGCTGCCACCGCGGTGCCAGCCTGCTCGGGGTGACCTTGGCCCCCTTGCCTGCCCTCCTGAGGCTGCTCCCAAGAGCCTGCAGCGCTGCAGTGCCTGCCTGGGGCCAGCAGTGGTGGCTGCAGGAGGGAGGCTGGGCTCTCCCTGCGAGGGAACAGCCCTGGCAGAGGCACCAGCTCCTGCCCGCTCTGCAAGGAGAAAGCAAATATTAATTTTCCCGGGGAAATGCGCACTTGACCTCAGCCCCAGTCTGAGCCAGCCCTGAGCTCTGGCAGGCTCCACTGTCAGTGGTGATCATCAGCAGGTAGAGGTGGCATCAGCACGTTGATGAGAGATGCCCTTGTATCACTCAGGGCTGGGCTCCTTCACTCCAGGCACGAAAAAGAGCCAGGAGAAAAGAGGGATAAAAGCAAGGCTGGCATTTAAACCCCAGCGGGAAAAGGCTGGAGCTCTTGGCAGGTGTGGGCTGTGGTTAGTGGTACATTTTGGCTGCTTTGGGGAGGGAAAGGTGCTGGAAATGTTCAGGGAGAGCCTTTCAGGAGGTTGTAGACTGTGTGTTATTGTACAGGGGCGTGCTGGGTGCATTTTATTGGTGTTATTTGGTCTGGAGACCACATCCCTGTTATTCCCATAATCTGTATGGCCGGGATAGCACAACCCCGTTATTGTCATGATCTATATGGCCTGGATAGCACATCCCTGTTATTGCCATGATCTGTATGGCCTGGGTAGCACATCACTGCTATTCCCATAATCTATATGGCCAGGATAGCACATCCCTGTTGTTGTCATGATCTGTATGGCCTGGATAACACCCCCCTGTTATTCCCACAAGAGGAGAGCACAGGCCAGCTGTGAGGACGCCGGAGTGTGACATCCCAGGGACATCCTACAGAACACTTCCAGTGGGATCACAGAGGGACACGACGTTCAGGCACAGCCAGGGCTCCCTGCACACCCCACAACGGGGGTGGCACACGTGGTGACGGGGCTGTCTGAGCACAGATGTCACCTCTGAGGAGGGGGGGCTGCCAGTGGGTGACACTGCCAGCTCCCTGTCACCCTCACAGCCGTGTGTCACCACAGAGCCCGGACAAACCACGCCTGAGACACTGCTTGTGCCAAAATTCAGTGCTGGGTCCTGACTGGGGTGACAGTGGGGGACACACGAGGCTCCTGGGGGACACTGGGTGTCCCTGGGTGCTGCCCATGGCATGTCCAGCCCGTGGATGTGGCCACGGCCCCGCTCCCTGCACGGCTGGAAGGAGCTCGCCCTGCTCCCTGCAGTGACTAAGGCAGCCTGGCATTTACCCAGGGTTTATTTGGACACTCCAGAGCCAGCTGCACACATTTTTTTCATTTGCTTTTTGTCTGACTTCATGCCCTTTTGGTGATTGCTTATAAACTCGGCGTGGAGAAGGGAGTGATGCTCGCTGCTTCCAGGGGAAGGAGGCTCGTGCTGCATCCACCAGAGGCAGCCAGACCAAGAGGGAAGCAAGCTGAGAGAGAGAAAAAAAAAAACCAAAAACCTCCTGAATTATCTGTCCTGGAAACAGAATGTTCTTTTTACAATTCCCTTTGACTGTTTAGGGAAAGATTTATCCTCTCCTTTCTCTGACAGCAGAGTTTGCAGTGTTCCTGTTCAGCCGGGGCCAGCCTGGATTAACTGTGCATCCTGGGCGTCTGATTAGCTCTATTTGCTGTGTTTTTATTGACCTATGCAAGAGGGAAATCTAGGTCAGGCCAGGCTGATGAGGCTGGAGCTGGCTCTGCAATATAAATCAGTACAAACGAGGCCATGCAGCCGCTGAGCCATCGCGGCACGCTCTGGGGTGGGTGGCCTCCAAAGTGTCCAGGGGACATAATTAGGAGCTTTCCCAAGCTGTCAGTCAGACAGGGAGCCTGCTTTGGAGGGGGAGGGTTGTTTTAGGAGCTGCTCCCTGTTTCTGGGTGAGGTGAATTTTGTCACTGAGCGGCTGCAAATAGAAAGGGCCCCTGCCTGGCTGTGGCTCCGTGTCTCTGTGCACACAGGAGGGATGGAGACAGCCAAAGGAAGCCTGCAGGGCTGAAATGAGTTTTTCTACAGAAGCAGGAGGGGAGGGCAGAATTTTTTACCCAGACCTTGTTGATGGCTTTTGCCACGCACACCCAAAGGGGAAGCAGTGAGCTCCTGAATCTCCTCTAACATTGCCACTCCTGGTTTGTTGGATCAGAGCAGGGATGAGCCTGTGACCCAGGCTGCAGCTGTGTTAGTCACCCTGCTCCGGGGGGAAAGAGAGGCGGCGACGGCTGTGACAGGATTTCAGCTGCCTCACAAAACCCCTGCGCCGCTGGAAAAGCTCTTTGCAGGGACACAAAGGTGTCTGGTGCTGGAAGTTTCCAGGCTGGGGAGCAGGGAGCTGCCTCAGCTGGTGCTGTCTGGGCTGTGTGATGTGCTGGGAGTGCGGTGTCACACAGCATTAGCCTCACTTGCAGCAGGGCCAAGGCGCAGTGACAGCACCAGCGACCACAGAGCCACCCTGGGAGGGGACAGCGGAGCAGCACGGCCACGCACAGGGGTGACACCCCAAAGTGGGCACGCAGAGAGGGGGTGCAGTGGGCACAGAGGGCAGGGCAGGCTGTCCCTGCTGCCGGGCTCCCTGCAGGGCTGCCAGAAGGCGCTGCTGGCTCAGCCTCGGCTCAGCACAGGGGGGTGAGCTCAGGTCAGAGTCACGTTGTGCTGCCAGCAGCCACACACGAGGTGGCCAGGCAGCGCCCTGGCCACGGGGAGGTGGCCCTGGAGGAGGTCACCTGGGTGGGGAATGAAATAAATGGGCAGGAGATCTTTCTCCTTTTTAATGCCTTTATTAAGAAGAATCAGCTCAGGTGGGGAGAAATCGATGGGTCGCGCCCACGCCGCTGTGGCACAGAGAAGGAGGGTGATGCAGCTTTGTCCCCTGGTCTGCAGGCAGAGCTGGGGATTCTGTCCTCACGGGAGATTAGCAGATTCCTGCTTTTTGTCTAACACCCCGGGGCGTCTCTTTAATCAGTATCTTTTCAGGTTAGGGTGAGAAGCAAAAAGGATCCAGGCAGGTACGGGACTGCGCTCCCATCCTTAGACGTCACTTAGGTCACTTGTTGGCTCGTAATTTTAGGGGTTTTCCTGGGAAAAACTGTAAAAATTCGGGGCGCAATGCATTTCTCATCTGCATCCTGGCTCTGATGTCACTCCTATTCTCTTCACCTGGAGGGTCTGTCCTGGTGTCCCTCCCTGGCAAGCGGCCAGCATCAGGGGGACAATGGTTAATCACCAGCCATTAACAGGTAATTGAAGAACTTTTCTTTGGCAGTGAAACTAACTTACAACAACTGGTCTGACTTGTTCTTAACTCTGCAACCAAAAAAAAAAAAAAATAGATAGCTTTCTATTCATAACAGGGAAGCTGGCTGGGGTCTGCTTTTGGAGGAGCAATGGTGTGGGCAGGGCGGCGCAGGGCGAGCTGAGCCCTGGGAACGCAGCAGGGAGGGTTCAGTTCAAGGCATGGAGATCCCGCTGCCTTTTTGGAATCTCACACGTCAGACCTCATGAACCTGCAGTCCTTTCCCACCTGGAGGGGTCTGGAGGGATCTTGGAACGTATGGAGCAGGTGCACCTTCAGTGGGAGTGTCAGGAAATGCCCTTTTAGGAACAGAGAGCGTTTGTACAGCTCCACACCCAGGTACAGCAGGTGTCCAGGCTCTTCTTCTGGGGAAATCCAGTCAGGAAAACAGGAGGAACATCAGCTTTTATGGAGAGAAAGAGAGAGACCTGCTGGTTTCTTCCACTGAACCCGTTCAGCCGAGCCCACTTCCTTGGGTGAGGCTGGTGGATCCAGGGGTGTCACTGTGATATTTCATGAACATTCTTTCAGTAGGATTTTCTCCTGAGAAGCCTCAGAAAAGAAATGTAAACAATCTTATGGCTCTAGAATGGGCTCTGGAGGTGGTTTACCAACAGGTCCATCTCTGATTGGCCTCACATGAATTGTTTTTACTCGATGACCCTTCATGGTCCAGCTGTGTGAGGCTGTAAGCAGTCACGAGTTTTTATTATTCATTCTTTCCTTTCCTGGCCTTCTGATGCATTCCTTTCTCTCTATAGTTTAGTATAGCTTTAGTATAGCATAATAGAATATAATGTAATATAATATAATGTAAAATGATATGATATGAGATATGATATTATATAATTAATATATGATACAATATTATATAATTAAAACAATATATAAATAATATAATATAATATAATATAATATAATATAATATAATATAATATAATATAATATAATATAATATAAATCAGCCTTCTAAAAAATATGGAGTCAGATTAATCTCTTCCCTCATCCTGGGAGCTGTGAGCACCTCAACCCCGGGGTGCCTGTCCTGCTGAGGGGAGCAGCACAAGGCCCTGCCTCCCCGGGCATTGGCATTCCCTCCACACGCTGCTCCTGCCTCCCTGCCCTGCTTTATGGCTGTGATTTACTCACGTCACAGGCGCAGCATCACGGAATTGAATTTACGGGAGGCTGAATTTATGATGAGAGGAATTAACCCTTCGTGCCACCCCGTGCCTCCCCCAGCCCCTTCTGTGGGCACCTCTGCAGCATTCTGACTGAGAGACCCCAGGGATGTCCCGAATTCCTGCAGGATTGCTGCTGCCCTGGCATGAAGGGATCAGGGAAAGGGTTCCATGGGAAGCTGGGCATCCAAAGTTCCTGGGCTCTGCCCACAGAGCTGAGAGCTGGCACTGCAGCCGCTCCATCAGGCTGCTGTCTGCTCGTTCCGCGCCAACAGCCCCCTCCATAATGATGTATTCCCACTTCTGGGTGATTTCCAAAGCATTCCCAGCAGGTATTTCTCAGCCTCGCCATCCCCTGCCCCTCCCCTCCGAATTTCGCCCTCTCTCCAGCTGAATTATTGGATAAACTGCAAGGCACAGAAGCCAAACAAAGAAGGAAGGGGAGCAGAAAGGAGAGAAAATGTCCAGGTCACAAGCCAAACTCGCTGTGGGACGCGACTCCCTGGCTGAGTTTGTGGCTGGGGGTGTTGGAATTCCTCCATCCTCAGGAGCTAATTTGGGACATCCTCTGCTCCCTGCCTGGGGAGGAAATGGCTCCTGTACAGCAGGCACTTGTCTGTGACAGATCTCTTGTAAACAGCATAATAGCTGCGTGTCAGACACGACATCTTCATCAGGTGCCCTGCCAAAGCCCCGGGGGAAGCTGGAGGACAGAGCTGGTCAGCAGGGATTGTTCAGGCACACAGCCCTGCCCGAGCCAAAGGCTGCTCCTAAAAAAGGAGATCTGTGCTGTACCTGCACGTCCCACAGCACAGCAGCTTTGCTCAGGTATTCTCGTCAGAGGCACTGAAGGAAAGGTGATATCAAAACTGCAGCAGGATGGAGAGAGGATTTCCTGCTCCGGGGGAAGGTCAAAGCCTTTCTTTTTTACCAAAATGAAAATCCTGGCGTTTTTCATCAATCATCAAAACCCACTTTTATCCGGGCTTGATCACAATGATTCATTTGGGCCTTTTATATTTTTTTCCCCCTACTTCTGCACATGTATTCCCTTCCCTTTGTACCTACAGTCCCTAAAATCCCAGTTTCAAGTCTGGAACCAAAATGTTGCTGTGTTTCTTTTTCTCTGTGATTGCTGTTGAGTGAGGAGAATCTGTCTTGCTCTCAAATGAACATTTTGGGATTTCTCTTTCTGCTGGAGGCTGAAACCAGAACAGTTTTCATGGGCATCAGCGTTCCTCTGGTGATGTGATTTTTTCCTCTCCTCTTTCAGCCTCTAAAACCCACAGCCCTGAGTCCATCAGTTCATTCATCCATCCATCTCCCCACTCCCATCCTTCCAGAGTAGCCCTGAGACATCCCCAGCTGCAGAAATCCTGCTCGAGGTGGAGAAACTGCAGCAGCAGAAGGAGCTTTTACAGCAAAGAGTCTGTTTATTGATATTTTATTATGCTGTTTAGCAGGACCCTGGTGCCTGTAATAAAGCATTAAGGAAGTGTAGCAGCACATTCTCATTGATCCCCTTCAGTGCTGTGATATTTCTGGGAGGACCAGGGACAAAGAAAAGGAATCATTTTGTTCCCCTCCCCTGTGCTGAGTTGCTGATGGCAAAATACCCTGGGAGCCCTGAGGATTAGCTGGATTTAATGTGACCCCCAAGGGAATAATCACAAACCACATGGTAAGAAGGAGAAGCTTTGGAGGTTTTTGATCTGTGGAACTGCACAGTGAGAGATCTGGAGGAATCCATGGTGACTCAGGAGAGCTCAGATCTGCCTAGCCTGGTAATTCGTGGCTGGATGGAAATGCTGTGGGCTGGATGAGCTGGAAATCCCTCTGGGTGACAGTGTTGAGGTTTTGTCTGCTCTGGGGGCTGCAGCCTGGCTGGGTTTCAGCACAGGGAACAGCCCCTGAGCTCTGCACCTGGCAGGGACCTGTCCCTCTGCCCCCAAGAACACTGGAATTTATCTGCCACCAAAACTGGGGTAAAACCTGCTCTCACCTGGAATTTATCTGCCACCAAAACTGGGATAAAACCTGCTCTCACCAGGAATTTATCTGGCACCAAAACTGGGATAAAACCTGCTCTCACCTGGAATTTATCTGGCACCAAAACCTGCTCTCACCTGGAATTTATCTGGCACCAAAACTGGGAAAAAACCTGCTCTCATCTGGAATTTATCTGCCACCAAAACTGGGGTAAAACCTGCTCTCACCTGGAATTTATCTGGCACCAAAACTGGGGTAAAACCTGCTCTCACCTGGAATTTATCTGCCACCAAAACTGGGGTAAAACCTGCTCTCACCTGGAATTTATCTGGCACCAAAACTGGGATAAAACCTGCTCTCACCAGGAATTTATCTGGCACCAAAACTGGGATAAAACCTGCTCTCACCAGGAATTTATCTGGCACCAAAACTGGGATAAAACCTGCTCTCACCAGGAATTTATCTGCCACCAAAACTGGGGTAAAACCTGCTCTCACCTGGAATTTATCTGGCACCAAAACCTGCTCTCACCTGGAATTTATCTGGCACCAAAACTGGGATAAAACCTGCTCTCATCTGGAATTTATCTGGCACCAAAACTGGGATAAAACCTGCTCTCACCTAGAATTCATCTGGCACCAAAACTGGAGGAAAAAACCTGCTCTCATCTGGAATTTTTCTGTCACCAAAACTGGGATAAAACCCTGCTCTCACCTACAATTCATCTGGCACCAAAACTAGGGGAAAAAACCTGCTCTCAACTGGAATTTATCTGGCACCAAAACTGGAGGAAAACTGCTTTAACCTGGAATTTATCTGGCACCAAAACTGGGAAAGAAACTCTTAGGTCAGAGCTCAAGGAACGCTTTAATGCACCAAGCCTCGTGTTTGAAGACCTGTCTGTGCCCCCTTCTCCTCCTGGGTGGTGTTTTAAGAACAAAACCTGCTCCCAGGTGAGCTCCAAAGGGCAGCTTTTATTCCTGGAGCTGCTGTTCTCACCCCTGGGAAGAGCTGGGAGCCTCTGGCTCTGCCATCCGTGTGCAGGAACATAATTCTGTCTGGGATGGAGGTTTTATTCTTGTAAACATTGTATTTATTATTAAAAGAATACATATATATAGGCTGGCGAATTCATATTGCACCAAAAAAAAAGTCATAAAGCTCCCACTAAAGAGGCAGGAAAATGCTGTGAGGAGAACAAAGCAGGAATTTATCACTGGGTTTGGGCAATCTCAGAGCCAGGCACGGCGTTGTAAATAAAACACACAGCGCTCCTTTCACCACAAATGTACCCTCAATCAGGGAAAAAAATACAAATAATTTGAGATCTGATCCGCTCCTCAATCAGGATGTGACTTATGCTCAGGAATCAGAGAGATAAAAAATGGGGGCAATTTCTAAATCACTCTGGTCTCCAAATGCTGCATCTTCAGCTGCTGTTGGAGGGAGGAGCTTTGGGAAGCAGAGAGGAATTTGGGATGCCTCAAATTTCGAGGTTTAATCCCAGTTTTCTTAAATTCCAGCACCCCACAAATTAAGGCAGCCAACATTGCTCACTTTTTCTGAAGGATTTCACCAAGTTCCGCACAAAAAACCTTTTATTTTTTTGGGATATTTAACTTTTACCCTGCTTGGTGCGGGCTGAAAAATTCCAGGATTGATTTAAACCAGGAATTTAATGCCCGAGGTCCTTTCAAAGGATCTTTCAGAGGGATTAAGGAAAGCAAAGCTCACTAATATCACCCTTTAATTTGCCACGCTGCTGCTGGTGGATTTGTGGGGCCTGCAAATGAAGGTGAGAGCTTTGTCACCACTAAAACCACGGTGGCAGCGACTTGTGGAGACCCTGACAGGGTGTAAAATCCCTGGCTGAGGGAATTTCAGCCCTGTTTTAAAACACTGACCAGACAGAACCCGGCCCTGTGTGCCAGAACCTCCCGAGGATGCCGCAATGCAGAATTATTTCGGTGCCTTAATGCATCTGATACTGCTTCAGAGCCATTAAAGTCCAGCTTAACTTGTTCTTGATCCCTTAATTGTATCATTAGGAGCATTTCCAAATCACTTCTGTAAAATATCTCGCTCCTGAGTCTGAGGAGAGCCATTATCCAAGTTTTGATCCATTTCCCTGGTAAGAGTGATTAAGTTTTAGCCAGGCACTGCTTGCTGTGGATGCTGAGGAGGCAGGACAGTCTGTCCCTTTGGGTGCCAGCCTCTTCAGGTGACATTCAGGTGACATTCAGGTGTCTTCAGATGACATTCAGGTGACATTCAGCTGTCGGGTTTTGAACGCCCTGGGGGTTTTATGGGCGTAACTCATGCCCTGTATAGATAATATTGAGGGGTTGATCTAAATTCTGCACCGTGCCCCGTGGCCCAGGGTGCTGTGCAGGCACCCAGGGGTGCCCGGGGTGCCCAGAGGGGCAGGCAGGTGAGGGGTGAGCAGCAGGAATGTCATTCCATGCCTCGTACAGCTGGGGGCTCCGAGGCACAGCAGGACCGAGAGCTCCCTTCCCATCCCTGAGGGTATTCCTGGTCCCCTTCAGCCCCAGGCTTCCCGAATAAAGCTGGAATAAATAAATAAATAAATAAATAGATCTGCAGGTTTTCCTGGTCCCCTTCAGCCCCAGGATTCCCGAATAAAGCTGGAATAAATAAATAAATAAATAAATATATCTGCAGGTTTTCCTGGTCTACATCAGCCCCAGGATTCCTGAATAAAGCTGGAATAAATAAATAAATAAATTAATAAATCTGCAGATTTTCCTGGTCCCCATCAGCTCCAGGATTCCCCAAATAAAACTGGAATAAATAAATAAATTTGTGTGTTTTCTTGGTCTCCATCAGCCCCAGGATTCCTGAATAAAGCTGGAATAAATAAATAAACAAACAAATAAATAAATCTGCATGTTTTCTTGGTCCCCATCAGCCCCAAGATTCCCAAATAAAGGGTTTGGTGATTTTTTAATTTTTTTGTGGTTTTTTTTTTTTTTAATGTTTTGTTTTGTTTTGTTTTTGTTTGTTTGCTCGTCTGTTTGATTTTGTTTGGTTTGGTTTTGGTTGGTTTTTGGAGGTTTTTTTGGTCTTTTTTCACCTGGCCTGGTGGGTTTGTGAGGAAAAATGATGTTTCTCTACGTGGAAAATTCCCTGGAAAGGCTTTTGTTTGAGCACCTTTATTTTCTTTTCAGCACCTTTATTTTCTTTCGAGCACCTGTCCTTCCCTGCTGCTGCAAACCCCATCCACCAAACGGGAGTTCCAGGAACTCTCCCTCACCTGCTCCAAATCATTTGGAATTCTTGGGAATAACTGATGGAAACTCTGACAGGTTTATGTGTGAGCTGCTGGGTTTATCCAGGGTGATTTAAAACACTGCTTGCTTCAAGGAAAACTTCCCTTATAAAACTTCCTTTATTTCTGCAAAATTAGGGAGCCAAATTGCCACCTGGAACTCCTTTCTGGAGCAGAATTTGGGCTCAAAAGCTGTTGTTTCAGTGGAAATAAGTTGATTTATGGCAGATGAAGATGTGTTTCTGAAACTGCTTAAAGCTTAGTGCTCCTCTCTCAGCATCCCTGCGAGATAAGGATTTACTGCAGCTGTTGGAGAAATGCAAATTTTTTCTATTTTTTTTTCTCTCCACGAAATATGTCTTCTCATAAAAATGCTTCTTTGGTGTGTGAAAATATTTCATGAGCATCTTTAAGGTTTTGATGGGAGATGGGATCCCAGAAAGCAAAACACTTTTTTTAGAATGCTGGGTTGCTTTTTTTTTGTGTGTTTTTTTTTTTTTGTGTGTTTTTTTTTGTTCATGGTCTCAATTATTTACATTTTCCCTGCTGATAAAAAAGTGTGATAAATGAAAGCAGGCAAGTTTCTCATGCACACAGAAAATGGTGTTTGGGGAGAGGGAAGAAATTGCAGTGTATTATGGTGTTTCAGGCAGCTCTGCCAGTGACAAGCTTCAGCTCCAAATAAGAAAATCCTGGGTTCAATTTTTATTTGGCAGATTTCTTTTTTTTGCCTTTTATCAGCTCCTGCAAAGCAGTCCATGCTTAAAGAGCAGAATCAATACCCAGGAAGGGTCAAGCAGCTTACAATTCATTACATGTGTGTGTTTCTGTCTGACAATGCAATCCTTGCTTCTCGTTTTTCACGTCAACTTCTTCTCGGGGAGAGGGAAAAAAAAAACATAATAAAAGAAAGGAAAAAAAAGCAGGAATAGACAAAAAGACAGAGAGATTTACTCGAGTCATCAAGTGGAATGGAAGCTGACAGGTTTCCTAATGTTACATGCCCAGAACAAAAAGGATTCCTCACTCTGCTCCTCTGGAAGTGCTGGCACCTGGATTATTTTCCCTTTTAACCCAATAACTGATCTCAAAGAGCTGCAATGTGGATTTTTCTGCCCAATTACAAAATGCACCCAAAACCCAAGAAGAAGAAGGAAGAAGAAGCATGAAGAAGAAACCCAGGACCTGTGCCCTCCATCCTGCTTCCATCCACAACATACTAAAAATCCTGAACCCTCAATTTCTCACCAAGTGATTGAGGTGGGTTTATCCTTTGCCCTAGTGATAAACACCTCTTCTAACTAACAAACCCTTTGCCTCCTTGGTTAGCCAGTAAGACTGGCTCAGCAATTCTTTCCTTCTATATCAAAACTTGCTTCCATCTCTATTCCTTCTTCAGATTCTACATTCAAAAATCTTTCTGCCAAGCACCCATATCAGTGAGACTTTCTTGTCAAACTTTCATCCTTCCCAGCACTCCATGAATGAGGGTCAGAGTCAGTGCTCCCCTGGGGGTCAGGACACCCCAGAGCAGGCAGGGAAATATTCCCAGTGCCCTGGGTTTCCACATCTGCTCACACAGCTCTGCCCTCTGAGGCTGGCACCAGCACAGTTTATTCTCCCTGCCGACCAAAGCTGGGCTGGAAATCAGCAGAATGCCCTGTCCTGGGAAGATCTGTGTCTGCTTTGATGCCTTGAGCTTCTCCTCAGCGAGATGCAATCCCTGTCAGTGCTGACAGCTGCAGCTCTCCACATTAGCTGGGAAATATGCAGGAATAAACCACTCGTGCATCTCCTTCCCCGAGCCTGCCTCTCCTGTCATGTTTTCCCCCAGTACTTGATGTTTGCAAGTCTCTCTGCTTTCAGATCAGCTCCAGGAACAGAGCACACGAGAGCTACAACTTTCTTTCACTCCCTCTCCCTCCCCCTCAGCCTGAGTGTTTAATTTGCTCCCGACTCTGCTTGAGCAATTTTTTGAGAGCACAGTTTATATTTGCCTATGCAAATCGGCTGAGCAAATATGCTGAGGAGCTCCAAAGATAGATCAGGACGCTTCAGCACATGCCCAGCCCAAAGGAAAAGCATCCCAGGCTGTTTTGCTCTGTGTTAACCCTTCTGCCTTCACTGATTTGGGGTTTTTTGGCAGGGAGAAGCTGTCCCAGCTCCCGTGGTGTGGCTGTTCTGCACAGGAGCACACACAGGGCTGTGTGTTCAGGAATCACTTTGTCTTTCATGTCCTTTTATTGGAGAACAAGCAGTTCCAGGAGCTGCAGAGTCCCAGCCAGCTTTCCTTCAGCCTTCTGATTTATTGGATTTATTGGTGGAGTCTCTGGTGCCTCGTAAAATTCTGCTCTTCTGAGGCTCTGGGCATGGTTGGGAGTTCATAAAAATCCTCTTCCCTCTGGGTGCTCCCTGAGCTGGGCCCAGCTGTTGTCTCTCCTTCAGGGGCAGGGAAAGAATTTGACCTTTCTCCTTGAATTCCCGCCAGCGGTTATAAAACAGCAGAAAAATGAATTTTCCTTGAAAGTGGTGGATGGCTGAAATGGGCTCCAGCATCTCCTGGAGAACTCTGGTTTCCTAATTCCATCTGCCCTCCCTCCGAGGGGGAAGGAGCTGCTTGGCATTCCCCGTGGGGTGACAAACATCTCCCGCAGAACAGCGCGGCCACACTCCTCTGCAACACAAGTGACTTCACTGGAGAGTAATTACTCCACTTTGGAGGCATGCTAATTACTTTGGAGAGGGTTTTTATCCTGGAATAAAGAGCTGCTGTCGCAGTGTCCTTTGGGAGGCGTGAGGGAATCGTTTCTCCACTCCAGATGTTTTCCTCTTGGAGATGAGGGGCTGTAGTGCTGCTGAGCCTGGGGAAGGAAAAAGGGTTCCAGGGATGTTTTATAGCAGGGTTGATTTAACCTCAGAGCGTGTGGAAGGAGACACAGCTCCTCAGTGCTGTTTTTAGCCGAGTTTCCTCCAGAAACGAGCCTTACATAAGCAGTGTCTGTATCCATCACTTCTGCACCATTAGCTCACTCCAGCCGTGTTTAGCCCAGCACAGGAGGGGTTTGGGTGCTCAGGGAGAGCCTGTGCTGAGGGAGAGGCTGCAGGTGTCATTATCCTGCTAAAACGTGGAATTACCTGTGGAATGGGGTGGCTGAACGTGCTTCTCCTGGAAAGGAAAGCTCTCAAATAGCAAAGCCCATCACAGCACACCCCCAGGGCTGATTTCTGGGACCACAATTTTATTCCTGGTGATTTAAAGCTCCAGCAGCCCCACAAACTCCTCCCTCAGACTGAGCTGGAGCCAGCTCTGAGGAGGAAGAGCTGTTGCTCATCCTCTCCTCTTCCTCTTTTGCTGTCCCAGTTCCCCCCAGACAGTCAGATGGCAGCTCGGGGTGGTTGTGCTGGTTCTGCAAATGTTTTACTGTGCTCGCAGCCAAAAGCAATCTCACTTTGCCAGGCAGAGGAGTCTGAACCTTCCCCCTCAGCTCTGCCCTGGATGGAGGCTGAGGGACAGCTCTTGCTCCTCTGGATTGGCCAAATTCACTGCCCAAATGAACGTTTTGGGTTGAGATTTAGTGTTTTTCACACCTCTGCTCTGATGGCTGTGATCTGCTCAGCTGGGTGAGGAGGGAAAGAACAGGAGAGGAAAGAACAGGAGAAGAAAGGACAGGAGAGGAAAGGACAGGAGAAGAAAGGACAGGAGAGGAAAGAAAGGAGAGGAAAGAAAGGAGAGGAAAGAAAGGAGAGGAAAGGACAGGAGAGGGAAGAACAGGAGAGGAAAGCTCTGCTCTGGGAGGGGGATTGCTCCTCACCTCCTCTTGGTTAGCCGGGGAGCCAGTCTGGATAACGAGCTCACATTAACACCTTCTCCTGCTCTTGGGGCACTTTAATGAGTTATGAGCAGAGTGTGGATCCATCTGCTGTATTTGTGCAGTGGAAGAGAACACTGGAAAATGGGGAAATCATCCTTGCTGGGGCATGGTGTGCACCCAGAGTGCAGTGGTTTGGGGGGAAAGGACCCATTTTTGTGTCCCAAACACAAAAAAAGGCAGCTTTGCTGTCACTGCCAGGGGTTTGTCCTCCTGCTGAGGGCGAGTTCAGCTCTTTTTGCTCCCGATTGAGTCAAATTTGGGCCAGAGGGACCTGACTGCCCCAGGGCACAGCGAGGTCACCCTGTCCCCAGCACCCCTTGTCCCCTTCCAGGGTGCCAGGACAGCTGTGACAAGGGGCTCTTGGAGGTGTCAGAGTGACCCTGCAGAGCTCCCTGCCTTGTCCCCAGTGTCCCCAGTGTCCCTGCTGGTGCCTGGTGACAGCCAAGGGCTGGCTCCTTCCATGGCTCTGGGATGTGTTCCCAGATCCAGGCACAGCAGGGAGGATTTTTTATTTTGTTTGTTTGTTTTCTGCATGTGTCAACATTAGAAAGCAAAAACCAGACAGGGAAACGTTGAAGAATCTCTTGCCTGGCCCAGCTCTTGTGCTTTTATTTGTCAACACTTATTTTTGTTTCCTGACACAAAGTGGAAACATTTGGTCAGTGTTTTGGCTCGTGTCCCTGCTGTTTCCCCTGTCTCCTGCAGTGTCACTTGGAAGGACATCCCAGGCTTTTTTTGTCATTTCTGTCAGGCATGAAGCTGTAAAATATTTGGGTGGGGGGTAACAGTGTTTTAATCCCGGGAGATGTTCTTTTCCTGGCTCCAGGGCTGCCCTCTGGATGAAGGAATGTTCCCAAAACCTGCCGAGCTGCTGAATTCATGATCATTTACCTCAGCAAATGATGGCACACAGAGCTGGACAGAAGCAAAAATAATTTGGCTGAGCTGATGCTCAATGGTCCAAGTCTTAGTTGGAGTCTTAATAATTGTAATGCAATTATCCTCACAATTATGGTCAGATAAATCAATGCTCAGAGATCAGGGGAATCTTGAATTTCTCTTTGTTCTTTGTCCCCAGTGTCCTGCTCTTCCCCTGGGCTGGATTCCCTCAGTGGGAACCTGGGTTTATGGATTTAACCTCCTCCTTGGCAGCTCCTGGACCTGGATTTCCATCTTGAAGCTCTCCAGTTCCCAACCTCCCCCATTTGCTTTTTTCCTCTCATTTCTGCTCCTTTCCCCCTCTGACAGGTTCTATGGTTTGTGATTATTTACAGCACTTTTTGCCTACTGCATTCTGTAGGAATTTTTCTGCTGAAATGGGAATCAGCTCCTGCCAAAATCCAGTGCAGAATTCAACAGGCACCAGGAAGCCACTGGGGCATTTTGGGAAGTGCAGGGATTTTGTCCTGTCCTGAGATGTGAGGCATGAACAGACCTGGATAAAATATCTAAAAAATGAGGGGTTATTTTGTGGGGTCAGCTGGCAGGGCTGGGCTCCCTATAACCCCCCCAGCCATGTGCTGCTCCCTCCATCCACATCCCAGCAGCAGGGATATATTTCTTTATCCAGAATAAAGAATTCTCGAATTCAGTTTAAATTCTTTATCAGGAATTTATCTGTGCTGCCCCAAGAGCGGGATTTTCTACAAAATTGGAATATTTTGTGATGCTTTTGGGGCATTACCTGTAGTCCTCCCCAGGTGAGGAGGCCCAGACTGGCTGAGCCTCTCCATAATTCTGGCACTGCACTCCCCTGCCCTTGAAAGCAAGGGGAGATGAAGAGATAGTGCCTGGCTGGCCACCAGGATGAGTGGTTTTCATTAAAAGTGTGTGAAAAGCCTTGCTGTTTTTCAGCAGTGATTAAATGAAAATCTATGTACACGCCAGAGACCTGATGTCAGCCCTGTGGGCAACACAGCCCGAGATGAGAGACTGAAGAAACAAGAAATTGTCACTGATGTTATGAATCCGCTGTGCCCCCAGGTCTGAGGGTTTTCCTTGATGACAATTTTTTAATAAAGTGCGTTGGGATCGCTTTGAAGCCCAGAATTCCGAGTGCAGCTGGCAAAGGTGGGATTTGCCACGCAGGAGCCTGGCAAGGGGAGGGATCCCTTTAGAAAGTAAACTGGGGGGAACCTGAAAAGCACCTCAGGGCTCTCCTGCCTTCTGATGTTGACAAATCACCAAAAGGCTTGGGGGGGTGTGGATTAATCTGGATTTTCAGTCAGGAAGGAGCTGGAAGCTTTTCAGGGCAGCAGAACACCGGGGTTGTGTCCTTCCAGCTGGAGCTGCTGCAGGTTTTGACCCCTTCTGCTGCCCTCAGCATAAGAATCAGGGATGCTCAACAGGTGCCTGCTGAGATTTTGTCCCAAAAGTGTTCCCTGCGCCTGGGCAGGCTGCAGGCACAGGCCAGGGCTCAGCTGGGAGGCTGCTGCTGCTTTTGAGGGCAGCATGTGCAGAGAGAGCACAGAGCTCTGAGCAGGGGCTGCTACAGAGCACCCACGCTGTGTCTGCAGGGCCAGCAGCGCTGGTTAGAGAGGGAAATAAATCCTCAGGCTCCAAATGCTGCTTGGGAACTCGGCATCAATGGCAGGGATCCACCAGGAGGACAATCCAGGTGACCTCACCTGTGTCACCTCCCCACAGTGTGACCTGGTGCCCTTGCTGTGAGTCAGGAGCAGAATTGTGCAGAGGAGCAAAGGAAAAAATAAGAACAGAAGTGCTGCTTTCAGCACCTGAGGGTCTGCAAATCCAGCTTTTGATTCAGAAAGGGGAGGATAAAACAGGAGCAAGTTTGGGCAGAGCTCACCCCCCAGATTTAAGGAGGCGCAGAAGATGGAAAGGGAGGGAGGGACAGCTGCAAAGCCAACCACCAGCTCTGCCCTAAAATGAACATAAAGCCAACAAGCAGCTGCTGAAATTCACTTGTGAGGGGCTGAGTTGCACCCCCCAAAGAGCCCTGACCCCTCTCCTCCAGCAGCAGCCACCCCACACTCCCCCTGCCCTGCTGCAAGGAGCTCCCCGAGCCCTGCAAGGCCGGCACTAATGAAGGCTCTGGTGCCAGGTCCATGAAGGGCTCTTTGATCTGCAGCCCGGGCACTGCTGCATCCCCTCTGATGGCTGAGGGAGAGGAAGGGGCTGGCCCTGGAGCACCCCTGATGCTGTGCAGGGAAGGACACGGCGCTGAAAATCCCGAGGACAGCGAGCTGTGATCGTCACCGAGCTCAAAGCGGGAGGAGGAACGTGGCAGGCAGCTATTTTTGACACCAAGGATTCTGACAAGGATGTGTCCTGCCCTTCCCGAGCTGCCTTTGTGCCTGCTCTGCTCTCTGAGGAGAGCTGGAAGTGAGGGGGGAGAGGAGAGGAGAGGAGAGGAGAGGAGAGGAGAGGAGAGGAGAGGAGAGGAGAGGAGAGGAGAGGAGAGGAGAGGAGAGGAGAGGAGAGGAGAGGAGAGGAGAGGAGAGGAGAGGAGAGGAGAGGAGAGGAGAGGAGAGGAGAGGAGAGGAGAGGAGAGGAGAGGAGAGGAGAGGAGAGGAGAGGAGAGGAGAGGAGAGGAGAGGAGAGGAGAGGAGAGAGAAAAAAGGAGAAAGAAAAGAGAAGAGAGAAAAGAACATAGATTTGTGCATTTTCAGTGGCATGAAGGACCAGGCTGTGGGAGCACACATTTGTGCATTTTCAGGAGGATGAAGAAGAACCAGACTGAGGGCATTAAAAACCTCCCCGCTGGAGGTGCCCTGTGCCCCTGGCTCTGCAGGCAGAGCAGAGCTGGGTCTGGCTGAGCTGGGGTGAGGTGCTGAATGCAGTGATCAATACCGTAATCAATGGTGCTGGTGTAACTTGCCTGAACTGGGAGGAAAAGAATCCCAGAGATTAATTGGAGTGCTGGAGCTCCGCTCTGTGAATAATGAAATCACCGAGGCAGGTGAGAGGGGGCAGGAGTGGGATGCGGCACTTTCAGGCTGGGAACAAAGACAATTTTCCCGCTGGATGTGCAGGGTGGCTGCTGCCCCTCTGAAGGGGGAGCTGGGAAATTCCAGTTTAGCAGGTTGGGGTGAGTAGTGGGTTATTTCTCACACTTACCTGGGCTCAGTGAAGGCTGTGACTGATGCCTTGGGAAGGCTGAGCTAGAAGAGAGGCTGGACAGAGCTAAAGAATAAAGTAGGGATTTATTAAAAGGATCTCCTCAATGGATGCACCTTGGGCAGCACAAGAGCCCAGCCAGGGCTGCACCCTAGATGAACCCAAATGGTCCCAAAAGGAACCCAAGATGGACCAAAATGGTCCCAAAATGAACCCAAGGTGAACCAAATGGTCCCAAAATGAGCACACGATGAACCAAAAGGGTCCCAAAATGAACCCAAGATGAACCCAAATGGTCCCAAAATGCACGAGCGCTCCCGGGGTCTCTCCCTGGGCTCAGCTCTGCTCCATGTGCACATTGCAGTTCAGTGTCCAATCCCAGCTGCAGCCCCTGCAGTCCCATCCTGCTTGTTTTTCTCTCTGCAGCCCAGGGGGTTTGTGCTCCTGGGCTGAGATTTGGATCATTTGTCCTTGGTGCCCAGCTGGAGCAGGAATTGTTTTGTGTCCCTGCTCTGTGCAGAGCTCACCATCCCCTGATGTGAACCCAGACCCAGACACTGAACAGCACAGAACCTGAAAAACAGAAAAGCCAAAACCTGAGGCATCATGACCCGTGGATTACTTGTCACCCTTCCCTGGGCTCAGCCCCTCTCTCTGGTGCTCCTGGAGCCCTCTCAGGGAGTTCTCCCTTGGACTTGAAATGAAAGCCCTGCCAGAGCTGTGCCTTTCTAGGAGCTCCCCTTTTCTCCTTTTTCTCCCCTTTACATCAAGAAGACTCTTCTTGATGAAGAAATCCCTCTGAGCCCATGAAACCCACGGAAGGAAAGGGAACTTTTTGGAGCAGAGGCATTGCCAAAGCCACATGATTTTTTTTTTTTTTTTTTTTTTTTTTTTAAGGATTACCTGAGTGGAGAAACCTTTTGGATAAGGAAAAAAAAAAAGGCTCTTCTGGAGTGATTCAGGAATTTTCTTTTAATTTAAAAACTAAAGGCAAAGCCTGCCAGGGTTAGGATTTTAATTAGGGTGAATTAAAATAATTCCACTTAGAGGAAAGTGGAATTATTTGTAAATAAATAACTCTTAAAGCTTTGATGTACAGCATTAGAGGAGAAGGCTGAGGAGAGCAGAAAACCTCTGGGAAACACGGAATAAATGCAGGAGAATGAGGGGTGGCTTTCAAGGAACTTGTTGGGCCTTTAAAAAGCCCAGACACTTTGTGATAAGGGATGAGATCTTCTTCTGCTGGCAGCGAAGAAATATTGGCAATAAAAATGCTTCAGCTGCTGTTAGGCCTGTCCCGTGATCTGATTAATTTCCCAGATTCTGTTTCTTTGTCGTGATGGATTGGAAATCCCATTTCCCATTGATTCGGTCACTCAGAGGGACGCAGCACAACAAGGTGAGCTCACCACAGCAATCTGAATTTCTTCTGAATTTTCACACCTGCTTCAGTCTCACGGTTCCCATCAAGTTAAGTTTAATTCCATTTTAGTTTATTTAGTTCAATTTGGCAGCTTGGAAAGCACCACACCCCACCTGTAAACCATCAAATCCCCTCCTCCAAAATTCAACTTACCTCCAGTTTTAAACCCCCTTGGTCAATCAGTTTTTCTCTGCCCCCAACAAATAAATTTGCCTCCAATTAAATCCTTGGGAAACATCCAGGTAAAATTGTTGTAGGTCCTGTTTGGCTTCTCAGGGAGGGGAGATGAAGATTTCTTTTTAAAAGCCTCGTGCAAATGTGCAGCTTTCGCTGCTGTTCAATAAAGTTGATGATTTTAGTGAGGAAGTATCAATGCAATTTTCCACACCAGTGCCTTAAAGATTGGCTCCGGGTGTAAATGCAGCCATTCCTTTTTCTCTCATTTGTGTGGGGAGCAAACAAAAGGGAAGAAAATCTTCTGTTGTCTCCCTGATCAACGTGACGATAAACTAAATAAATCTCTGAAATTCTGCCCCAAAACAGGCAGCACCGCTGCATTTTTTGCAGGTTCTTATTCCATCTGTGCCTCGGCTGAATGCAGAACTCGGGAATGTCTTTCCAGCCCATTACATTTCCCAGTGAAAAATGTGAGAATTACCCCTGATGTTCGTGGGAAGCCATCAGGATGTAAAAACACCTGAAAATGAAATATTAACTTTGCCACCCAAGCCAGTAATGGCTGTTATGTTTTGTATTATAACACATTAAGGTGAAGTTCCTGCCTAAGCAAGAAATAAATAAAAAAATCCCCCAGCTCCTATCCCAGGAATGACAGGCTGATGGGAGAGGATAAAATTGGAAAGTTGGGAGGGGGAAAAAAAAATATAATATATTCACAGTTTAGATGACAGTGAAGATAAAGACAGACTGAGCTTAAGTGGAAATTGCAAAATATCCCTGGGAAGTCTTATTCCCTCCAGATTGCTGCCAGATATCCTGGAAAGTGTGTATTTGTAGCAGAAGAAAAGCAAACCCTCACGGATTGAGGCAGTGAAAGCATCTCTGTTGCTGTTTGGTTCGTGGAATTGACAGAAAAGCTCAATATTTGTCCTTTTTTGGGGCAGTTTCCTGGCTGTGCTGAGCAGGGTGGGTGAGCACAGCTCCAAAAACCCCTGGGCCTCAGGATTTTCCCTTTCTCCAGGGCAGGAGGCTTGGTTTGCCTTGAATTTTGTGAAAAAATTTTGCTTTTTTTAGGATTTTTTTTTACTCCTTTACTGTGTTGTGGTGGGAGCTGCTCTGAGCTGGAACCTGGAGGCAGCAAAAACACCTTGAGAGACTTGGAGGAGAATGGATAAAAAAAGATTTAATTCACTGTTTTTCCTTCACTTCTTGCTCCAAAAACCTCCTTCCATCACTTAGGAAGGAAAATAATTGGGAATAAAATCCCCCCAATCCTTTTCCTGCTCTGTCCCCTCCAAAAATCTGAATTTTCCTTCCCTAAGGCTGCTCGTTTTAATGTGAAAAGGAGAAATTCTGGGTCATTAGCACTGATTATCTCATTTTTGGAGCCCATTTCAAGATTATTTGTTTGGACTTGCTTCTGTTTTGGGTTCCTTGCTGTTCATTGAGAGAGAATTTCTCATTTTTCTCCCAGAAATAAAAAGTTTGAGGCCAGATTTTGTGGTTAACAGATGCCAACAGGAATGCTCTGCTCTAAAGGGCCTTTAGATAAATGAGTTTTACTCCAGGTCTGCTAATTAAACAGCCTGGAGACTTCAAGGGCCGGGAAAGAGGGACAAAAGGTGATAAAAACAATGCAGCTGATAATATTTAGGTTTCAAAATGCTCTCCAGTGAGTTAAAGGGGCACCAGGTGTTCGAAACGAGCTCAGATGAAAAATTATGAATAAACAGGAAGCAGTGGATAACGAGGGGCAAATTTTTAAATGTTTTCTAGGGCTGAAGCTTTGTTTTAAAGCAATTTTCCTGTCAGGAGCTAAAGCAGGCTGGGTGTTTGGATGGGAACATTCCTAGCAGGGGTTTCTCTTCCACACCTGGAATTTTTCCCAGTTTTGGTGACCCCGCAGTGAGTTCATCTCTGCCCTCCCCTCAGCCCAGCTGCTGCAGGGGATTATTGGCAAGGAATGAGGATTTTGGGGGAGATTTGGCATTTCCCTGGAGCAGAGCCTGGGGATGGGTATTTAATCTGGGAATTCTGGCTGGTTTTCCATCCAAGGGTACTGCTGGAATGATGGATTTGGATTATTTTGGAGCCCAGTGTGACTTGTGGTTATCCCATCCCATCTCCAAGGCTCTGCTGGGCTCTTCGTCTTCCCAGGGAGAGAATTTGGGAATGGGTGTCTAATCTAGGAATTTTTGCTGCTGGAATGATGGATTTAGATTGTTTTGGAGCCCAGTGTGACTTGTTGTTATCCCTCCCCATCTCCAAGGCTCTGCTGGGCTCTTTGTCTTCCCAGGGAGAGGATTTGGAATCCCTGATGGATTTCCCTGGAATTCTGTACCTCTCTGAGCCCTGGGATGTTCTCTGCCCTCAGCCCAGCTGCTGCAGGGGATTATTGTCACTGAGGATTTTTGGGAAGTTTTGGCATTTCCCTGGAGCAGAGCCTGGGAATGGGTGTCTAATTTGGGAATTCTGGCTGCTGGAATGATGGATTTGGATTATTTTGGTTCCTGGTCTGACTTGCTGCTGTCCCTCCCCGTCTCCAGGGCTGTGCTGGGCTCTCTGCCTTCCCAGGGAGAGAATTTGGGAATGGGTGTCTAATCTGGGAATTTTTGCTGCTGGAATGATGGATTTGCATTATTTTGGAGCCCAGTGTCACTTTTTGCTCTCCCTCCCCATCTCCAGGGCCGCGCTGGGCTCAGCTGCCCACCCAGCTGCTCTCTGCCTCCCTGGGGAGAGGATTTGGGATATTCCTGGGAATCTGCACCTCCCTGAGCCTGGGAAGTTCCCTGCCCTCCCCTCATCCCAGCTGCTGCAGGTGATTATTGGCAAGGAATGAGGATTTTTGGGAAGTTCCAGCTCAGTCTGTGACCTCCCCCTGCAGCCCTTGGCAGGTGCTGAGGGATGGATTTGTTAAACCCAGCCTGGGCAGTGCTGTTTGAGCTAAAATCATCATCCAGAATTCCACTGGAGGCCTTCCCAGGCCAGGCTTTGCCTGCAGCACGCTCAGAAATTAATTTTTACTTGCAGGCTTGTGGGGGGAGAGCAATAAAAAGCAAACAGAGGGAAGTGCAGACAGAAACTGCATCAGAAATGTTTGGAAAAGGCACGGCAAGGTCTCCTCTCAGAGAGGAAAGTTTCCCAGGTCCCACACGGGGATGGCTCTGAGGATTAATATTTAGGAGGAAAGCAATCAATTATGATGAATAGCAAATTATTTTGCGAGCATTTTGTGCTATTAAGGACACATAAAGCAGAAGAGGAGATAACCATCCCAATTAATAATGATTAATGCACCCCTGTCAGCAGCTGGATCCTCGCTGCTGTGTAATTGAACACTGGGAATTCAGCACACTCTGGATTTATCACCATTATTTTGTTGCTCTTTGTTTTGACAAACGTTACCAGCGAGTGTTTGTAGCTTCTCACTCAGGTGTGGTGGTACAGGCTGAGCCACGTCTGGTGCTCTGCCAGGGGTTTGACATGATTTATCTGGGATAATAACAGTAATATTCCTCATCTGGAATAATCATAATGTTCCTTACGTGGGATTTGAGGTGCTGTGCCATCCCCGGGGGTGACAGGGAGGCAGCACTGACAGTTCTGTGCTAAAAATCAAATTTTTATTGAGACCTCTTAATCTCTGCAGTAAGCACAACATGCTCTGGCTGATTGCTTCCAAGGAGAAAATTGAATTTCTTTTTTATTTTTGGTCTGTGTTGGGATTTTTGGAGCCTCCAGGAGTTGTCAGAACAAGGGGATGATAATCCAGAGAGGACAGGGAGCTGTCCCCAGCTCAGAGGGGACGTGGAGCACAGCAGTGGGCTCAGCTTGGGGTGCACAAGGGTGGGGAAAGAGGAAAAGTGCATTAGGGAAGGGAAAAATGAAATTTCCTTGTGGAGAAGGTGGCTTTGTCCCCTGTAATCCATTCCAGGAAAGCCACTGTGCTCTGTGTGAATTAATCTGGGGTCCAGAAATCCCCTTCTGAAAATCTCTTTACAGGGAATTCATGGAACAGAATCACCATTTAGGTTGGAAAATTCTTTAATATCGAGTCCAGCCACAACCCTGACACGGCACTGCCACCACATGTCCCCAAGTGCCACATCCACACCACCAGGATCTGTTCAATCCCCTGTCCCAAACCTTTTGGTGAAGAAATTTTCCCCTAAAATCCAGCCTAAACCTTTACCCCCTCATCCCATCCCTTCTTACTTGTGAATAACAAAAAAATACGATTTAACCATTTCTGCTTTTCATAATTCATTTATCCACACCTTCAATGCTGACTAATGGGAATTTGTAAATTTATTAAGGCAGATTTTGCTGATTTTTTTTTTTTTTTGTGGTGTAACTTGTGGGTGATTACTTTCTCCTTCATTTCTTTAAATCTTGGTTTTGGTGGCTGGGTCTGGGTTTTAAGCTGGGCTTTGGATGGCACAGCTGTCACAGCAAGCTCTTGGCTTCAAGGTGCTTCTCTGAAGTGCACCAGGCAAAGCTTTGCTGGGCTGGCTCTGTGAAAAGGGAAAAAATTAAAAATAATTTAATTTTTTCAATGGGTTTGAGGAGATGGAGAACTCCTGACTCCTTCAGGAAGGGTGGAATTACACAGATTTTAAAGAGTGTAATTAAGGATCTGTTTGTTCTAGGTGAGGCTCCCTTGCCCCAGTGCAGTAATTAAGAATTATTCCTAGAGAAAATTAACCCAAACCAGGGAAAACCTTTGGAATCAGAGGTCAGTTGAGGCCACCTGCTAAAGTTAGCCACAGCCAACACTCCCTTTTTGGGTCTAAAAATGCCTCTGCCCACCCTCAGCCCCATCTGAGAGATGACTCAGAAGTGACAGAGAAGTGTGGATTCACTGGCAGCAGCACAGCCAGGAGGAGATCCAAAGGGAACAGCTCCAGCTCCCAGCCAGAATCCCTGAAAAAACCAGGGAGCATCATTTGGGAAAGGCTGCAGGAATCAGGGGATGCCGTGGAAAGGCTGAGCTAGAGCAGAGATTAGAGGAGTTAAAGAATAAAGCAGGGACTTATTAAAAGGATCTCCTCAATGGATGCACCTTGGGCAGCACAAGAGCCCAGCCAGGGCTGCAACCAAGGTGAACCAAAATGGTCCCAAAATGAACCCAAGATGAACCCAAATGGTCCCAAAATGAACCCAAGATGAACCCAAATGATCCCAAAACGCACGAGCGCTGCCGGGGTCTCTCCCTGGGCTCAGCTCTGCTCCATGTGCACATCGCAGTTCAGTGTCCAATCCCAGCTGCAGCCCCTGCAGTCCCATCCTGCTTGTTTTTCTCTCTCCAGCCCACGGGGTTTGTGCTCTTGGGCTGAGATTTTGGGTTGTTGTGGCAGCAGCTCTCTGGTCACAGAGAGGATCACAATTTTCCCAGGTATCGTTCTGGAAAAAGTCTTGAGAAGAGCAGAGAAAAGAACGAGAAACAATTTTTATCTTCCCTTGCTGCACCTGGTGCTGTGCACACGCGGAATGTGTTATGGAGATTTGTTTACCAAAGGGTGGTTTCTTAATTAGCCAAAGGTGATGCTGTTTGGACTGGAGGACCAATTAGGTCCACCTGTATTATAACTGTCTATAAGAGCAATGGGTTTCTTAATAAAGATTATTGATCAGCCCTCTGTGAATCATGGAATCTTTGCTAATTATTACCCAGCCAGAGGCTGCACAGGTTGTCCTTGGTCCCCAGCTAGAGAAGGAATTGTTTTGTCTCCTTACTCTGTGAAGAGAGCTCACCATCCCATAATATGAAGCCCAGACCCAGCACAGAATGTGAAAAATAGAAAAGCTCAAAGCTGAGGCATCAAGGGCACTTGGAATGCTGCTGATGTCCTGACACGTTATCAGCTCGGAATTTTGTCGAGTTTGACTCCAACTCCTTTCCTCCCATGCTTGGCAATTCTTCAGGTGGAATGTATTGATTCCATTTGTGGAGAGTTTGTTCCCTTAAATATTTTTTCCATAATGTGGGGTTGAACATGTTCCTAATGGCTCCTGCAAGCCCTGTGTTTCAGTGGCACCAATAAAGTAATTTGGTTTAAATTGAATTGGACTCGGCCAAACACAGAGTGGAAATTGAGAAAGGGAGCAGAGAAATGCAGGGTTCTATTGGAGGGGAAGGAAAGCAAAGGGAGAGAGGTGTTTTTTTTCCTAAAGAAGAGAAAAAATGGGGAAAACAGCAAGAAGAAGTGAGAAAAATATCAAACTGGAGAAGTATCGGGACTAGTTGGGAGTGCTGTGCTGGGATCAGGGTGCATGGATGTGAGGATGCTCTTTGGAACACACAACCACAGTGCCTGGCAAAGAAAATGGGAATTTTCCTGCAGAATTTCACCCTCAAAGGAGAATTCCCAGTTGAATTCCCTGATTTCCAGCCTTTGAAAGGAGGGGGAAGGGGACATGGTGACATTTTCCATGCCCTGAGCAGTGAGGTGAGTGCAGCCTTCCCATCCAGGGGTTACTTAGGATGTCTCCAGGTGTTCAGGCACCTTTCTTGACCTAGAGATGAAGCTTTTAATATTCAATATAATTGCTCCAGTTCTGTGGGAGCACTGAAGTGATTCCAAGCTAGAGGAAATTCAGCTGTGCTCCCATTCCTTCTCCAAAGGGTCCCTCTCCATTCTTTCCCCCATTAGACCACTCTGTACATTTTATTTCCATACATTCTCTGTTCATTTTCAATTTTTATTATTTTTATAGAAATCTTATTATAACTTTGATCTGATTTCCCTGTCTAATTGACAGGGAGTCAATTATTCCCCTGAATACGACTGTCACACACTCAGCAGCAGGAATTGTCAGGTGTCTGTTTTGGGGGGAGAAATGAATGTCACCTCTCCATCCTCCCCTTCCCTTTGGGTTTGTTTTTGAGATTTGTTTTTGAGAATTCAGTTTGGAAACAGGGAAGTGAAACAGGGAAATGCTGGATAATGAGGGAGCAGGAAAGGGTGAGTTGAATTTTAATGGACTCCCTTTAGGAGGGGCTGGTGCTGCCTGGCAGGTTCCCATCAGATTGGGGACATTTCCTTCTCTTTTGGGTCTTTCCTGTAAAATTATTGGGAAATTCTGTCCTTATGAGTGAAGGAGGTCTTGGAGAGTCACCTTCCCAGTGCACCAGGAGCACCTAAACCAGCTGGGAGAGTTTGGGTCTGGGCCATTCCTTATGAATATTGCAGGGATGATTATTTTGGGATGAATAATGACTGGAAAACTCCTTTTATCCCTTGCTGCTCCCATGTGCCTCAAATCCAGAGCCTGCTACAGAGTGGGGGCCTGGGGAGCAACATCGTTATCCCCACGGGAATCTGGAGAGGAGGAAGCCACAAAGAGCCCAGGAATTGCCATTGTCCTCTCATTTTGCTTCCTGGAGGGCACCGAGAGCGACTTAATGGCATTTTGATATTTAAAATCCAGGCAGGAGCTGAGACTTATGGGTTTTTCACGGGTACCTGACATTTGGGAGAGCTGGGACGGGATAAATGGTGCTGGAGGAGCTGATGAGGTGTGAGCACCTCCAGCTAGAGGAGATCACAGAGCTAATGGTGGCTGGGGCACTCTGAGAGAGATGCTGGGCTGGGGAGAAGGGAACTGGGCTGGGGAAAAGGGAATTGGGGTGGGGAGAAGGGAATTGGGGTGAAGAGAAGGGAATGGGGGTGGGGAGAAGGGGATTGGGCTGAGGAAAAGGGAATTGGGGTGGGGAGAAGGGAACTGGGGTGGGGAGAAGGGGATGGGGCTGGGGAAAAGGGAATTCTGTTCAGGAGGAGGGGATGGGGCTGGGGAGAAGGAAATTTGGCTCAGGAAAAGGGAATTGGGCTCAGGAGAAGGGGATCAGGCTTGGGAAAAGGGAATTGGTTTGGGGAGAAGGGAACTGGGCTTGGGAAAAGGGAATTCTGTTCAGGAGAAGGAGATGGGGCTGGGGAGAAGGGAATTTGGCTCAGGAAAAGGGGATCAGCCTCTGTCCTCGCCCTGTGGGAGTGGGAATTTTGCTGGCTGCTTCCACGGAACCCACCCAGAGCAGCATCTCACCGAGGGATCTTTGTTTCTGGGTGGTGTTGAAGGGGCTGTTTTAGGAGTTGAGTCTTTAAAAAGGACACAAGGGTGGCTCAAAGACACAGAAATGAACACTGAAATCTGTGCAAGGGCCTTGGCTTCAGTGCTCCTGACGTTTCCATATGCCTGGTAATTAAATTGTGAGTCAAGGGAAGGAGCCCAGCTCCTCTAATAGCAGGGAAAAGGAGGCAATCATGGAACTTCCATCTGTCTGCAAAGATCCTTTATGGGGCAGATCCATCAGCAGCCCTGAGCCGTGTGCCAGGCTCAATTAGACTAAACAGGATCAAAGGGCAGCCTGGGTAATAAATATCCCTGCAGAACCAAACTGGAGTCTTCCCACTGGCTGCTAGAAGGGATAATAATCATTAGTGAGTGAGTGAGATCCACGTCCAGAGAAAGCTGGGCTGGGGAAGGGAGTGATGTTTTATTAGGGAGTAAAAATCCCCATCTCTGTCCCTAGAATTGCAGCAGGCTGCTGTTATTCCCTGGATTGCTTTTTGGAGTTTGGCAAAGGACTAGCCAGCCCTACATCGATGTGGAGAGGTGGCCCAAGTAATTGGGAAGTGTTTAAAATGTACACGGGGTAATTGAGAGCTGCTGTAAAACCCTGGGCCAGGCTCAGAACCTCCTCTCTTCTAATGAGGCAGAAGGTGGACAGAGATTGAGTCTGACTTGCAGGGAATTGCTTTCCTCTCCTGTTTTTTAGGGCCCTCTGTGTGCTCATGGAAAAGCTGCCAGCAAAACTTTTGTGACACATTTCCTATAGGAAACATAACAACAATTGTGTCTGGGAAAAAATAATAAAAAAGCTGAACTAAAGCCTCTTCTGCCTCAACAGCAAATAAAGAGAGAATAAAAATATTTTAGTATCAAGGCTTGCTTTCCATCAAATTTCCTCCTTCCCTTGCAAAATGATACAACAAAAAGTACCCGAAGGAAAGGGGTATTTTCAGGAGATGAGTCTGTTGTGCTACCTGAGTGTGGATTCAGTGATCCAGCTGCTCAGGAAATGCAGTTTTGCTGGAATTGTTACCAAGGGAAGCCTTGCTGGGATGTTTCACTGCCTCTCTGGTTTGATCCCTCCCTGGGGGTGAATTTTAGGAAGAGCTCAGTGACAATTGAAGCAATAATCATCTGACCCCTCGTGTCAGCAGCTTTTTCTCCTAGGGCAGCCCAGGGCATGAGAGGGCACAGCCTCAAAAAGTCTTGCCCCAAAAAGTCAAAATTCTTTTTCTGGGGAACACCTGTGTTGGTGAAGTGCTGCAGAGAGGGTTTTAGGCCGGCCTGCGGTGAGGGTTTTAGGTCGGCCTGCAGAGAGGGTTTTAGGCTGGTCTGCAGTGAGAGTTTAAAACAACATTTTCTGTGTGATTAGGCTGGCCTGAAGTGGGGGTTTAGAACAACATTTGCTGTGTTGTTAGGCTGGCCCAAAGCAGGGTTTTAGGCCGGCCTGCAGCGGGAGTTTGAGGCCGGCCTAATGCATTGTTAGGCCGGATTGAAGCGGGGCATTTAGGCTGGCTTGCAGCAGGGGTTTTAGGCCGGCCTGAAGCAAGGTTTAGATGAACCTGAACTGTTCTTAGACTGGCCTGAAATGGGGTTTTAGACTGGCCTGAAATGGGGTTTTAGACTGGCCTGAAATGGGGTTTAGGCCTGCTTGCAGTGCGGGTTTTAAACTGGCCTCAGGTGGGGTTTTAGATTAATTTGAAGCACGTTGTAGACCCCACCTGAGGTTTTAGACCAGCCTGACATGATCCCAGCTCTTCTCTCTTAATCCCTTGGCTGACAAAACCCCCAAAGCAGCGGCAGTGCCAGGATGGAGAAGAGGGAAGAGCCCCATGACCAGTGTGGCCTTTAGGAGAACCCGTTTTTTTTTTGACCATAAATATTTTTTGCTGCTGCATCCCTTTATTTTTCTGAGCTTTTTTGGGGGTGAGTTACCACCCAACTTCTCATTCCAGGAAATTATTTTCCTTTTCTTCTTTTCTTCGTCCCCAGAACAACAATTTAAAGCCAACAAAGCAAAACAAACTCTGCAAGTGAGCACCAAACTGTTCCCTCTGTCTTTGCTGTGCTCAAAATCCCCCCCTGTGCCCATCTGGTGCCTTTTGGCTGGGCCTGAGCTCTGCTCCGTCAGCAAAATGCTGGGATTAACAAATCCCAGCCTTGATTTAGTGCTCTGGGAAGTGACCACGATATCAGGCAGTGAATAGATCCCAACTTTAGCTAAAGGGCAAGCGAATTCTGCCTCTGAGAGCACAATTTATTGATTCAGCACACTCCTCTCTGACACTTAGTTGTCTGAACTTCCCGTTTTTCACCTTTTTTTAGCAATTTATTTGCACATTGCCTTTTTTCCCTGCCCTTTAATCACATTAAAAGCAATGCTGAGAAGGCTTTAAATCTATACAGTTTACAGCATATGAAAATATTTACCTGGTGTTGCTGCTTCCTGTAAATATTGTGGGTTTTGGTGCATTTTTTCCCGTGGTGTTATCACTGTTTTGAAGCTCTGCCTGTCAAGTTGGAGCACATTTGCATAGGGATTTGCTAATTGACAGCTTTTAAGCTGCTAGGGAACAAGAAAAGAACTTCTTTCTCCCCGTGTCAGCAGCAGTGCACTTTATTTTCTTACATGCAGTTCAAAATATCACTTTTATTTATGAAATTAAAATTCAGTCATTCATTCCCTTGGATTAAACACTGCTGGGTATCCTGAAAAAAAATTATTTTCTAGGGATATTTTTTATTTCTGTCAGAAAACTTCCCCATCCTGCTACATTCCAGGATTACAGAGGTTACTTAGGAATTTTGGGGTTGGTTTTTCCTCCAGTTCCATGTTGAAAAATAAAAATATAACTCTAAATCCTCCCTTGTAGTGAATTTCTCTCAAAAAAATATCCTCAAACCACTTCTCATGTGCAGCATTTCTCCTCTGCCCGCCAGATGTTGATGATCATTCAGAAATGGATTTGAGGAAGGCAAAATAAATCAGCAGCACCCAATAAGTGTTTATCCAGCGGCTGCAAATTTTAATTACTTCCCTATTTTGATGTCCTTGTTGGGGTTTTTCCTTCTTTATTTAATTGGAGTTACCTTGGCTCAGTGTTTTCTGCTAAAAAGGAATCCTGGTTTTCAGGGTATTTCTGCTTTATGACAGGGGAAAACAAATTAAAATTAATATCATTATGGAAAGAGAGGAAGAACCTAAAACAAAAAAAACAAACCCAAACGAAACCAAACCCCAAACCTGCTACATCCCAGGATTACAGAGGTTACTTAGGAATTTTGAGGTTGCTTTCCAAAGCATTTCTCTGCTGTTTTGTCTGGGACCTCTCCTGAAACAGCTCCACAGATTCTCCAGGGCTTTGGGGGTTTGATTTTAACAAAACCTGACCTTTGGAGTTATGGGTTTGAAGAGCCAAGCCCTGAAAGCCTGACCACTCAAATAATCCCAGCCGCACTCTTGAGGAGGGAACACTTCTTTTCCTCCTCCATAAGAGCAGGAGCTCTCAAACCACCTCCTTGTGGGCTGTAATTTTGCACCTATCTTAGCTGTACTTGGGCTGGGATTTATGGCACAATATCCGTTTATTTTGGATAGCATCTTTCACACAAACACTGCCACTCGAAGGCTTTTCAGAGGCAAATAAAAGCGAGGCAGAGTACAAATTAGGGAGAGCAGTGCTTTGGAGGTGTGGAGAGGGGAATACATCTGAGCCTGGCAAAGGAAGGAGAGAGGGAAAAGCTGGAGCAAGGGAGAAGCAATAAATTTAATTTGGAGGGGTTTAAAATGTGCAGTGGTGGGAGAGAAAGTGGGGGTGAAGGGGTGTGCTTGGTGGAAGGGTTTGAGGATGGATGACAGCATTCCTGAGAGAGGGAGCAGCGAGAAAACCAGAATAGAAAGCTGGAATAGAAATCTGGGCTAGAAAATTGGAATAAAAATCTGGTGGAGGCACACTTTCACCAGCTGCCTGTGTGGTGATGGAGCGGAGCTGGAGCTGAAGCTCCTCCAAGTGTGGTGTCTGTTCCCTGTGACAGCTCTGATTTGCAATTTCCTGTAAAAAGGAGCTGTGGATGCCCCTCCAGCCCTCGAGCAGGACTGCTGGAATATCTGTCATGTCTGGTGCCACTGGCACAGGAAAATGAGGGAGTTGTGGGCTTCAGCAGAGGAGTTGTCACCGCTGTCACAGCAAGGACAAACTGAGCCTTGCTGAGATCTCTGGCATCTCCCAGCCCATCCCTGCAGAAAGCTCTGAGTGAAGAGAGCGAAATTCTCTGAGTTAGGGAGCAGCAACTCTGCTTTTTAGGGATGTTGTCCTGCCTGGAGTGGAGATGTGCTGGTGCCAAGGCTTAGATCCCTCGCAGGGATGAGGGGGGATGTGTGAAAGGCCACAAGAAGCCCGGTGGCATCGCCCCAGGGATGGATCTGTGCTCCTGGGGCTGCTCTGCCAGCCGGAGCCAAGCGGCAGCGCGCAAATGTAAAATAATGAGGCAGCAGCCGAGAGTGTCTGGAGCAGGCGGGGAGGAATGAAGATGGATGAGTGTAGCTAAGAGACAATTTGAAAAGGGATAAATACAGGCAACAAGTTATTCACGGCGGCAATTTGTAAGGAGTGCTAAAAACCTTCAGACAGGATTGTTTCACATCGCCTGGCTTTCTATTTGCAGCCTGACAGTTCTCATGTAAATGGTGCTGATGGATGGCTGCGAACCAGGCCCGGGAGCTGCTCCTCTGCTATTGATCAGCTTAACTCTTCTGCTGCTGGGCTCTGAGGGCTGTCCCGTTCCCCAAGGAACGGGAAAGAATGGGAAAAACCCGATCCTGGGTGCAAGGGAGCAGTGGGAAGAGACAGGGATACTGAGCAGGTTCCCTGGGATTGGGGAATTTGGTTGGGATTGAACGACCTGAAACACAGGGAAAGATGAGGAGGAGATGGAGAATGTCCCCATCAAGTGATTGAGAATTTGTCCAGAGGAGCTGTGGCTGCCCCATCCCTGGAAATGTCCGAGGCCAGGTTGGGCAGGGCTTGGAGCAACCTGGGATAGTGGAAGGTGTCCTTAGGGATGGCCTTGTCCCCTGCAGTCCTGCACAGGATGGAATTGTCCCCTGCAGTCCTGCACAGGATGAGTTGTCCCCTGCAGTCCTGTACAGGATGGAATTGTCCCCTGCAGTCCTGCACAGGATGGAATTGTCCCCTGCAGTCCTGTACAGGATGAGTTGTTCCCAGGAATCCTGCGCAGGATGAGTTGTTGCAGTGCTGAGTGAGCAGATCCGGCAGTGTTGTCCCAAAATTTGCTTTTAGAGTGGATTTTTCCCCCGCAGCCAGGGCCAGCAGGATGAGCTGTCCTGGCACAGCGAGGTCGCTGCCACTCAGGGCTGTTTGCCCTTTGCCAGAGCTGTGGGTGATTGATTCCCAGTGGAATCACCTCCCTGTGACTCAGCATTCCAGGGATTTGTGGCCCTTCCCTCTCTGCTGCAGCATCCGATGCTCTGGGGAGAGCAGCCAGGTACCCAGGTGTACATCAGGCCTCTCCAGCAGCTGCCTCCTCTCTGCCCTGACAAGAAATTCCAGGCAGCCTCTGGATTTAGAGGCCACGGTGAGCTGTAAATCTCAGGGCTGGCAGTGCTGAGGAGCTTCAACACAACTGGAAAGCTCAATTCAGGAGCCCTCCACTTGAAAAGGATCAGCAGTGCTGCAGAATTTTCTGGCTGAAAACCAGACAGAAGCAGGTCTGCAGCAAAGAATTTCTGCAGAAATCTGAAAATTTCAGGTCTGTCCTTCACCTTGAGTTGATTTGGAAGGACAATGAGTTGATTCTAGGAAGGACAATGTTCTCAGCTAAATTGATTTATTTGTGTGTGTTCACGTCCTTAATTCATCTGAACTCTTCAATTAATGCTGATTTTAAACGCATTTCCACATTTTTCTCAGCCAACCCATCTTCAAACCTCCTCTTCAAGGAGTATCAGGGTTTGGATTGTAATTTATGTGGTGCTTTACTTTGTCCCAGCTGGATTTTCTGCCTGTGCAAGGAAGAGCTGTGAGGTTTTCGGGTCCAGGGGAGTCATTCCTAGGAGATTTCTGGAATGTGGCACAGCACGTGGAAACTGCACTTCTGAAGGTCACATTTGAAGTTATTTGGTAGAAATAATGTGCTTTTATGCACCTGCATTTCCCTGTTTTTTGCTTTGGTTTTTGGCAGGAATCTTTGCCATCAGTGGAAGGAGGAGCAGCCCCAGGGGAGGGAAGTTCTTTATGTGGAAGAGAACCCGTGGTGGAAATAAGTGATGCTGGAGCGGGGGCACAGCAAACAGATTGACCTGGTGCTGAAATGGTGATTGTGGGCATTCCCAGGGGGATATGGGCTCCAAACGTGGTGCTGCCATAATTAAAATGGACTTACATGTCGTTTATGATATTTTATGAAAAATCCTTTGCTAGGATTTTTCCCTCCTGAGAAGCTGAGGAGCCTCAGGAGAGAAATATAAACAATAACTGTCTGCTGCTGTGGAATGCAAAAATGCATCTTCCATTAATCCATGTGGATTGTTTTCAATTAGTGACCAATCAGAGCCACCTTTGTCGAGGCTGTGAGCAGTCACAAGATTTTGTTATTCATTCGATTCTTATTCTTTCTACCTTCTAATAATTAGATTAATCTAATAATCTAATAATATTTTTTCTCTATTCTTTTAGTATAGTTTCAATGTAGTATTTTAATATAATGTAATATTTAATATAATATTTTAATATAATATTTAATATAATATTTTAATATATTATATTAAAATATTATATAGAATTTATATGATATGTTTCCAGAAGGCTGGTTTATTATATTAAAATATAATAAATATAAAATATTTATTATATTTTAAATTATATATATAATTTATATAAAATATATATATTATATATTTAAAATATATAAATAAATAAATATATAAAATATATATAAAAATATATATATATTTTATATTATAAAATAATATAAAATCCCTTCTGGAAACATAGAGTCAAAACTCGCATCTCCACCCATGGGGCATCAAACACAGCATTTACAGGATGGGTTTTGTTCCTGGGAATGCTGCAGAGCAGCACTGGAGGGGCAGGCATGGAGCTGTGGGGTGGGAGGAAGCTGCAGCTTCTCCCTGTCTTTACCACTACGATTAATTTTCATTACAGAGGAAATGGAATTCAGCCCGGGAGACCCTCTTTGATTCCCAGGGAGGAAAGTGTCTTGTTTTATGGCAGGAAAGTAGACTTTAAACTGCTCTTAGACCCCCTTGCAGGCTGGTTTACACTTCAAGCCCCAGTTTGTCAGCTGGCAGGTACCTGCTGCTTCCCCTGGGCACCTTTTCTGGCTGCCTTTGGCTTCCTGCTCTCCATGCTCCAGGGCACCAGGCAGCTTCTGATTAAGCAGGGTCAGGAAGGAAATTTCCCTGAGGAAATGTTCTTTTCCTCTCCACCTGCTTGCAAGGCTTTCTAGCAGAGCTGCTGGGCACAGAGAGTGGATGATGGTAAATGAGGTTTGTGCCTAAACCAGCCTCAAAATGTCATGGCTTGAGCTCTTCCCAGCATCCCCTGCACTTTTGTGGCTTTTTAATTTTTTTTTTTTTTCATTTCTGCTAACTACAGAGGCTGGGAAGTATTGGCTGGTGGGGGAATAAGTTGCCAGTGGAGCTTTGGAAGGGTTTCTGTGGAAGGGTTTGGGGAATTTCATCCTGCTGGTGAGCCTTAGCGTGGAATTCCCAATATTCTCCAGGTGCTGGCAGGATCGAGGGGGGAACCTCAGGGATGGGTCTGGTTTCATTTACACATTTGTGATGGTCACCAGGGGGGCTGAGACAGAGAACAGGAAATTTTTTATCCTTTAGGAAAAAGGGTTGAGCTTATCTGCTGATGCTCCCCGTGTTCAATTTACTCATCTCTTGAGGTATAAAAATTTCTCTCCTATCTGGGGCACTCACAGCAGCTCAAAACCCTCAGCTGAGCAACCACTCCCAAGAGTCTGGAGCTCCTGCTCCCTCTGAGAGCAACAAACTCTTCATTTTCAGTGCATCTGCATAATGGGCATTTTCTGTGCTGAGAAATCTCACTGAGATGGGCAACAGTGAGGGGAAAATAGGATTGTTATGGTTTTTTTACCAATGGATGACTTTTCTCTACCAAATTCCCTCTGTGGCTATGACATGAGCACAGATTTCTGTGTCCCCATGAAGTTTATTAACCCTCTGTCTGTTTCTGCCAGTACAGAACATTTTACTCTTCAGCACCTGATGAATTCCCTCACTCCTTCCTCTCTAATTCTAAAAAAAGGTAAAGTTTTCCTCTCTTTCCAAAAATAGGAAGCTCACATTTTCAAAGAGCTGCTCTCGTGCCCCACATCCCCCCCAGTGCTGAGGGTGTTTGAGGGTGTTTGAAGGATTCTTTGGAATTAATCCCAAATTTATCCTTCAAACACTTAACAAGATGCAGCTTATTAGGAGACTGGGAGAAGCTTGAGAAGGAATTTTATGGAATTCAAATCTGGTTTCCTCCTCAAGCAGCATCTGCCCCAAGCCCTGCATTAGCACAGGGACAGACCTTGCAGAATTCCACTTTTTGGAGGGAGCTGGAATCCATCCCATCCCAATGCACTCATTTCCCTCCTTTCCCTTTCGGATTCCAGCTGAGTCAGCACCTTCACCCAGCTGATTCTGGTGCTGCTGCCTTTGGGGGGGTCAAGCTTTGCTTGTTCTGTTTGTCCTCTCATCCTTGTTGGCACAGAATTCTGGATCCAGCACCGTCTCCTGTCGGGATTTATTTTTTGTTGGCTTGGGCAGGTTCCCATTGCGTTGGTGATGCAGCAGGAGAGGAGCTGCAGGGATTTGGAGCTCCAAGGTGGCCGTGCCCAGGTTTTGTGGATGGCTGAGGGATTTCCAGGAGGGAATGGACTGGCTCAGGTGGACAGAGGTGCTGGAGAGCTTTGGGATGTGTTGCAATACGACACAAAATTAACAAAACTCACACACTGAGATGTCCAAGGCAAAAAGGGGCACGTTTATTTCCAGACCTCGATATTTATAGAATTCCAAAAGTGACCATGGAGTGGAGGATGAAATCGCCACCTCTCCAACCACACTGGTCAAACCAGTAGTCCATCAATTCTCTCCTCCTCTGAAAAAGAACTCAAAACAATCATAATTTACATGAAAAGTGTGTGAGAAACTCCATTACAAAAACGTAAACATCAGAAGGTTAGAAGAACTTCAGGACAACAGGGTGACAGGGATGGGTGGGATATGGAGGTGAGGAGGATGAACGAGGGGAGAGCTGCTATTATAAACCAGGAACCTTGTAAATCCAGCAGCCAGCAAAGGCAGTGCCAGCTAAAATCCCAAAATGAGGCACCTCTGGCTCCTATCCTTATGAAAAAACCTTTCTGTGCCCTTTTACTGAGGTCCTTTCCCAGTTCATAGAATCCTAAAATGGTTTGGGTTGGAAAGGACCTTCAAGCTCATCCAGTTCCATGGGCAGGGACATCTCCACTATCCCAGGCTGCTCCTACCTGGCTTTGGGATGGGAATTCCACCCCAAGGTGTGACCCAGGCTGGGGAACGTGCCCTGGAAAGGGAAGGAGCACGGAGGATTTAATGTGAGAGCTTCTCTGAGTGACAGCTGCAGGCAGGTGGAACCTCACCTCCCTGATATTAAACTTAACCTTTATGGTTCCACTTTAAACAGCTGTGGAATTGCACTGCCTGTCCTTTAATCCTGGGAGGGGTTTTAAGAGAAGGGGTTTCTGTTTAAGGCTTCAGATTTACTGGAGATGGGAGGCAGCACTCAGTGACAGGAGCAGGGGGTTTTCAGGCAGATGCCTGCGTTAATTTGGGCCAGGAGAACAATGGAACATTCTCTCTGGGAATTTGCCACCTTTGGGAAGGGAATTATCTGTTTTTTTAGGAGAAAAAAATAGAAGTTTGCTGCTCCAGGCATAGAAAATATTCAGGGAAGCAAAGCAGAACTGATACAAGTCAGTACAGAATAATATGGAATAGTTGTGCCTTCTGTCCTTCCTCTTCAGGCCCCAAATATTCCCTTCAAAATCCTCTCCTATACTCCCCACACACAAAGAATTGATCAAATCCTTCCCCAGTTGGACAAGCTCAGCAAAAAAACCCCAAGCCATGAGAATTGGTCCCCTCTGAGTATCATTGCAGTGTCCTCACTTCCTGCACTGGAGCCCGTTATCTTTAATTAACACTCCTAAATTCCCTTTTCTCTCCTTCCCCGACCGGTTAATAATTCTTAGATGTCATTAATGTTTTTATTTTTCCTCAGCAAATTCACATTTTCTTTCCAAGTCCGACTTTTTAACAAATAATGAGTCTAATTTATGCCTGTAAAAACGAGCTGACCTTCTCAGCTTTATATTGCAATTTAAAATAAAATAAAAAGGGAGGGGAGGAGTGCTGGAAAGTGACTCCAGAAGTGGCTGTACAAGCACTCCTTTGCCTCATCAATTCTTGGATTTTTGTGTAAATTGCCTGATTTTGGCCCCTCTGGAGTGGGAACAAAGTGTCCCTGCAGCAGCAGCAGCCCCACCATGATTCAGCAGCATCTGTCACCGCGTCCCCACCTGGCCAAAGTCCCCACTCAGCCTTTGGAGGACGAGGCAGGAGCTGCCAGGGCTCGGCACAGAGAGCAGGGATGTGTTTGTTCCTAGAGGGGGATGTTCAAACTTGAAATGCCACACCTTGAAATAGCTGTGAGGTGAGCAGAGGGAAGGCTTTGGACACCCCACCTGCGCTGTCCTCAGCCAACCCTCAGCCTTTGGGGGTGAGGGGGATCTGCTGGGACTCTGCAAAGAAATAATCGTGGAAAACCTGGAGCTGGAGCAGCTGGGAGTGATTTTTCCTGGAGATTTTAAGAGTGGAATAGCTCAGGGTGATGTAGAAGTGATTTTGAATTTTGTGTGGTGGGTCAGGAGGGGCTGGAGGGGGCAGAAATCCACTGGGGCATTGGAGGGGACACAAATCCACTGGGACACTGGAGGGGACACGTGGAGGGGACACAAATCCACTGGGACACCTGGAGAGGACACAAAACCACCAGGACACTGGAGGTGACACAAATCCAAAGGGACATTGGAGGGGACACAAATCCAGTGCAACACCTGGAGGGGACAAAAATCCACCAGGATACCTGGAGGGGACACCTGGAAGGGGCACAAGTCCACTGGGACACCTGGAAGGGGCACCTGGAGGGGACAAAAATCCAGTGCAACTCCTGGAGGGGACAGAAATCCACTGAGACACCTGGAAAGGACAGAAATCTACCAAGACACTTGGAGGGGGGCACAAATCCAATGGGACATTGGAGGGGACACAAATCCACCAAGACACGGGGCTGGGTGCAGGAAAAGGTGCAGAAAAAAGGGATTGCAAGAGCAGCAGCCCCACCTGCAGTGACCTGCTGGGGAAATGCCACTCTGGGGTGGATGCCAGGCACCTGCCAAGGGACACTGGCATCCTGCTGCCCCCGGGTGGGGTTCGTCCCCTCCTCCAGCTGCAGGGTGAGTGCTCCCAAGGGCACTGCCTGCTCTTGGATGCCAGCTTCAGTTCTGCATCCCAGCAGAGGCCACCGAGTCACAGCACATGACTGGGCTGAGCCCTGCTGCAGCCAAAGCTCTGCCAGGCAAACCAACCAGCTGCAGAGGAGCTGCAGGTTGGGGTGCTGCGAGGGGAGGCTGACAAAAGTTCCTTGGAGGGGATTTTCAGAATAAGGAAAAGCTGCTGGGTTCTATTGTTCAGGCTGAGCTGAGGTTTTATCTCCAAAGTGTGGCTGAAATGGAGAGCTCACAAAGGATGGTCAGGGGATGGGGCCGTGCATAATGCAGACAGCTCAGAGCTGTGTCTGCCTGAGCTCTGTGGGGCTGAATTTAGGGATAATCACTGAGCCAGAGCTGCTCCCTGGGTTTGTTTTCATCCTCTGAGACCCCACAGCCCTGTGGGCAATCAGGGCAGCAGCCAGGCTGCTCTCCTTGTCCTGAGTTAATGCCAGCTCTGTTTTCCTCAGGGCAGCTTTACCCAAACCTCAGGTTCAGGGCTGCAAGAGCAGCCTGGCAGCAGAAATGTGCAATTTCCCCTCAGTGCCCCGTCACTGGCACACCTCTGGGTGTTTGTGAGCACCTGCAGAGCTGTGCCATCACTTTGGGGCTCCCGGTGGGTTTGGGGAGTTCTTTTCTTTCATCCCACAGGTTCCTAACAGGGATTTGTGTTTCTTGGGGCTGTACCTGGGGAAGGAGCTGCTCCTGCAGACAGAGGCTGCTGCTTTGTCAGCTCTGATTGCTGCATTCCCCTGGCACAGAACGAGCTCTCCCCAGAGCTGGGCACTTGCAACTCATCCCTCTGGGCAAAGCCCAGCTGCAGCAGCAGGAAAGCTGAGCTTTACAAAGCCCCAGCCTTCACACACAGCCCTGGTGGTGCCAGTGCCCTTCAGCTCTGCCCCTGCAATGCCCAGAGCCCGCAGGCAGCAAAAAGTGTCCTTGGAGCTGGGCACAGCTGGGCCTCAGCAGGAATTTGGGATCTCAGGCTGCCAGCTCTGGATCCCAGAAATACCCTTTGGCACAGAGGAATGGCTGGTCCCAGAATTCAGAATTTTCACCTGGCTCCTGGACCCACTGTAAACCCTTGGACTAATAATAATAATAATAATAATAATAATAATAATAATAATAATAATAATAATAATAACAACAACAACAACAAACAAAAATAACAACAACCCTTGGAATAATAAATAAGGAAATATGGAGGGGGTGGTCCAGGACATGCAAATTTAGAAGTGTTGAGGTCCAGCAAGATACTGGAATTTGGTTTTTTTCTGATAATTTTTGATGTATTTTAGTGGGGAAAGGACACCCAGATGCCACCATGGCCCAGGGAAGGTGACTCTCCCAGTGTGAGGAAAACTCTTTGCATAAGAGGTTTTTCCCTCATGTTTCCAATATTCTGCTCCTGCAGGTGAATTGGCTGAGCAGTGTGAAGGCCCCTTTAGCACCTGCTGTGTTTGACATGCTGATATCTCCAATATGGGTTAAAAAAGCCATTTTACAGCTGCTGATCCACAGGGAGGGGAGGGCAGAGGAGCAGGGTGAGGAATGATGAATTCCCTGTCCCCTGGCAGTGCAAGGGACAGGGAATGGAGTGTGCCTTGACTGCCAGGGGAGGAAAATGTGACATTAATCCATTTCTGCTGGGCTCTGGGAGCAAAACCCAGCCTCTTCCCTCATCCTGCAGTATCCCAAAGGATGGAGGGGGATCCATCCCCTATCCCTCCTCCTTGGGCAATAATCATCTCCCTGAGGGCAGGACAGCTCGGGGAAGATGGATGGTGACATCCCAGGCTCAGGGCTGTGTCAGGATGATGAATATTCCCCAGAATTTTCCAACTGAGTGGGAAGAAATTGTTGGAGAAACTTCCCCAGGCCTGGCCGTGGGTCAAGGACAGGAGAGGACAAAGATGAACCTCCAGAGGGGAGGAAAGGCTGTCACCAAAGAGCTGGGGTTTGTCCCCTCCTTCCAAAAGGACATTTGTCACCTTGGGAGGAATGTTTAGAAGGAGCCACCCAGTCAGAAATGTCCCTTCTGTTCCATCCCCTGTCTCTGCATGGACACCCAGAGCAGCAGAGCTCAGCTCCCAAGGGCTTTAGGGCTTTTCCTGCCTCAGCTGAGTTGGCAGGAAAACTGAGACACATTTTGCAGGGCTGTCCTGCCTGGGGCTGCCCAGCAGGCTCAGACAGGGACAGAGCTGGAGCGTGAAGAAGATGAGGAGAGGCTCTGGGATCCCCAGACTAATGAGCTCTTGTGTGCAAGGGACACATTTTCCTTCAAGTCAGCAGCTCCCAGGATTTTTATTTCCCCCCCTTCACCACTTGATCCATGCAGTCTCCTCCCCAGCAGGCTCAGGGCTGGTGGAGCAGCCCCAGCCAATCCCTGATGGAATATTTGCAGCTGCTGACTGAGCAGAGTGCAGCAGGGCAGATGTCTTGGGGCAGAGCACAGAAATCCTCCCGTTTTCCTCGGGAGGAGGAGGAACGGATGGGTGAGTGCACAGGAGAGCCCTGGAGAGGCTCACTCCCTGCTCCTGTGGGACAGACTCTGCTGCTCCTCTCAGGGCAGCACCCTCTGGCAGCAGCAAGTCCCTCTGCTCTCCGTGAGCCTCGGGCTCCAGGGAATTCTCCTTTGGCCTTTTCATTTCACAGTGGCTGAGGATGACATTTCCAAAGCACTCTGTGGGAATCAGGGGGCTGCATCCCACCGGGAGCTGGACCTCGGCTCAGGGATAACAGCACAGCTCCTGGGTGAGCTGCTGAGCCTTTCTGTGCCTCTTCCCTGGATAATCACAGCTGCTGAAAACGGCATTTTGGGGCTCTTCTACAGCTCCTTTGTACCCTCAGCCACCACAGGGGTTTTTGGGATTTGCTGTCCCACACCACTGTTGGCGTTCAGGAACACAAAACCATGGAATGATTACATGCAGGTGCTTTATTGAAGAGCTCTGGGTGTCAGGGGCACAGACCCAAATCTGACATGCTTTTGAGCCTAATATGTTTTATATTCTATCATTATAAAACTCACATATTAATTATTAAACTTACATTGTTCTATTGTATCCATCAGTTTCATCTGAGCATGGATTCCTCCTGATCCCCTCAAACCCCTAACACAGTTTCTCATGATTCTTTCAACAACAATAATATCTAATCACACCTAACAATTATATCATTTATCATATACTGGCTACACAGGTGCAGTTTCACATGATCTGGCAAGCACAAGGCCTGACATTTCCCAGGGCCTACCCTGAACATTTCCCAGGGCCTACTAAGCCTAACTCTCTAATTCTCCATTTTCTATGATTTAAAAATCTTTTACTATCACCATGAGGGTGCAGGATTGAGTGAGACCAGCACAGAAAGAGCTCTGTGCTCTCTGCAGGGACCCTGGGAGATGGATCTGTGGGGATGGGAAGTGTTTCTCCGTCTCACTTTGCCCACCTGGGTGGGAATGATGAATTTTTGCTGCCTGGCCTCCTTCTGGGTGTGTGGAGCTTTCCAGATGAGCCGCATCACTCCACAGGCAGGGTGAGCACCTGTTTGCTCTGGGAGCATTAAGCACCTAACACAAGGTCTGGGAGCAGCATTTTGTACCCCTGTGATGGCAATGCCAAAGCAGAATGAATCATGAACAGCCCAGGTCCTGCTGGTGCTGCAGAGGAGGGGAAGCAGCTGTTGTTTGTTTGGTTTAATGGCTCACAGAACAGGAGGCCATAAACAGTTAAATTCCTCCTGACAGCTGGGGCTCCTCCAGCACCTCTGCTCCCCTGCAAAACTCGATGTTTTTCTGTCCAGTGCTTTGATCAGAGGGAGAACACAAACGACACCTTGATGATTACTCACATTTTCAAACGCAGTGCAGCAGCAAGAGCTGTCACCTTTCATAACACCCCTGGGCTGCCCTGGCTGCGTGTCCCCTCTCATGATTTCTCACAGCTTTGGTTCCCTGGGAGATGGGGATGAAGAGTTGGTTTTTTTTAATTTTTTTTTTTTTTTTGGTGGCTGGTCAAGTAATTTCTGATCAGTGAATAAAAGCAAGAGCTGCTTGAGAAGTCAGGGAAGAGCTGGGGATCAATGGGATGTGAAGTAGTTTTTGCCTCAGGGGGGCTGAGAGCTTCCACACGAGGGTTATCAGCGGATAAATGAGTTGAGGAGGTCAGCTCAGCCTTGCTGCAAGAACGGCTTTTCCAATTCAGCCTGTGATTTAATTAGACCCCTGAAACTGTGGCAAGACAGTGCTGAGTGGATTGATATTGGACAAATAAATATTACAGAGGCCACTTTCAAGTTGACTGAAATGATTCATAAATTAGTGCTAAAGTTGGGCAAACTGCTCGAGCTGGAGGGGATTTTGTGTGTGGATTCAGGATCAGTAGCCCCCAATGGACTGGGATAGGGCTGGATCTCTGCTCCATGGTGCCAGAGGAAATTTAGGGTGCTGCAGAAGAAATTGAATTGTAGATCACAGGCCAGCAGTGAGAACTGCTTAAAGTAAGATTAATTGATATTCAGAATTGCTGTTGTGATTGCAGGTCACAGCTCTGTGTGTTTTTAGAGCAGAAGTGCTGGGTCAGGGAAATATTTCAGCCTTGTTCCATGCTTTCTCCAGCCAGGCTTTGTGCTCTGCTCACTGCTAATTAAATACATAATTATGGGGGGTGGAAGCCCCCCTGTGCCTTCCCTGCTTTTGGAATGCTGGAGAAGTTGGTTCAGGCTCCTCAAAAAAGAGCGGATTGATTATTTCTGCCCTCGAGCCAAACCCTCAGCCACCCTCACACTCCAAAGCAGCCTGTGCTGAGCAGGCTCCTCCCGTTTTCCTCCTGAAAACCTCAGCTTCTCCTTCCATCCCCACCTCCCTCCTTCCCCTGCTCCTTCTGAGGGCGGTCACCCGATTTCTCACTGTGAGCAGCTCCTGGAAAACCCCTGGGGAGGGCTCCTTTTGCAGGGAATGCTGCCCTGCAGCCTCCCCTGCCCTCCCTCCCCATCACCTGCAGCCCCCGCGCTCACCTGGACAGATGGGGATGCTCTGAGGAGCTGCCTCGATTTTTTACTCCTTCCTCTAATCCCCGGCTGCAGTGCCAAGTGCTTTCAAGCTGCTGCTGCTCCATAGATCAGCCCAAAGTGGTGAAGTCCAGTTAATAACAGCCTGGAAAATGCCATCAATCAGCAGAGGGAAAACGTCTCCCAGCAAACTCCTTAGTGCCCAGAGTGGCTGTGTGTGGCAGAGACAGATGGGGCTGTGCTGCTCTGAGGGGCTGTTTTTCCCTCTCACACTCTCCCTAAGCCCTTTATCAGGGTTTTTTCTGATTGAGGCAGCTTGCTTGGAGCTCATCTCTCTTCCCCCTGCCCTGGAATAACTTCTGTGCTCTTAGCCAGATGTGTGCAGAGGCTGTTTCTGCCCCCATAAATCCACATTTTTTTTACATTTTAGACAATTCTAAACACTCCTGCTCAGGATTTTTACCTCCCTGCCTGCCTCCTGCTCTCAGATCTCTGCTGTCCTGACATCACTCCTCAGCTGGGTCCCTGCACATCCTCTCACCTGTCATGGGGGCTCAGCTGCTGGATGCCACAGCTGCCAGGAGCCAGAGCAGTGATGTAACACCGGGCAGGTGATTTTGCCTCCCTCCCTGCACAGCTTTTTCTTCTGTGCATCACCTCCTGCTGCTGCTGGGGCCGTCACAGGATGGGGAATGAAGCAAGGATGGGGGATTTGCGACCCTGGCACTGTTTTTATACTCCAGTCCTTGCCAGGGGTCAGCGTGCCACCGTGCCAGGCACCGTGAGAGGTGGCAATGGGGGAGCCATGAGGGGGAAAAGGAATCTTTATTCAGAGGTTGCCTGGCGCTGGTTTTGCTCTGAGGGGATGGAATATCCCCCACCCAGAGCTGCATTCCTCACTGCTCCCAGCTGAGTCCTGGAGGTGCAAATGTCCTGCCCTTGGTGACCCAAACTGGGTTTTTTTAGGAGAAACTCAGCATTGTCCTGTGCCAAATGTCATCATGGACTCAGCTTACTCTGAAGCCAGACTGAAGCCTGTCACTATATGAAACAGCACAGCACAGACTCGCTGCCCTTTTCAAGGTAAAAAAAAAAAGCTTTTTATTTTTTGACTCCAATATTTATAGATTTCCAAAAGTGACAGTGAATTGGAGGGTGGCAGTGCCACCTCTCCAATGACACTGCACAAACCAACAGTCCATCACATTTCTCCTCCTCCATAAAAGAATACAAAACAATAAGTTATTTACGTAAAGTGTGAAAGTTCATTACAAGAATGTAAACATCAGAAGGCTTAGAAAAACTTAAAAAATCAGACAGAACCCTCTTACCCTGGGGTTATATGGTTACCCAGGGTGCAGCCTGGTTAGCTGCACTGGAGGATCAATACTGAGAGTTCTCCATGTGCTAACAATCCCACTGGAGAGGTTTTTTTGGGTTTTTCCCTCTGGGAAGAGATCCCTTTACAAGCCCACATTTTAATTTCCTATATTCCAGCAGTCCCAGTGCTGCTGGAGCTGCTCCCCTGCTGCTCCCAGGGCCGTGCCAGGCCAGCTGGGATGTGAGCAGGGAGCAAACAGCTTGGCTCTGGCTGTGCTCGAGCCAACAGGGGCTGAGCAGCTCGTGGGGAAGCCAGGCGTGGCCCAGGTGACCCTGCACAGGCAGCCTGCTGCACTCCTGTCCCAAACACCTGCCACACAAACAGGATGTTCCTCCTGAGGGAGCTGCAGGGGCCACAAAGGTGCAGGATGCTCTGCTGAGAACCTTTGAAAAAATTGCTGAAGGTAAGAAGTGCTAAGAAAGCTTCTGAACAGGGATCGTGATGCTCGTGGCCTTTCCCCCACATTTATTGCTCCTTTCCCAGCATTTCTCACATTTAGAGAATGGGAGAAATTCACATTTTCCCCTGGGCAGGATCAGCCTGGAGGATCCTGTGGCACCAGCTGGACAGGCTCTGAAACAGCTGAGCTGATTTTCTTTGGTTTTAAATAGGAAAATAAAGAGAAACGAGTACAGAAGGAGGACTCTGATAGGGGCAGGGTTGCTGTTCCCTGCTTTTGAGTCTTGTTCTGAACTTGCTCACATTTGCTAAGTGCTTGTTTCAATTAGAGCAGGTGGCAGAAACTGAGGCATTAAATCCAAACCAGCTTCCCTGGATCCCCAAACCTTTCCCACAGGTGATCTCCAGCAATATTTCAGATTTCCTCGTTCTGCTCTGGGACTGACCTCTCAGCCTGGTGTTGCAACATCCTGAATCCAGCCTGGACCCAAACCCAAACCCTCTTTTGTCCCTTTTTTCCCCTCTGCCTCTGGTACCTTGCTGTCCCCTGATCCTCTGCAGTGCTGAGGAATGAGCTTGGCCATCACATTTGGGAACAACAAACCCAAATGTTCTGAACCCACCTGGCTCCAAAGAATTCCAGCCCAAACCAAAGCAGCTCCCTTTTTTTGGCAGGTGACAGCCCTGCAGAACCACCTGTGAATCCCACCTTGGGCAGACATTCTCATTTGACAGCTTAAAAATTATCAATATCCCACAAAGAAGTAGGAAATCCTCTAAAATTCATTTCTCTCTTCCCTTTCCCCCTCTTGGCTGACCTCTCTCCCAAAACCCTGCTGCCCTAAGGTCCAGGATCAGAGAGCTCTCCATGAAATCTGTGCTACATCTCATTTTTTCCCAAGGAAAACTGCTGTTGGTTGACTCTGGAGCTGAGCTTTTAGCAAACAGGCCCTCACTTGATTGCTCTTTTGTCTTTACAAAGGCAGCAGCAGGGAAGTGGTGAGCGAGTAATGTACTTGTCTGTGTCATTATTAAGTAACCATAAATAAAGGAGATAATAAAAGCAGTCTTTTTTACTCTCTCTTTTCAAACAGTGACAGGAGCTTCCTGGAAAATTACCTTTTTACCTTTTTCCTTTCTCTTAGAGTACAAGTTAAAAGGGTTTTGGTATTTCTCGACATCTAATAAACAACCACTTTCCCCTCATTTTCCCTCTGCTGAAGTGGAGGTAATGAATGCATTTTATCACTGTTCTCCAGAGAGGAGCAGGAGTCAGGGATGGGAGGGAGCAGGAGGAGGCATCCTGGGTGCTGGGGGGAAGCCAGATGTGCTAATTCCACTCTTCCATCCCAAAGAAGAGTAATTCCAAGCTTTCATCCCATAGAAAAGCAGTTCTGTGGAGAATGACTTCGATTGATCCGTGCTATCCATCAAAAATGGGACGTGGGGGGAAAAAAACACCTTTGAGATCTCCCTGCAATACGGAGAGAGGAAAATATGTAAGTAATCACTTCAGGAGCCCACAGTGCTGTCCTGGAATCCCATCAGGAGCAGGTTTTAGGGCAAAGGCAGGGTTAGAGGGGACAAGTGGCCGTGGCTGTGACACCAGAGGAATTCCTTAACCCCTTTACTCTCCCAGTCTGGAACCCTGCTTCACGTGTGGTATTTAAAAATGAGATTTTTCAGCAAGATTTTTAAATGAGATTTTAAAATCAGGACAATTCCTGCTCCAGAAGCACTAATTTCCGATTTAGCTGCTGTGCCCTCCCAGCCCTGAGCTGCTGGGACAGTGAAAGGTCGCCAAATGTCAGGGGAGTGATTTTAACACCAAAACTTCTTTGTTTGGGGGTAATTCAGGGAGCTGAGGTGCAGAGTGCTGCTCTCACAAGGGAAATGGAGCCTCCCTAATGGTCCCTGAAGTCCCTGGGGAGGTGCTTTGGTACTGAGGGTGGATGAAATTCCTGCAGGCTGGAGCAGGGATTTGTTTTTGGTGCTTTGCCCAGGGAACCCCTGAGGGAGCTGGGGGTGCTCACCTGGAGAAAAGGAGACTCAGGGGTTCCCTCCTCACTCTGCACAGCTCCTGAAAGGTGCCTGTGCTCAGCTGGGGCTGGGCTCTGTCTGCAGGCACTGACACAACCAGAGCACACAGCCTGCAGCTGCACCAAGGGAAACACAGGCTGGAGATCAGGAAGAAGTTTTTCCCAGAAAGGTGATAAAGTTCTGGAATGGCTGCCCGGGGAGGTGGTGCAGTCACCATCCCTGGGTGTGTTTAACAAAGCCTGGATGTGGCACTGGGTGCCAGGGTTGAGTTGAGCTGTTGGGGCTGGGCTGGATTTGATGATCTTGGAGGTCTGTCTTGGTTTGAAAAGACAGGAGCCTGTGAAGGAAGGCAAAAGCCTCCTGTGCAATGGAGAAGGTAAACCCCCTCCCTCCGAATTATCACAACTTCAGAATTAAAAAGGGCTCTCAGGCAAAGATATGGGAACGGGAATAACAGTTCTTTACTAGGAAGAAAAAAACTAAATAACAATGTAATTTAGTACAAGCAAAACAACCACTGGCAAAGTGAGAAAAAACCTGACACCCTGAGAAGTCAGGGTGCTGATAGCAGTCCAGCCAAAAGGTGGCTGCTCCTCCTGGAGCGGCGATCTGCAGAAGGGTGTAGATCCCTTCCGAAAATGCGGCAAAGGAGCAACTGGGCCTTGGTTCCTGATTCCTCTCGGAAATCCAGCGAAGAAGGCTGTCTGTGGTCTCAGAAATGCTTGTTTTATGGTGTCAGGGATGCTTGGCTCCTCCCTCTGGGTGGAGCATCTCTCAATGGGATGATGTAACTAATCTTACCAGCCACAGTGAGTAATTCAATAGCCCATCAGCAGGAGATTATCTTCCTGGCAGTGTCATTGTTCTTGAAAGAGATAAGAAAAACTGCCCAACCCCCAACAGATGGCAAAAAAAGAATACATGTCTATTTTACAGGCCAGGACACCATATAGCCCATTAGCAGGAGATTATCTTCCTGGCAGTGTCATTGTTCTTGAAAGAGATAAGAAAAACTGCCCAACCCCCAACAGATGGCAAAATAGAATACATGCCTACTTTACAAGCCAGGACAAGGTCTCTTCCAACCTGGTCATTCTGTGATTCTGTGAATTGTGCAGAACAGCACAGATGTGCAGTGCTGGTCAGGTGAACAGCTGGGGCCTTTCCCCAGGTTCTGTGGTTAAAATTAGCAAATTAGCAACAGGAAGTGTGAGATATTATTGATTATTTATTATTATTATTATAATTTCCATCAAAATTTAGCCGTGCTGGTGAGGAAAGCCTGCTCCTTTCCCAGGGGTGTTCTCCCTCCAAAGCTGGCTGTGAAGTGGGCACAGAGGTGCTGGGATCCCCTCTCCTTCCCTCCCTCCCAGCCCCCAGCAGCAGGAGGCACTTCCAGCAGTGAGTGACACGCTGGCAGGGTGGAATGACAGCTCACAAATGCATCAGCAGGAAGCTGGGCTGATCTTTCAAGGCAAAGGGTCTGTTTTCCATCCAGGAGCAAAATTGTTTCCGTGTCCAAGTGGATCACAAGTGACAGGCACAGCCAGGAGGGGAAGGACCCCCTGCCCTGCCAGCAGGGAGTTATCAGGATTTATTTAGCTCTGTGCATCCTTCCAAACATCAGCCTCAGAAGGGGAAGGTGGCAAAAAGAAAAAATAAAAATGGAGACACAAAAAAAAAAGTGCAGGGATCTGGCACCTGCCTGTGTTCCCTCCTCCAGGGTGTCCAGGACTGAATATCGATTTATTCATTGGAGTGTTTCTTTGTCATTTCTATGCTAATCGAATTATTTAGCCTCCAAATAAGGCTAAACCTTCAAAAATTAATTTCTTTCTTCCCTTTCCCCCTCTTGGCTGACCTCTCTCCCGAAACCCTGCTGCCCTAAGGTCCAGGATCAGGGAGCTCTCCATGAAATCTGTGCTGCATCTCATTTTTTTCCCAAGGAAAACTGCTGTTGGATGACTCTGGAGCTGAGCTTTTAGCAAACTGCATTTCTCCCATTCACAGGAGAAGAGATCCGGGTGCTGCCCACGGAGCCTGCTGGAGTTCAGGATGAGCAGGGGTGCAGTGGGAATTGAGGGATTGTCCCAGGACAGGGGGGACAGGAGATCAGATCCAGCCCAGTGCCACTCTGGGCCTGGCAGCAGAGTGAGGGCACAGACTCGAGAGCCAGGGGGCTGAAGGAGGGGTTTGGTGCCAGGACTGAGCTGTGGAGCTTGGCGATGGTGGAGGGAGAGGATGGAGAGGGGGCTGTGGAGGGCGATGCTGATTTTCCTTCTCATCAAGGCCAAGGAGGATTAAATGACTGAGCTGGGCTCTCACAGCGAGCTGAACAGAGCTCCTGCTCTCCTCCTGCTGCTTTCACATCTCATTTTTCTCTGTGGAAGCATCAAACACCCGGTGAGGCCTCAGTCCTGGAGCTCCTGTCACACAGCCCTGTGGTGCAGCCCCTGAGCCCAGCCCAGCCCCGTGCCCCTGTCTGGGGGCAAAAAACCCAACTTGACCTCAATTCCCACATCAGCCCTGCTGCTGCAGGGGCTGGCCAGGGACAGGATCATGTTTCAAGCCCGGCTGACAGCAGAGCTTTTATTTAAATGGGATGGTTAGGGGAGGCTGTGTGGGCAAACCCTGCTGGGGGGGACAGGCTGTGGCAGCATCCCCTGGCTGCCACTGCGGGCTCACAGCTGCACCACGGTGACATTTGTCCAGCTCAGGGCATGGCTGTGACTCCGACATTCCCCTCCTGGGCCTCCTCCCGGGGGCTGCAGCTCCTCCAAGACATCTCTGGGACAGAGCTGATGTGCCAAGGCTGATCAGCTCAGTGACCTTGGAAGGCACCGTGGGGAAGGAGAGGGGCAGGGAGCCCTTCCTGCTTGACAAAGCAGGTTTTTTAGACTGAAAAGTTCTTTTTTTTCCCCTCCAAGGGGCTCCTCAGCTGTTTGCATGCACAAGGAGGGATGGGGATGTGGTGATTATCTTGACATTTCCTTCTCCTGTGCTTGTGCTCTGTGAATCCAGAGGGCTGGGGTTTAACTCTTGCCTTGGTGGGGTGAATTCCACCCTGGCTTTTCCATCCTTTCCCCTGGGGAAGGCAAGAGGGACAGGGAGCCCTTCCTGCTTGACAAAGCAATTTTTTAAGACTGAAAAGCTCTTTTTTTCCCCCTCCAAGAGGCTCCTTGGTGGTTTTGGTTTGAATCCACGAGGAGGGACGGGGATGTGGTGATTATCGTAACACTGTCTTCTCCTGTCCTTCTGCTCTGTGAATCCTCCTTGCAGGGAGGGCTGAGGTTTAGCTGTTGCCTCGATGGGCTGAATTCCACCCTGGCTTTTCCATCCTTTCCCCTGGGAAGGCAAGAGGGACAGGGAGCCCTTCCTGCTTGACAAAGCAGGTTTTTTTAGACTGAAAAGTTCTTTTTTCCCCCTCCAAGGGGTTCCTTGGTGGTTTTGGTTTGAATCCACGAGGAGGGATGGGGATGTTGGTGATTATCTTGACATTTTCTTCTCCTGTGCTTGTGCTCTGTGAACCCAGAGGGCTGGGGTTTAACTCTTGCCTTGGTGGGGTGAATTCCACCCTGGCTTTTCCATCCCTTCCCCTGGGGAAAGAGAGGGGCAGGGAGCCCTTCCTGCTTGACAAAGCAATTTTTTTAGACTGAAAAGTTCTTTTTTCCTCCTCCAAGGGGCTCCTCAGCTGTTTGCATGCACAAGGAAGGATGGGGATGTGGTGATTATCTTGACATTGCCTTCTCCTGTGCTTGTGCTCTGTGAATCCTCCTTGCAGGAGTGCTGGGGTTTAACTCTTGCCTCGGTGGCCTGAATTCCACCCTGGCTTTTCCATCCCTTCCCTTGGCAAAGCAAGGTCTCCAGGAGAGGGCTGAAGGGGGAAGGAACAGGCAGGATCTCCATGCATCCCCTCTCCCAGCTGGGCTTTTCCTCCCCAGTGTCCCTGTGAGCCCGTCCTGCTGCAGGAACCTGTGCAGGGCAGCCTGTTCCACACACTTCCCAAAAGAACCCAACCATCACAGCCAGAAGCTGTGGAATTCTACTTTTTCCTCGTGCTGCAAGGGAGAGAGAATGGAAAAAAAAGAGAGTGAAAAGTGTTTTTAGTGTTCTCCTAAACACGCAGAGCCTGGGGATCCTGGAGACTTCCTCCCAGGACAAGGCAGGATTATTTGGAGGGTTTATCTCTGCTTCACTCTTCTCCTGTTTTTGTCTTCCCAAGGCCGAGTTGAGGAGCTGGAAACGTGCAGGGAAGTGAGGCAGGAAGCAAAATATGATTTAATTTTATTTAAATTGAAATTTATTTAAATTTTAGTTATTTTTTTTAATATTACCTGAGATGAATATTGCCTATGATTACTATTACCTGAAATGAATGTTACCTGTGATCAATATTACCTGAGATGAATATTACCTATGATTAGTATTATCTGAGATGAATATTACCTGTAATTAGTATGACCTGAGATGAATGTTACCTGTGATTGATATTACCTGTGATGCCTGGAGTGTGGGGGAAGGAAAAAAAGGTCTTTTATAAAAAAGTGTTTTAAAAAAAGGTGTTTTAGGTGTTCCTGCCCTGCTGTTGTTGGACCTGCACTGATAAACAACAGGGTATTTACCAAGGCAGAGATTCTGCCTCATCAGCATCATTAATGGGGAGATAATTAGTGCAGTGGGAGTGTAGCTCTCTATTTATGGCCCTGTGGAGGTGCATCCTCACCCCAAAGCACACAGGGTTTGTTCCCATCCTCTGCAGGTGCTTCTGCCTTCCACCCACATGAATTAAACCGAAATTAAGTCCATTTTTTTGGTAACTGAACCAGCTTGAGAGCTCTGAGCATTCATCTCCTTTCTGGGAGTAAATAGCACGGTGACCACAGATTAAGGAGCTGCCTGAAGAACAGCTTTAGCTGTGAGTGGGGAGTAAATGTGTTTTCCAGCTTCTCTGCTGAATATTAATGCCCCATCCCTGGAGCTGGGCTGCTTTAGCACGGGATCGTTCTGCAGGAGCCCTGGGTGAATGCTCTGCAGCAGAGGGAAGGGATTTGTCAGGGGTTTTATTTACAGAGTTGATGAAAATAAACAGAGCCATGAAATGTTTTGGTTTTTTTTTTTTTTTTTTTTTTTTTAAAAAAAAAACATTCGGGATCGCTGCAGGTAAAACAATGAAAATGAAAGTTAGAGAGGGCTGAGCAAGGACAGGGCAGAGTCTTGAGGACAATTTGCTGCCCATCCTCCCCCCAGCTGCAGAACACCCAAATTCTGCCTCAGGATATGGGACACAGCCTTTGCTGAGTTAGGGATGATGAAGAGTTTATACTTTGTGGGTTTTTTGGCATGGTCTGGGGGAATTCTCACAATCCAACAGCCCAAGGTGTTGGATCACATCCCCCCAAGGACCAGGATCCACCCACACTCCCTGGGTGTGCCACGTGTGTCCCCCTGAGGATCCCTTTGCCTTATAAAGCCAAAACATGGAAATGCAACACAAAACTTAAGCCCTCAGCACTTCCTTAATCCTCTCCAGCAACACAGGAGTCATTCTTTATGCATCCCATAATCAAATTTCCCTGGGTTTATCTGTCACTTGCAGACCTCCATCACCCTTACCTGGGAGCAGGGACTTGTAACACCAGCCATGTCCTATTGTTCCCATTTGTTTGCAGAGCATGCGGGTGGAGAGGCATAAATATTAAAATATCCCCATTATAAAGCCGGGCCTCCATTGATAAATGATGTATAAAATCAATTTACAGCCCGGGAATAAAAAGCACCCATGAAGTGGTTGCTAGCTGCAGGTACTAGAAAATTATTCCTCCATAACTTGCTCTGACTGGAACTCATTACACACTCTGCCCGTGGAATGATTTTGTTGTTAAAAACTCTGTCACTCAGAGCTTATTTATTCCCTCTCCTGGTGAAGAATCCTGGGGTGGCTGCTGAGAGGTGCTGTGCTCTGCTGGTTTTGGGCAGCCCCTCACGCCTCAGTGCTCAGCAGAGTTTGGGAGACAGGGCAGGATGGAGAGAATCAGGAATTGCTGATGTCTCCTGAAGCGTTGGCACCTGCCTGTTGAACTTCAGGCAGGTGAAGAGCCCCACTTCTGTCTGATTATGCTGAATTTAGCCCCCTGCTCACGCTCACCAAAGGGAAAAGTTTTCCTGCTAGGGAAATAAAACCTCTCCAGGTTATTCAGGTTTGTCTGAGTGCTGCTTTTAGGAGGGAGAAACAGCAACATAGACTTGAGAAACCTGGAATAAAGGCATCTTCCTCCCCTAATACACAGCTTAGTTGTTAGCTTTGGCTTCTTCCACAAATTTTCTGGGCCAAAAAGAAGAAAAATTGTTTGGTTTTTGACTAAAAGGAAATTTGTGCCACCAGCTGTGTATTGTCTCAATGCTGAGGGGTGTACATAGAGTTCTGTGTACAAAATATCCCAAAATAAAGAAATTCCTGTCCTTTGAAGGCAATACCTGATGTGCAGCTGTGTTGATAGAGGGAGGTGTCCCTGCCCGTGGCAGGGAGTGGAAATGTTTGAGCTTTAAGGTCCCCTCCACCCCAAAGCATCCTTGGATTCCATTCCATTCCCTGCTCGGCTGATGCCCTGTGAAGGCTGAGCTAGAACAGAGATTAGAGGGGTTAAAGAATAAAGCAGGGGTTTATTCAAAGGATCTCCTCAATGGATTCACCTTGGGCAGCACAAGAGCCCAGCCAGGGCTGCACCCAAGGTGAACCCAAATTGTCCCAAAATGAACCCAGGATGAACCCAAATGGTCCCAAAATGAACCAAAATGGTCCCAAAATGAACCCAAGGTGAACCAAAATGGTCCCAAAAGGAACCCAAGATGAACCCAAATGGTCCCAAAATGCACGAGCGCTGCCGGGGTCTCTCCCTGGGCTCAGCTCTGCTCCATGTGCACATTGCAGTTCAGTGTCCAATCCCAGCTGCAGCCCCTGCAGTCCCATCCTGCTTGTTTTTCTCTCTCCAGCCCACGGGGTTTGTGCTCCTGGGCTGAGATTTGGATCATTTGTCCTTGGTGCCCAGCTGGAGCAGGAATTGTTTTGTCTCCCTGCTCTGTGCAGAGCTCACCATCCCCTGATGTGAACCCAGACCCACACACTGAAGCAGCACAGAATGTAAAAAATAAAAAAGCTCAAACCTGAGGCATCCCTGCTCCCAAAATCACACCTGAGAGCCCTGAGGAGCCAAGGTGCTCATTGCAATTCACCCCCTTGGTGGACCCTGTCCGTGGGGCTGCAGACAGACGTGAGCTCACCGTGCCCTTGCCGAGCCCTGGATCCAGGCCAGCCCTGCTCTCTGGGAGCTGCATTAGCTGATGAGGCTTTGGGGAAGAGGAGAAAAGTGCCCGAGCCTGGCACGTGTGGCCCTGCAGCTGAAGGTGAAAACCCTGCCCAGCCCTGCCAGCTCCTCCCCAGAGCTGCAAGGCTCAAACTGAGCACCAAAAGCCAAAGGGCAGCAGTGGGAGGTCAAAGCTGTGTTACACAGGTGGCTGGTGTGGCAGGACACAGCAGGGGATAAAAATAAACCCGACGTGAGTCAGAGGTGGTGGGTGCCTTCAAACAGGAGCTCTGTCATTTGTTGGATTTCTGGCGGGTGAGCACCGCTGCCTGCTGTGGGGAGCAGGGCTGGAAGTCGTGCCTGGAGGGGCTGATGTGGAACAGAGACTCGACAGAGTTTAAAAAATGCAATAATTATTTATTAAAAAGCCTTTAAAGGATACACCTTGGCCAATACAACAGCCTGGCCAAGGCTACACCCAGGACAGATCCAAGATGGAACCTGGTCACGAGTTTTTACAATTTTATAAGTTTTGCTCCATTTCCATACTGGGGTTAATTGTCCAATTCCAGCTCCAGGTTATGCAGTCTCATTCTCACAGTTTGATCTCCTCAATTCCCTGTTGTTTGCACTTTTTGGGCCTGAAGTTGTAACAGTTGTCCTTGGTTCTGGAAAATGATTGTTTTGTGTGACTAAACTGTGAGGAGAACTTGCCAACACTTGATATGAAGCTCAGAACTCCATACCTAAGCAGCACAGAATCTGAAAAATATGACAGCTAAAACTTAAGGCACCATAAGAACACCCTTATTTTCCTCCCAGGGCTTGCTATCAGCTGGAATTTTGATCAAGGACAACTTTCCTGAGGTGGAATTAACGGGCTGAGCACGAGGCGGAGGAGAGGCTCAGGGTGCTTAAAGCAGCTCCCCCAGGGATGGATTATTTTGGTCCTCAGCTACTCAATACCTTCATTAATGACTGAGCTGATGATCCACGTCCTCTGCCGGGCCCGGCTGCAGATGAAGTAAAGATTTGTGATGTTGCAAATAATGCAGTTATTGTTATAGCGTCGGGCAAGCTGCCTGGTGAGGTGGCCACCGTCCAACAAATCACAGCTAAAAGCATCCAGTGCTTCTGGAGCTGAGATTCCAGGCTCTGGAAACTCAGGATTTTGCCAGAGGTTTGCCTTGCTGTCCTGCTGGGCAGTGTTTTATTGCTCTGTAGCTCTGCTCACCAAATAAATGCTGTTTAATGCTCAGAGTGTCCCTCCACAACAAGGGATTTAATCACACCCTGGCTGGAAATCGTCCTGCAAAGCTAATCCCAGTCTAAACCAGTGTAAGCAAGGAGAGAATCCAGCTCCCTGAGACTTCTTAATTCAGAATATAGCACCTCTGGAAGAAGCACCACTTTCCATGGCTGGTTTTAGGGAATTTGGTGTGGATTGAGTTAGCAGAAATCAACCTGGTGGCTCTGCAAAGAATGTTCCAGCAGCCACCTCGCCAGTGGCAAAATTAGTGTATCTCACTGCTTGATCTGTTGGTTTATAAATAAATAATAAATTTAAAAAATTAAAATTAATAAGAATAAAAAATAAAAATAAAAAAAAATCAAAAACCATCCTAAATGGAGCAATAAAGAGCAGTGAATTAAATGAATGCAGGCTCCTCCTCCCTGGGCTGCAGCTCCAGGGTTCCAGAGCACGAGGCAGGAGCTGCCCAGACAAGGAATTGTCATTTTTGGGTACATTTTTTGGGTAGCAAAGGAAGTGCAAGTGCCATTTTTAGGGTAGCCAAGAAGTGCCATTTTTTGGGTACATTTTTAGGGTAGTAAAGGAAGTGCAAGTGCCATTTTTGGGTACATTTTTAGGATAGCCAAGGAAGTGCAAGTAACATTTTTTTGGGTATATTTTTAGGGTACATTTTTAGGATAATCAAGGAACTGCCATTTTTGGGTACATTTTTAGTGTAGCCAACAAACTGCCATTTTTTGGGTACATTTTTGGGATTGTCAAGGAAGGAAGGGCAGGGGGAGGTGCAGAGAGCCCAGGTGAAGGCAGAGCTGAGGTTCCTAGTGCTGTCCCTCCCTGTGCAGGGGACACCTTGGGGACTAAACCTGCCCTGTCCCTCTGCTCTGCAGGGCACACCCAGAGGGTGAATAACTCAGAAATTAAATTCCACTCTTCCCTGGGGCGTGCAGCTGGTCCTTACAGCTCCTTTATCACTGCTGATCAAGAGCCACAACTGCCCCTCCAAACTCCTTTTTTCCCCCCATTTTTCTCCTCTGAGGTGGGGGTGGTGGCGTTCACCTTGTTTAAAAGCCATTATGCTGTAAAACAATCTCTCTCTTGATAATGACATGAATTTAAAATGCCAGAAACGGAGTCATAAACCCTGCTGGTGGGCTGTTAGAAGCTCAGAGCCCTTTCCCTGCAGGGGATGAGGATTTCCCCAGCCCCTTCCTTCCTCCACGGGCACTGCTGAGCACTGGAACTCCTATTTTACACCAAGTACCTGCTTGAAAAGGTCAGTGGCTGATGTTATTCATGGAAAGGGGGGAAAGGAGGAGGGAAGAGAGATCTTCCAGCTTTTTGCTGTGGAAATTCCTCTCAGTTCTGCCAAGGGGAGGAAGAAGAGGAGCGGGGAGTTCATGCAGTGCTTGGGAAAAGGTGATTTCAAAGTCAGGCCAGCTCTGCCTTGCAGGAAATCTGTATTTCCAACAGGTTCCAGTGTGTGTGGATTTGTAGGGATCTCCAGGCTGAGTGGTGGAGTGATTGGACAATTGCAGAGCTTTTCTCCTGTTATTTAGTGCTTCTTAATGCTCCCCCTAAATTAATCCTGAGCTGGACTGAGGCGGGCTGTGTAACCCTGCCTGGCAGCTCCAGACAAAAATCAGGAGAAAGGATTTGCCCAGTTTTAACTAAAGGCACTGGAGGGACACAATCCATATTCTTTTCTGGAAAAAAATAAAATCAAATAAAATAAATCCTGTCCTCCTTCCAGCCTGACTTGCTTCAGCTTTAAGCCCCCAGTTTTTGTTCTGCCTTTGGCAGATTAGAGAGACCTTTACTGGCTCAGGGTGGGTTAGAAAGACCAACAAAGCCCTTTGTTCTGTCAATAGACAAATAAAGCCTGGCTTTGGTGTGAAGTTCAGCTTCTCTAAGGCTGGCACTTACTGCTCTGCAGGTGACTCTGCTCTGGCCTTCCCTCCCTGCTGGTGTTTGTAAGCTCCAGGGCTCTCTCTGTCCTGGTTTGGGGGTTCAGGGGTGTCATTCTGCAGCCAGTATTTACCCAAATTAAAGTCTTTGAATTCTCTCCCTTAGAAGCACCCATGAGAAATGTTTGGGTTCCTGGGGATTGGGAGTGTCCTGCTCATCCCTGAAAAAGGAACTTCATGGAGGGGTGCAGAGCCGGCTGGAGTGTCACAGCACCATTTCCTCACCTGGTGCCTCCTCCAGCCCTGAACTGCTCACTCAGGTGCCCTTTGCTGTCATCTCCCACCTTCCACCTCCTGGATTTCATTCCAAAATTCCAATTTGCTGGAAGAACAGGAGAGAGGGGCAGGAGCCACCTCAGAGAGGACATCAGAAAACCCCAAAAATCCTGTTGTGCTGAGCCCTGGCTGCTTCATTGCCCGGAGCAGCTCGGAGGGTGAGGAGGCAGATGAGATGTGAAGGCTCAGATGGCTCCTGCTCAGGAGAATTCCCATTCCTGCCACCCCCTGTGACATCCAGATGACAACCAGCAGTGTCTGACACAACCCCTGATGGATGATGGAGCATCAGGGCGGGCAGGCAGGGAATAAAAACCAGAAACCAGGTAGAGATGGTGTTCAATGACAAATATTGGGTGTTCTGTAGCCAGCAGTGCTGTCCTGCAGTTCCAGCCCTGCTGACTGCTCTGGGTGCAGACAGGAATTAAAGGCCAGGGTGTGAAGACAGAGGAGGTTTTGCTGATTTGCTGCTTGTCCCTTTTTTTATGTGAATGCTTTCAATTTGATTGCCAGCCTGAGAGCTTGCCATGTCCTGCCTGCTCATGAGCCAGGCGTGCTCTGTGTGCTCATCCCTGCTTTTCTCCAGCTCAGGGCGTCCCTGTGAACGGATTCTTGTGACAAAATTCACCCTCCTAAGCTCAATCAGACACAGTATTTTTCAATCTCAGAGTTATTTAGACTTCACATGTCCTCTGCAAGACACAGAAATGCTCATAATGAGGTTGAACGGCTCAAGGGCTGAGGGAAGAGGAGGTAAATAATTCCTGTGTTTGATCCAGAGCTGGCTTTGTCCCTGTTTGTCAGCTGTGATCGATGTCACCCGCTGGTCTCTATTGTTATTCCGTTGTTGCTTGTCACACTCACACCTTCCTTTGAATCCTGCTCTTGTCTCTTTTCCCTCTTTTTTCCCCCTCTCCTGACACCCGGCTTGTGAGTAATTTACCTATGACAACAGGAGACTAATTCTGTTGTTCTGTCAGAGGGAAATTGGATCTGGGGCTCGAGAGCTGGGAGAAATCTTCAAATGGATCTGGAGCAGGAAAACTCCGTGTTCAATTCTCTGCCTTGTCACGCTGCCTGCCAGATGAAGTCATTATGAAGGGCAGGGAGGAGGAGAAATGAGGGGGGAAAAACCCCACAGGAGCTGGACTGAGAGATGGAAGGGAGAGGAGGAGAGGACAGGAGAACAAAGATCAAAAATGAGGGGAACAAAGGATAGGGCAAACACAGTAAATGGAGATGTTGGCAGGGTGTTCAGCTGAGCTCAGTGAAGCTCAGTGGGGCTTAGGCGAGGGTTTAGGCCATTCCTAAAAGCCCAGCATGCAGGGGACAGGGCTGGAGAGCGGCATAGCCCTGCAGAGCCACCCTTTGGTCCATGGGGACACTCCACATCCCTGCTCTGCCGGACACGGAGAGCTGGCAGCTGCTCCTCCCTGAAAAATGAACTTCAAGGAGGGGTTCAGAGCAGGCTGGAGTGTCACTGCACCATTTCCTGACCTGGAGCATCCTCCAGCCCTCCAGCCCTAAACGAAATTATTTTGTAATTTTTTTTTTTTTTTTGAGTATGTGTGGTTTTTGGTTGTAGTTTTGATTTGGGTTTTTTTATTATTATTATTTTTAGTTTGGGTTCTGGTTTTTTTTTTTTTAGATGGTAGCTATTGATACTTGGTATATTAATAGTAGGGTATTTATTATATGTTTAGTGGATGTTATTTCAATTAAACAAACAGTTTACTTATAATTATATTAGTTGTTACTACTATTACGTTTAAATTTTTGTTAATAGTAGAAATGAAATTAAGGTCATTTTAACATTATATGTATAGTATTCACCTTAATATTCCTGAAAAGCCAACAATATAATATGTATTTATTATGTATCATATATTGTATATATAGTATGTATTTATAACAGTGCTGAATTCCCAGGGCTGAGGGAGCTTCTGCCTCAAGGGGAGCTGGAAACAAAACCTCAGCTTTGTCTTTGTCCTGGGCTGTCAGATAAGTGTGGATTCTGTTCCCAAGAGTCAGAGCTGGGGCAGTTCTCTGCTGTTCTTTGGGCAGTTTTCCTTATCTCTCCCACAGCCAGTCCTCCCTGCAGGAGATCTCTGCTGTTAATGGGCCATTAATTATTAATTATCTTCTGTTAATGGCCACTGAGTGTCCCTGCTGATCAAATTACATCATCCCATTGGGAGATGCTCCGCCCAAGGGGAGGAGCCAAGCATTCCTACCTGGATACAATCTGAGGTTTGGGAACACCACAGCAGCCTTTGCCCACTGCATTCCCAGAGGAGCAGCTTTCTCCTGCCCTGCATTCCCAGAGGAAGAGCAGGCCCATCTCCAGCAGCCCTGGAGCTGCAGAGGAAAACTCCCCCCTTGTGCAGGATCCCTGCTCCAGCAGAAGCACAGCTGGCACTGCAGGAGGGCTGAGCCCCCATGGGATGGGGCTGTGCCAGCACCCTGACCACAGGGGGAGAGGGCCTGTTCTGACTCTGTCGATGGTATTTTTTTGTTGTTTGTACTATTGCATTTGTATTTTTAATCTTCCTAGTAAAGAACTGTTATTCCTGCTCCCACATCTTGGCCTGAGAGCCCCTTAATTTCAAAATGATAATAATTCAAAGGGAGGGGTTTGCATTTTCCATTTCAGGGGAGGCTCCTGGCTTCCTTTAGCAGACACCTGGCTTTTCAAACCAAGAGAGTCTTGAGGAATGTCAGAATCACAGAATGACCAGGTTGAAAGAGACCTTCATCATCAAATCCAGCCCAGCCCCAACCCCTCAACTCAACCCTGGCCCCCAGTGCCACCTCCAGGCTTTGTTAAACACACCCAGGGATGGTGACTGCACCACCTCCCCGGGCAGCCATTCCAGAACTTTATCACCTTTCTGGAAAAGCTTTTTCCTGATCTCCAGCCTGTGTTTCCCTTGGTGCAGCTGGAGGCTGTGTGCTCTGGTTGTGTCAGTGCCTGCAGACAGAGCCCAGCCCAGCTGAGCACAGGCACCTTTCAGGAGCTGTGCAGGGTGAGGAGGGCACCCCTGAGTCTCCTTTTCTCCAGGGGAGCACCCCCAGCTCCCTCAGCTGTCCCAGAGCCCCGCTCCCTCCTTGGTGATCTGAGTTTGTTCAACTTTGCCCCCAGCCCTCGAGGAGGGTCTCACAAACCCTCCGTGCCCAAGGACTGGCAGAATCTCCTCAGCAGAATCCCTCAGCCCAGCTCCTGGTGCTGCCTCACTATTAATTGGCTTGTGTAATCTCCGAGATTGTTATTTATTAATAGATTGTTCTGAGCGTAGCAAAGTTCATTATTTAAAGCAGGAGGCTGAGAGAGATCCAGAGGAACAGATGGATGCATGGAAGCATCAGAAGAAGGAGTAGTTAAAATTCCAGGCATGTGCTGAGCCTTGACAAAGGATGGAAAACAGAATCAATCATCATTATCTAGGAGAAAAGCCATCAGTCTGTGTTTAAAATAAGCACTTTGGGTATTAAGAGATGCCAGACTTTGCAAGAGTTTTGCCTGGTAGCTGCAGACCCCAGGGTTAGGAACAGGCCTGGGGAGCACAGGAAAAAAATATTTAGGCATGAAAATTCAAGGAGTGATGGTTCTGGTGCCCACCCAGTCCTGACTGCTGCAGACAAAGGTTTTCCTTCATGGCTGTGGTGGTTAAAGTCACCCCAGTAGTGCTGGTGAAGCCTTTTAGAGGCTAAGAACAGCTCTGGCTTGGAAAAAGATCCCTGATATTTATCCTAAAAAAGGAATTTCCCCACTGGAATGATCTGATTCCCCACCAGACTGCCTGAGCTGGGCTCTCGGTGGAAGGTGATCATTGCCTGTGAAGGTGCCAACAGCAAAGAAGGGAAGTGTCCAAGAGAAATCAGGGGAAATTTGGGTGCTGCGAGGGATTTTTGAGTCAGCCAAGCCTTAAAGATGGCTAAAACCAGTCACAGAGAGGCAAAGTCACTGTCACAATGAGCTGATGGCGAAGATGAGACTCCAATTTAGGAACTTTAACCCCCAGAGCAGTCTCTGACCCCAGTTCCCAAATGTTTTTCCCAGCTGAGGTGGGTTATTCTGGTCCTGGCCAACACAAAAGCTTTCTCCCCACAAGCAATAAAATAATATCAGACATCATCTCTCTGTTGGCCCCCTGCATGTGAAAGCAAAGGTCAGCTCTGCTGTGAACTCCTGCTAAAATGCCTCTAATTGCATCCAATTTTGCAGACATGAATTTATCTCCCATTAGCAGGCCCTGGAATACTCAACTCTAATGGCCAAGCTGCTGCTCTGGGCTGCCTCCCAGTAATTGGTTAATAGTGGGGCTGGTTGGTAATGGGTAAACAAGTCTTTTTTCTTCTAAATTTAACATTTGTATCATGGCTTTTCCTCTGAACAAGGTTATTCCTGGCCGTGCCCTGGCTGTGCTTTTATGCTGAACCCACCACGTGTCCTGGGCTGCTGCAGCATCTCCTTGCTGCCCTCCTCAGCTCCTCAGGGGATATTTGGGATCCTTGCCGCACTCAGGAGGCTTTGCTGGAGGTTGTTTCACCCTCCTACACAGGAGCAGAACACGCTCAGTCTGTGGGGTTGAAAAAACACCTTTTTTTGTCAGAACCCACCTTCAGCTTTCTCCTGAATGCTGAGATCTCCTGGCATGGCACCTGGCAGTGCCATTCCTCCCTCCCCCTGCCAGCACTTCTCCCTTGGAGCCTTTAGAGCTTTTTCAACACTCCTTGAGTCCTAAGGTGGCTCTTGCTTGCACTGGGAGGCAACAGGAGATCACCTGGAAATGTCTCATGTAATTTCTCCTTTTTCTCTGCGTCTCACAGAGATATTCCTCTTAACCCACTCGTCCCCTTCATCCCTGGCTTCCTTTTTTTACACCTGGAACATCAGGAAGGGAGAAAATGAATAAATCTTTGTGGTTTTCCCACGTGCATCTCCTACAGGAAAGGGGCAGGGGAGAGGCTCTGAGAGGATTTCTGCACAGATCCTTCCAGAGCTGCTGGCAGAGCTCAGGTGATGGATTCGGGGCTGTCAGATCCATCAGTGCCTGCAGGAGACATTTTGCAGATCCCAGCAGAAGAAAATGATGGCTGGGCAGGTGGGAGATGAATCCTGAAATGATTCATTGATGTTTCCTTTCTCAGTCCTTGTTTGGGGCAAAACTGCTCCTGGTTTCCTTGAGTTTGGTCTGGGGGTGTTCTTTATTAAAAATAGAGAAATAACTTTGGGGTTTGTGCAGGGTGTTTAGGTCACCCCATTCTGCACTGGCTCTGTGCTGGGGCAGTGTTGTGGTGTTTGAGGGTCCCAGGACAAGGGAAGAGATGAATCTGACTCCATATTCTTAGAAGGCTGATATATTATGTTATGTTATGTTATGTTATGTTATGTTATGTTATGTTATGTTATGTTATGTTATATGTTATGTTACTATACTTAATTATAGAAAAAAGGATCTATCAGAAGGCTAGAAAAGAATGAATAATAAAAACTCGTGACAGACCAGGGAGTCACTCACAGCTGGACTGGGATTGGTCATTAAGTAAAAAACAATTCACATGGAACCAATCAAAGATGCACCTGCCACATTCCAGAGCAGCAAAACAGAGGGAGAAGCGATCAGATAATGTTGTTTTTCTTTTCCTCTGAGGCTTCCCAGGAGAAGAATCCTGGTCAAAGAGGATTTTTCCATATCATGGTGACAGGGCAGAGCAGCTGGGGCTGCCCCTGAACCCTGGAGGTGTCCAAGGCCAGGCTGGAGCAAGCTGGGATAGTGAGAGGTGCCCTGCCCATGGCAGGGGATGATCTCTGCACCCCTCAAATCCAACCCCCTCTGTGATCCTAAAAACTCTTCCTCTTCCCACAGTCTGTGAGAGAAGCTGGCACTGAAGGGGAGTTGTGGGAGCTGCCACAAATTTTTCAGCAAAGAGGATTTCAGTTGTTCTGGTGAAGGTGTAAAAAGCTCCCAGGTGAAGACCATCAATCTGTCCTCTGTGCTGAGTCTCATCCCTCCATCTGAGAGTTGAGAAATTACTTTACAGGCACAAACCCTGACTCTGCAGCTCAAAATCTGCACCAGCTCAACCACACTGAGATTTTATTGCTGCCTGCACCATGAGCCTCCCTCTGCCCCCTCAGCCCTCCCCAGCCAGGCCAGCCCAGGCCAGAAATAGTCTTTGCTGGCAGGGATAATACAGGAAAAAACAGATTAAGGAGGTGTAGACAGGGATTTGCATTTGTTTCACCAGCTGTCTTCTCATTCCTCATGTTCGCCACTTGGACATACCTTGGCAAAGGACTGGAGTCAGGGATTGGAACAGAGAGTGGTGGAATAGGAGTGAAATATCCTTAAAAACGTGCAGTTAAGGCTGTGGCCAAGCTGGAAAGCAAGCTCAGAGCTCTACTTTGGGAGGAGGAAGTTTTTAAAATGAAATTGAGTGGGATGAGGTGTGGGGCAAGCTGCGCACGAGCCGGGGGTGAATTCTCCTCCCTCCTTCCCCATCAGTTTGTGTGGGATTGGGGGCACAGCTCCCCGAGGCTGCTCTGCCCTTTCCAGGAGCAGTGGGAAAGGAATACCTGGACATGCAGCCAATCCACCCGGCAGGCAGTGGCTCAGCCCCAGTCCCTGCTGCCACCACCTCGGACCTCGGCCCGGGGGACAGGACAGTGGCTTCTCTTCAGCTGCCTCTCGAGGCAATCTGAGCAGGGCTGGGGGGTGATGGATGTGGAGTTTAGCATTCCCAGTCTGGGAGATCAATAGAAGAATATACAGCCCATGGATCATGCGAGTTCCTGCTGTCTGGGCAGCAGTAAATCAAAAATGATCAATGGCAGCTCCCTCAACCTTGGCCCCTCCGCTCTGCCCCGCTGCAGCAGCATCCAGTGACTGAGAGGGATTGTGCTGCTTTCCAGCCTATTTCCTTTGCTTCCCCCATAACTCTGGCATTGAAACATGAGGCTGTGTTTTTAATATCCTTTCCTTCCTCCAGTGCTGCCTGCCTCTTTCCCCAGGTCATTTCCAGCTGGCAGGCAGTGCCCAGCCCACGTTCCCTCTGCTCTCAGCTGCACCTGCCCAATCTGCTGCAGACTGCCTTCCCCTGGACACTGCACCAGTTTAGTTCTTAATTTTGGGAAGGTGTGCCCTCACAGAGGTTGTGCTGTGGCAGAGGTTGTGTTCCAGCTGGCAGGCAGTGCCCAGCTCACGTTCCCCCTGCTCAGGGTACACCTGCCCAATCTGCTGCAGACTGCCTTCCCCTGGACCTTGCACCAGTTTGTTTCTTCATTTTGGGAAGGTGTGCCCTCGCAGAGGTTGTGTTGCAGCCACAGGAGCAGCCAGGAGCTCTGAATTCCTCTCCAGGTGTGGGCTGGCTGCTCTTGGTGCTGATCAGGGTTTTCCACGGGAGGGGAATGCAGGAGCAGTTTTGGAGAGGGTGCAGAGGTGGCACCAGCTTTGCAGAACTGCCTCACACTCAACAAACGGCATCTGGATTTCCTCAGGATCTGATGTTTTCACTTGGAGCAGGAATTCACAGAGAGTTCCATCATCCCCTCCTGCCTTTGCAAGGTCACTTCCACCAGAGAAGCAAAGCCTCACTTTATGGCATGATATATTTATAATAAATGTTCTCAGTAGCAGCTAAAGTGACACTGATCCCAGCAGGGACATTTCCCTGGATCTCAGCTCTCTGGCTGCTCCAGTGGGAATATTTCCATCCCCTCTGTCACAGCTGACTTGGCCCAGCTGCAGATGATGAGTGGCTGCTTCAGTCCTTGACGTAAACGTGAGTTTTGCCCAGTCAGACTTGTGCCACTGTGACAGGCAGGAAACAATAAAATCAGAACTTCAGCTGGCCAAGAAAAAAAAAAAAAACAAACAAAACAAACAAACAAACAAACAAACAAAAAAACCCCAAAAAAACCAACCAACCAACCAAAAAAACCACACACACACACAAAAAAACCCAAACAAACAAACAAAAACCAAACCAAAAATCCCCCAAAACAACAACAACAACAACAACAAAAAAACACCAAAAAAAGACCAAAAAAAAGCCCCTTGGGAAGTTATCGTTACAAATGTCCTGGATGAATTTGAGCTGATGGAGGAAGGGAGGAAGGCCATCAGTTCTATCAGGGCCAGCAGCAAAGCTGAGGAGGTTTAAAGAACTGCTTTGCAAATATCAAATTATGAATCATGGAAAACCAGCCCAGACTTGTGAAAAAAACCAAAAAAACCTAAAAACAAAACCAGGCCTTGAGAACCGTCTGGGAATTTCCTGTTTCATGTCTGCAGTGACATCACGATGGCCCTGAGAGCAGCAAACTCCTCCCAGGCTGCTGGCAGGATGGGACTGAGCAGTATCTGAGGGACACACGTGCCCCAAAAAAAACCCCATTACTGCAGGATGGGGACAATGAGGAGGGAAAAACATCATTCAGAGTCATGACAACAGCAGGCCCTGGAGAGAACGCTGAGCACACAGCCCAGAATAAGCTCCAGTGGGTGAGAGAGACAATAATAGAGAGAATTGTGTCTTGATCTGGCTCTGAATGAGAGCTTCTAGAATGAAAGAGGAGAGGCAGAAGATGCTGTGTTATCTATCACCCCAAGTGATTGTTGTATCCAGAGCCTGGCTCAGTGATAAATGAGAGTGCCACTCATCTGCTTTTCTGGTCTATTTAGAATATTTTTAGAACCCTTTCTGAAAGATATTCTGATTAATCTGGTGAATTTTCCTCTGCTCAGTGAGACTTATAGCAACATTGGATTTAATTACCCCGTGACTGGGAGGGATGTAATGAGGGCAGATACAAATCCTTGTGACAGCTCAGAGTGGCAGGGGGAGCATTTATCCACCGAGGAGCTGAGATGACAAGTGCTGAGCCTTTGGGAGACAAAAAGTGGGATTTATTCCTTTCAGCTGGTTCCTGTGGAAGGGCAGAATGGTTTGGAAAGGGATTTTAAAGATGCCATTCCAACCTCTGCCATGGGCAGGGGCACCATCCCAGGTTGCTCCAGCCTGGCCTTGGACACTTCCAGGGATCCAGGGGCAGCCTCAGCTTCTCTGGGGACCCTCAAATTAAAGAATTCCTTCCCCAAATCCAATCCAAACTTACTTTCTGTCAGTTTAATCCCTCCCCTTGTCCAGTCCTGACCCAGACTCCCTCTGCAGCTGCCCTGGAGCCCTTTCAGACGTGGAAGGTGCTCTGAGTTCTCCACACAAATTCCCCTCTCCACCCTCAACACCCAACTCTGCCAGCCTGGAGAAACCTTTGGCACTTCCCATGTCCCTTTTTTCCCTTTTTTTTAAATTTCCCCATGGCTTCATGCTATTTAGGGAAAATCAAGACGTGTCTCCAGAGCAAGAATTTGGCAAGTTTCTGCTCACAGGGTGAAGGGGAAGTTGCTCCCCACGTTTTGAGGTTCTCTCACCACGAAGTGTGAATAATAAACGGGAGAAGGGCACTTTCCCCTTCGTGCTCCAGTTTCTCTCACATCAATTAGTTCCCATCAGGCTTTCCTGCAGGAGAATGGAGCTCGGAAAGGCTCTGCCTCAAAATTAACCAGACTTGTGGGGAAGAAAGGGCAGGAAGTTAAAAGGAAAACTGCTGATGCCTTCTCCTGTGGAATTTGTCATGTAATTAATTTCTTGCTTCTTTAGAAACTCTTGATTTTTTTTTTCCAATTTGGTCAAAGTTGATCTCAAATAATGAGCTGCAAAGCCATTGGCTTTTAAATCCCATGGAGTGAATATAGGAGAGGAAAATGAGGATTATTGTCCTGTTTGTTGTGTTGTCACCTCTGGTTGAAGCAGCCCTGGCTTGGCTGAGTGTTATTTTGGGGATTTCATGGAGATTCCTTCACTTCTTTGGCTAAAATTTTATTGGCAGGGCTTAGGTGGGTGTGCCCCATCAAAGAAAAAATAACAACAATAATAATAATTAAGATTAATAAAACAACAATAAAATAACAACAACATAAATAATAATTTTTATTATTATTAACAACAATGAAATAACAACAACAACAACAACAAAACAACAACAACAACAACAACAACAACAATAATAATAATAATAATAATAATAATAATAATAATAATAATAATAGTTCTTGAAAAGGGACTGCAGGCTGCCCATCCTCCCATCCTCCCTTGGGAAAGTATAAAGAAACACTTGAGTGCCCCCATCCTTCATTAAAACCTGGAGAAGTTGATGAAAATGAGCTCCTTTTTGATTATAGGTTGCAATTATTTTTTATATTGGTTATTTTGAGCAATTTTACTGCATGGGAGGAAGTTATCCCACTACAGGTTGTTCCTGGCATGCTTGGACTGGGAGAATTGTCTGTCCCACTCACCTGGGGGTGGCTGCACCTCTTGAAGCAGAAAGAAAGCTCCAACAATGCATTTTATCACTTTACAATTTATTTTACCTATTTTATCTTTCATTTTATTGCACAGAAAAGCTGCCCTTCCAACTGTACAGGTCCAGGGAAGGGGGATAACAAAGCAGGAAGGAAGCAGAGCATTTTTCAGAGCTATTTTCAGCTGATCCTGGTCCTCCCCTCAGACTGAGCCCGACCTTCAGCCAGTCACAAGATTTGATGGTGTTGATCACTCCAGGCCCCAGCAGGAGAAATGTTGAGTGGGAGAAAGGAGCGTTAATATCAAATATTTTAAATTTTCAAATATTTTAATCACGCCCAACCAGGGATGCTCTGCTGCAAACCCTTCTAGGAGCACAGCCTCCCTTTTTCCAGGGTTCTTTGGGAAGGAAACTTCCCAGCACTCTCAGCTCAGCTTATCCAGGGTGACAAGGAGCCAAATGCTGCTGGGAAGAGGGAAATACAAATCAATTAGTGCTGGAATGCCTGGACTCAGGTGCAGACCTAGAACTGGACTCATTAATCCCTACAAAACAACATTTGTCTGCCACAAAGCCAAAGCTCCTCAGGGACCTTTTGGTGAACAAGTTTGAGGCCATTTGGTCCCAACCCAGCAGGAGAAATGCCACAAAATGAGCTTGGATTGCTTTTTTTTTTCCTTTTTCTACCTTTTTTTAACCCAAAACCACCTCTAAATTCAAAACAAACTGTTGGTTGGGCAGGAGCAAAGGATTGAGTGTGCTGCCTGCAGACCTGCATGATAACACGAAGTGTTTTATTCCCTTGGAGCTGTTCCTCGTGGGGAATCCAGAGGATTGGATGTTTTCCTGGCACACTGGGATCTCTTTCCAGACTTGCTGAGCCATTGTCAGGCAGCTTGGCTGTGAAAATGAGCACCTTCAGCACTGCTGAGGGAGCTCTCAGGCTGCCAGGGATTGCTTTTTCAGGATGCTGAGTGGCACTTGGACTCTGCTGGGATGAACACAGCAATCTGGATTCCCCCAGCACTCCACAGCTTCCGCCGTTTCCCTCTGTAAAATTTTCTCCCCACGCTCAAAAAACCCCGGGATGAAATAGGGGAAGCACAAATCAACACATTGGGGAAGGGATAGAGAGCAAGATAATTGATATTCTCATCTCCCAGGCTAAATGATTTAATGCTTTGTTTTTTAAAGAGCGCTGAGATTCATAAACTTGCAAGGCTGGGCTGTGCTGTAAATTGACAATGCTATTTGGGTTTTTGGAGCTGTGATTTTGGGGTTTTGGAGCTCATTAATAGGCTCTGTGGACTGGCATCATTTGCATGAAGCAGGAATCTCCAGCTCTCAGTCTCCACGTCTTGAAAGCCATTCCTCACCTGGGGCTGTGTTGATAAAACTGATTAGCAGGAGGGGAGGCAGGCGGGGAGAAATGTGTTGCTGGTGAAAAGGGCACTACATCAAGCTGAAATTCGGGGGAAATGCTGAGTTCACATAACAGATCAGGAGTTATTAACCTCTGCATGAGAGCCGTGCTGCACAGGGGGAGGAAATTGGTCTGAGCTGAACCTCAGCATCTCTCTGGAGCTGTTTGAAAGTGCTGCAGCAGCGCTGAGAGCCTGATTTTCACTCACAGCTCCATGCAGGGATGTCAAAGCACCTCTGCCTGGATGAATTTATCTGTGCAACAACGCTTGGCCCCGGGTAAATCCTCACCAGCTGAGGGTGAATTTCTCTGCAGGATTTGCACTCTGGAAATGCTGCTGGATCGGGGTTGGTTTTGGAGGCACTAAAACATCTGCCTTACCCTGAGCATCAATCAGTGCAGGGAGAAATCCTGCATTTCCTGTCACAGCCCTGGACTGTGACCTGCTCAGGGCAGGGTGTGTCACTACAGGACATGAAAGAACACATGAAATAACACATGAAATAACACATGAAATAACACGGTGCTACTTTCAAGGTAAAAGGGTTTTTAAAATTTCTGATTCTAATATTTATAGATTTCCAAAGGTGACAGTGGATTGGAGGGTGACAGTGCCACCTCTCCAATGACACTGGACAAACCAACAGCCCATCAAATCTCTCCTCCTCCATAAAAGAATACAAAACAAAAAGTTATTTACAGAAACTGTGGGAGAAAGTTTGTTACAAGAATATAAACATCAGAAGGCTTAGAAAAACTTAAAAAATCAAGGCAACAGGATGGAACAACCCCAGCAGGGAAATCATCAGCTCTGGGAACCTCTGGCTCAGTGCAGCCCTCAGCTCTGCCATGGAAATCCCACTGTAAAACCAGGACTCAGGCTCCTCTCTGGAGCAGGGAAAGTTGGAATCCTTTCAAGTAGAATAGTTTAAACGGCCTGGTTTTGCTTCTCCAAAAAGAATGTTACTTCCCTACTTACATCTTCCCCTGAAGATGCATGATTTAGTTCAATTAAAACCAGAAAATGATGATGATAATAATAATAATAGTAATAATAATAGTAGTAGTAGTAATTATAATAATAAAACAAAATTAAATATAATAATAATAATATTAATAATAATAATAATAATAATAATAATAATTTTTTAAAAAGCCTTTAGGAACACACTCCCCAAATGCCCTGAAAATGGAACAGCAGCTCAGCAGTGCAGGTTTGATTGATGTTTGCTTGATGCAGGGTGCAGGCAGCTCCCTTGCTGTGCCATGTCTGGCTAAATCATCTGCCGTCACTTCTCCCAATATCCACTTACCAAAGGTTACATGCTCGGTAAACCAGAGCTTAATTACTCTGCATCACCATCTAGAGAGCACAGGCAGAGCTAAGGCTGGCAGAAATCAGCATTTTGATGGGGATCCTTTCTGCTTTAGTGCTGTTTGCTCTCCAGAGCAGCCCCCTCTCTAATTTGTGCTCTGTTGCCACATCTGCTTTATTCTATGGAAGGGAACTTTCCATTTTTACTCCCCTTCCATACAGCAAGAGGCGTTTTTTTGGGTGAATTGGGACAAATAATTGAAGATTCTTAGTGACAACCACCCTAGAAATGAGAGATTCAGGCCTGGCCTTTTCCCAGAGGGAGCTGTGATCCCCATCTGGGCAGGATTTGAATATTTCCCGTGACAGTGCAGGAGCTGAGCCTTGTAATTCCCATTGTCGTGCCTCTCCCTGGCTCCCTACAAGAAACCAGGATGTAAGTGACAGATGCTGAGCGTTGTTCCCTCCCTCCAGGAGAGCAGATCACAAGATTGCTTCTAGCTCCTGGGGTGGGAAGTCCTGTGGGCCAAGATTTCCCTGCAGCCCACTCCTGCTGCCGCGATCGCCCCGTGAATAATGGAACGTTTTCATCTCTTAATCAGACGCAATTTTCCAAATGGTTTTTGTGATTTAGCAAGTCCATTAAAAATGACATTTGTTCTGCTCTGACACTCCTAAGGAGCTCCACAGAGCATAAACACTGGAAATTACTTGTAAGGGGAAGAAGATATTAAAATTCCCCAGCCCTCTCGTGCTTGTCTGAGAAATCCTGGTGTCTCGTGCCGTGCCAGCTTGGAGCAGAGCCACTTGATGTGCTCGGAGTTTTGCTGTGATTAGGGGCAGCTCCAGGCTGCTGCAGAGACAAAACGTTGCCGTTTCTCGTGCTGTGCCTCTCAGATGCTCTACAGGACCAGATTTGAGGGCTGGAGAGGAGGCTGAGCTTTGGATGGGGCACTGGAGCATTCAGAGCAGGAGGGTTGGTGATTATAAAGTGTTTTATGGCAGTGTGTGGTGGAAAACTGTCACCATGATATTTTATAAAAAAAACCTTTGCTAGGATTTTTCTCCTATTCTACATGAAAAGCCTCAGTGAAGAAATGCAAACAATTAACTACCTGCTGCTGTGGAATGTGGTCTGGACTTTGTTTACCAACAGGTGCATCTTTGGTGGGTCCATGTGAATTGTTTCTATTTAATGACCAATCATGGTCCAGCTGTGTGGACTCTGAGAGTCACAAACTTTTGTTATCCTTTCCTTTCCTTTCCTTTCCTTTCCTTTCCTTTCCTTTCCTTTCCTTTCCTTTCCTTTCCTTTCCTTTCCTTTCCTTTCCTTTCCTTTCCTTTCCTTTCCTTTCCTTTCCTTTCCTTTCCTTTCCTTTCCTTTCCTTTCCTTTCCTTTCCTTTCCTTTCCTTTCCTTTCCTTTCCTTTCCTTTCCTTTCCTTTCCTTTCCTTTCCTTTCCTTTCCTTTCCTTTCCTTTCCTTTCCTGCCTTCTGATGGATCCTTTCTTTCTATTCTTTTTAGTATAGCATTTTAATACAATGTAGTATCATAATACAATAAATCAGCCTTCTGAAACATGGAGTCAAGATTCTCATCTCTTCCCTCATCCTGGAACCCTCAAACACAACTATTAAAAACAAGGAGCTGCACATCACTCCTGCCCATGAGCTCCTGTATTTATTGACTGAACTCTGCTCCTCTGCTAAACTCGAGATTTACACGGTGCTCAAAGCAAATCCCATTCTCCTGCCAAGTTCAGAGTGAGGATGGAGTTGCTTCTTCCCCACTTTTTTCCCCATCTCCCCCTATTTCCAAAGAAATCCCAGGGCTTCAGCTCCCTCCTGTCCCTCCAGGGATGCTCTGGGGGTGACCACCTGCCCCAGCACCTCTGAGCATCAGCAGGAGGCTAAAAATGCCTCTTCAGGAGTTCTGAGGTGATTTATTTAGGGGAGAATCACTCAATCTTTAATGTCTTTCTTCTCCCTCCACTCCAGTGAGGCAGGAGGGCTCTGTTATCCCGATTTTCTGATGGGAGCAGGAGTGCCAGGCTGGCTTTGGGCCCTTTCTGTGCTGTCTGATCACTCTGCCTGCAGCTGAGGAACCAAGATCTCTGCAAACCTGCTCTGAGAGGAGCATTTCAGCTGGAACATGCGGCTGGACAGCTCTCAGCAAGCTTTTTCCAGCCTTGCTTCCATATCCCAGGCAGGCACTGAAGTCCCTCTGAGTGGGGAAGAGCTTTCTGAAACTTTATCAAAATTATCTGCCTTGTTTTTGTTTTTGGTTTTTTCCCAGCCACCACTTTCACATTGGTTTATTTCATGTGCATCACTTAAAATGGGGGTTTTTTGCACCTAAATTCTGGATTATTCCAGGCCATGCCTCTCTGGGCTGCTCAGGAGCTGCAGCTGTCACCATGGGCTCTGCCAGGAAGGGGACCAGAGTGGGTTTTAGGTACTTAAGCTTCCAATGATTCCTCTGAAGCCCATTCCAAGCTGGATTTGAGCCTGAATGGACTTCCTTTTATTTCCCTTTTCCTCTGCAGCCACCAGCCACACACTGGGCCCTTGATGCTATTTCAGATAATTTTTCCAAGTTGAAGCTTTTACTTTGCTACAGTGAAAAACCTCAAATCAGGGACCATCCAAAGGGAGCAGAAGATACCCCAGGGGAAACCTGTGCAGGGGAAATTGGTCACCACTCAGAAAATTACTGCTCTAGCCCTGATTACCCATTAATTAGCCAGAGCAAGCTGCTCTTTCCAGCCTGCAGAATGTGTTCCCTGCTGGCCCAGCTTGGAATGTTATTCCCTCTCTCTTCAGTCCTGAATCAGGCATTGATTTAACACCCCACAGTTGGCCAGGCAGGAACTTTGTTTTTTTGCAGAAATGCTGTGCTCAGTCCAAACCTGAAGCCCAGCATTTCATCCCATTTTTATCTCCCTGAATTCCCTTCTCCCTTGTGCGGGAATTAAGGGTTTTTTTCACTGTAACAAGTGTCCAATCTTCCTGGGTGTGGAAGTAGCTGGAAGTCAGATTTTCCCTGCTAGATTCCACCTGTAAGAGCAGAGAGTTCTGGCTTTGTCCTCTGGAATATTCGACTGCACCCAAAATGATAAAAAGAAATCCCTGATTGCTGATTGTGGAAGGTTTTGGGGGGCAGCAAAAGCGTTCCTGGGAATTGCCAGGGGAGGGAAGGCCGGGAATGAGGCTGGGAATGAGGGGTGATTTCTCTGGCACTTCTGTTGCCTTCAGGAACAAATCTCCTGGAGGTGCCAGAGCTTCAGTGGAGCTTTGGTGGCGCCTGTGGAAGTAGGAATGGGAGGAAACAGAGCAGGGTGGGCTCGGGATAGCAAGATAAAGGGAAATGCATGGATGGGGGAACCCTGAGTGCCTGCAAACAGCAGCTCTGGGCTTTGTGTGAGGGGAAAGTGATGAAAAACAGCCCAGCCTATTGTGAAACATTGAAAATTGAACATTTCCCTGGATTTGGGGCCATGGGAAGGGTTGTGCAGGAGCAGCAGCACAGGGATCCTTGCTCCTGGTGTCCCCCAGTGCCAGCAGGCTGCAGGTGACATGCAGGGCACTGTCACCAGTGCTGGGAGCTGAACCCCCAGCAGCAGGACGTGCCTCAGGTCCCTGCAGCCCTCCCTTGTTCTCCTGGGAGCTTTGGAAGAGCACCAGGAGCTCCATCCTTGGGCTCTGCAAATCCAGTTCACCCCTGGAGTCAGGAGGGCTCTTCCCAGCTGAGGAAAATCTCATTTCTCTGCTCCCTGAGGATCTGTTTAGAGGAGAATCACTGAATCTTTAATGTCTTTCTTCTCCCTCCACCCCAGTGAGGCAGGAGGGCTCTGTTATCCCGATTTTTTGATGGGAGCAGGAGTGCCAGGCTGGCTTTGGGCCCTTTCTGTGCTGTCTGATCACTCTGCCTGCAGCTGAGGAACCAAAATCTCTGCAAACCTGCTCTGGCTGTAGATTGTGACCCTTCAAAGCGGAATCCAGGAATGGTTTGGGTTGAAAGGGACTTTAAATCCCATCCTGTTCCACCCCATGCCAAGGGCAGGGATACCTTCCACCACCCCAGGGTGCTCCAGCCTGGCCTTGGACATTTCCAGGGATTTTTAGAGACATTTAAAATGCCTTATTCCTCCTGAGGAGCTTAATCCTTTCAAAGGGGTGGTTCAAAGTTTCTGCCTGAAATATCTCAGTGGGTTCTGGGAGCTGAGCCTGGAAGTCAGGATTAGCAGCTAAGCCCAAGCCTCCCTCTCTTTTCATTACTGGAGATCTCCCTGAATCAAATAATCAGCATTTCTAGCCAATTGCCAAGCCTGGTGGTGGACTTAGAATTCTTTTAAAAGGACATTTCTTCCTCCTTTCCAGAGAAACTGGAGGCAAACCCAGCCCAGCCAGGCAGAGCATCTCCTCTGAAAAGATTCTCCCCCATCCTGCCCAGATTTAAATCATTCCACAACGAATCCACAGGAACAGGGAGACTGAGCAGCACAGCTGTGTGAGATTTGATGCTTTGTAATGTGCTACCAGTCCCTGAACTTACCCTGTCAGGAAGGAACCCCAAGGAAAGGGGTGGAATTCCCACCTGGGCAGGGTCTCCCATCCTGCTGCTCCAGCTTTCACTCCGAATTCTGGCAAAAAAAGTGAAAGTGCAGAACCCAGTGTTTGTGCAAACTGCTCCTGGAGAAAACACAGAATTATTTGGAGCCTCTCCTCGATTTGTGTTTCAGGCTGTGCTTGCACAACGAAGGGGAAGTGTTTTGTGGAGATCAGGGCTGAGCAGGAACCTCTGTTTGCCAGCCAAGTGAGCGTGTGGTTATCCCCTCATCTCAGCTGGGGTTTGGCTGGAATTAATCTGCACTCAGTGCTCAGACCCTTGGGTTCCCCGAGCAGTGACACACTGAGATTAAAACAGCAGATGTGTCTGCTGTGGAGCTCTGGGGCTGCTGCAGGTCCATGGTGGGTTTGGTGATCCTGGAGGGATCTCAGGAATTTTGGTGATTCTGGAGTTGGAGCGGAGTGACCCCAGCTGGGTTCACAAACACAGAGCAAAAAGTCATTTGTCCTCTGCACTGCTCTGATTTTCTCTCTGTTTTTGTGTCACTGGAGGGTTCGTGGGGTTGGGAAAGCCAGGCAGGGACAAGGGGGTGTGGGGAGGCATTCCCAGGGAACTGGGACAATCTTTCCTCCTGGAACAACTGGAAAAGGGAGAGAAAGCTCGGGAGCTACAGAGGGAGCCTGGAGCTCGCAGGGCCATGAATGAAACATTATAAAAAATATCTGCAACTGAGGGAATCTGTTATCAGGGAGCTGTCAGTCAGGGAGCAGAGGAAGGGGGAGAAGAAACAATTTAAAAGAAGAAAGGCAGAGCACAACTCGTTTTATGGAACCCTTATTTTAAGTAATATTTGCTGAATTACTTGGGTGGGGTTTTTTTCCCTTTCAAGCTTGAAGAAAAAAAACAAAACTATATTGATTCTTCTTTTTCTTTTGATTCTCAGATCTGGAGAATGTTTATTTGAGGAAGGGAGATGCACCCCAAAGGGCTGGGATCCTAAATCCACGGCATTCCTTATTCCCTGCCCTGAGCTAATGGACCTGTGGAGTTCAGAGCCTGGAAGGGAAGATAAATATTCAGCTTTTATCTTTAATCCAAAGCCTGTGAGCAGAGCTGATATTTCCTGTGTATTCTCTGCTCTGTTCTGGATGCAAACAGCAGAAGAGCCTGGACTGGCACAGAGCTGACCCTACCACCTTCCTTTTTTTTATCCAGGTTTATTCCAGCCACTGAAATTGCCTGGTTTGAATGTCAGCACTGCAGTAACTTTGATATTAATCATCACAGCTGCCTGGGAAATCAAAAGAGAGACGGCGGCGGAGCCAAATGAAAAATTAAGCTGAGCTCACGTTTTGGGTTTGGCTTGGGTGGTTGGGTCTAAGCTCCAGCACTGCCCTGCTCGTGATCCTCATTTCATTCTTAACCTGCTTCCCATGCTAGAAGATTTTGGGATGCCTTGCTGTGATTATTTGGGTTTTCTTTATGCTGCACTGGAAACAGGGACAGCCACGGTGATTTGGTTCATTCATTGAATCAAAACCTCGGGATTTTGCTCTGTTAAAAATTCAAAGTTCTGCACCAGTTAAGTTGTAAAAGAGCCCGTTTTGGGTGGTGCTGCTCTCCAGGAGCCTCCTCTGTCCCGGAATCTCCTCCTGGATCCATCAGGGAGGGTTAACTCAGCTCCCAGTCTGAGCAGGGATCCCTTACAGACCAGTCTGGCTCCTTGCTTTGCTCCTCCCTTTGCCCAGAGCACCCAAAACCTCGATTTTTAACCCCGAATCAATCCTCAGGCTCCTCTCTTTCCCCAAACCACCCAAACCCTCCATTTTTATCCCAAATCAATCCTCAGGCTCCTCCCTTTCCCCAAACCACCCAAACCCTCCATTTTTTACCCCAAATCAATCCTCAGGCTCCTCTCTTTCCCCAAACCACCCAAAACCTCCATTTTTACCCCAAATCAATCCTCAGGCTGATACAAGGGGAGGGAGGCAGAGGAGGAACCAAAACATCTCCAGGTGGCACAGGAAGGGCTGGGAATGTCTTTGTCTGTGTTTTTCTGCTTTTCCTTTAAATATTTGCAGTATTTTGGGAGCTCTGGGCAGGCACTGACTGTTGGTGGATTTGTCTTTGCCTTCCAGCCCTTGTAGGATTTATCTCCTGCTCTCTCATCTGTATCCCCAGCCTGCACAGCTTCTGCGTGACACTTTTCCATGCTTTTTCTCAGAATTTTCCAGTGCTTTTTCATAGGAAAAACCCTCTGGTGGCCTCTTCTACCTTTCTGATTTTTCTCCAGATAAATTCCTGGAAAATGCAGCGAAGCAGAAAGTCTTGGGGGGTAGAAGGTGGACTGAGGTGACTTCTTTTTCATGCTTTTATTCCAAAATCTGGGAGAAACGAAGGAAATTTTGAAACAAAACGCTGTGATTGCTTTTTCAAAGCTCTGTAAAGCTCCAGTCCCACGTAGGAGCTGGTGAGGAGGTTGGAACATTTATTTAATCCAATCCAATCCCATTCATTCTTGGGTCCTGATTTTCTAGCCCAGCATGAAAAGTCTTTGATGACTCTGGCACAGGTTTGTTATTATCTAATTGCCTTTTCCAGAAGGCTTTCACCTGATAATTTGGATATTGTTATCCCTACTGAAGCCCGATCACTCTGCTCTGCCAAAATCTGAGTCTATTTTTTATTAATTGTGGCTTGGGAACAGCTCAAGGCTCCCCAGGTCCACCATAAAGAACCTTCGGAAAATTTGGGCAAGGGAAGTGAAGCAAAGGAATTGTGCTGAGGGGAAAAGGAAAATCAGGGGCTCATCAAGGTGACCCCAAAATTACAGCAGAGTCTGAGGCAGGGCCTTGCTTCCTGCAGAAATCCTAAAAATTCCAGCTGGAGTTTCATTCCAGGCACCACAGGATGATTTGGGTGGGATTTTTGTAGGTCCTGTGGAGCTGTCCTGGGTCTCCCAGAGCTTTGTGAGGAGAGGATTTCTGTCTAATCCATGGTCTGTCCTCAGAACCCTGACACATTTCCCAGGGCAATTTTTAATTTTTACCCTCCTTCCACAGTGTCCTCTGTGCTCACCCCCAAAATATCAGATTTATTTTTTCCCCCCTGCACAGACAAAATTTAGCAGCACAAGGCTTGAACAAATTACCCTCCAGGACACGGACTGGTGTGCCATGGAGCATTATCGTAATTAATTACAACTAAACTGCAGTCGTCAAATAAATGAACAAAGTGCATTTCATGATGCATTATCCTCGCTCTTCCATTGTTTGTCCTCTTGCTTGTTAAGCTGGGATAATCAGTCATTTGCTCCTGGGTTGCTAAAGTGGAAGTTCCACCACAGCCACGGAGGTGTTGGGGCTAAAAAAGTGAAATTATTAATGAGGAAATCTCAAATGACAGCAAGACTGAGGTCAGGGGAAGTTTTTTAGGGTTTATAGGATAACAAGGATCTAAGAGTTGTTAAAATGTTTGCATTGTTGGAGAATTTTGCGTCCTATTTTGTCAAAGATTAAAAAAAAATTTAAAATATTACACAAATAAATAAAAATAAATTTAAAAATATTAATTACATGAAATTCAAATAAGCAGAGTGGGGATGGAATGTGAGGAAAAGCAATAAAAAAGGCCCTATTTTATTGCTTTTCCTCACACTCCACCCCCACTCTGCTTGTTACTATTATTAAATTAAATTAAATAGGAACTGTGGCACCTTTCTCCATAAAGGTCTTTGCAGATAATGTGGAAAATGACCTTGCCAAGGGCTCTGAGCTGCATCCTCAGCTTCCAAATATTGGCAAAGCTTCCCTGAAGAGGCTGGGATTCACCTGATTTTCTCCTCTCTCTCCCTGGTGATTCCCCCAAATTGCTAAAACAAGAATCCCTTTTATCCCTCAGCTCCTGACAGCTGCTGGATGAACCCTCAGTCCCTTTCCCTGGATGGGACTGAGTTCATCTCGTTAAAAAGCAAAAATTGATTGTCTCAGCCCAAACTTCCCCGAGCAGGACGTGATTTTGTGCAGAAATCCTCCAGCCACACACACAAACCTCTGATTTTTGAGCCCGTGAATGTTCACAGAGCTGGCAAACTGTGGATGTGACGGCACAAAAAGCTGCCTAAAAGTGGAAATTTAATATTTTTGCCACGGGAAGCAGTCAGGGAAGGAGCGGGGACACCTGGCTGCTGTTCCATCGAGCATCTCGAGGTGGGCACTGGAATTCTCTGCCTGGCAGATGCTCCTGTCACTTCTGTTGTTTCCTTGCCAAGATGAATTTTACCTCTGGGAGCCCTCAGGGGCCCATTTAGCAGGGATAATTAATTAAATTAACAGGCTTTTCAGGCTGGCTGGAGGTTGGTGTAACAAGTGTGCTTCGAAAGGAAAGCTGGGTTGGTTTCCACAGCCCTGGGTAAACAACGTGCAGGTTGAAACTCCTGCCTGTGTCTTTCACTGGTATTAATCAGAGAAAAAAAATCAAATTGTGCCTGTTGGATCCCTGGTTACAGAGAATTTTAAATTTTCTATACTAAAAAACACTAACCCCAAAAAAATCACTGTATTTAACCTGAAGCCATAGAGAAAACTTCCAAAATTGACTACTAAAACTAAGATTATAAGTGTGTAGTTGAAATAAAAATATGTCATATCACATAGTAAAAAACCTTCATGTTGAAAGTTTTAGAATATAATAATATCTATAAAAAACCCTAAAAACTAGAAACTAAAACTATCTAGATATAATAATATCGATATAATAATATCTATATAATATCTAAAAAGGTTTTAAAACACAGACTAATCCTTCTTCTTCATAAGTAGTATTACATAATTAAATAAAAAGTCCACATTACAAAGCATGAGTAGTTATTAAAAGTAAAAATTATTTGAGTATAATTTCTTAATTAAATAGCTTATCCTTAAACAAACCTTATGAAGAAAAAAATACAGCTCCATTTTAAATTTATTAAAATAAAGTGCTGTCAAACTCAGTTGGTGAAACTCTAATATAGACGTGAACTAATAAACATCTAAGCCCAAACAAAAAATGCCATCTCACACATTTAATCTCAACCTTAACAAAAAAAAAGGCAAAAAATCCACAGTGCCAATTTTCCCAGCTCTTTCCATCTGTGTTTTTGTGTTTTATATCTGCTCTGTCTCTTGAGGTGTGGAAAAGTTGTTTTTCCATGGATCCCACAGGCCAAAATTTGAAGCCCTTCGCAGTCAGCATGATATTTTTCCATCATTTTTCATGGGATGGAATTAAATCTCATGAAAATCATCCCTTCCCCCTGAGCAGGGCTTGCCATGTCTACCCGGTTTGGGATGGAGGAACAATTCCAGTGTTTGCACCCATCCCCTCCCCCTTGGGACACAGGGAATCAGCTGCCATGGATATTCTAAAAAAGGAAACCAAACTCTTTGAAAATCCTCATTTTTAGCAAAAATGACCCCATCAGGTTGGAATTTTCCCATGGATTTCCATGGCATTCCACAGCTGGACACCCTTTTCCATGGAGAAATTCCTGCTGATTCCCAACCTGAACCTGCCCTGGCACAGCTTGGGGCTGTTCCCAAACTGACCCCAAATTACAAAAGTGAAATTTTAACTAAATCCTCTTTATGGTCCCTTCCCACCCACTCTGGGATTCTGTCAGCTTTGCAGTCTGGGTTGGGGATGCTGCAGCCTTGGGATTTGGGTTTTTTGTTTGGTTTTTTTTGAGGGGATTGGTTTTGGGATTTTTTTTTAATGTTTCTTATCCCCCCACCCAGCCAATCATTGCATTTTAAATCAAGGAGAAGGGTGCACCTCTCCAGATTTCATCCTCAAGTTCTGGTTTCCCTTCTCTCCATCATCACCTTCCTGTTTTAATGCTGCCTTGCATCTTCCCCACAGGGATCTCAAAGTTCAGCTCTTCTTCCTTTATTAATTATGGATTGCAGCAGTCCCAGGAGGGCTCTGACTGCACAGGAAATTTGGAGGAACTCCAAATAAAACCTGGCCCTGGGGACTTTCCTGTCTCACCAGAAAAAAAAAATCCAGGCAAGATCCTTTCTGCTCTGTTGTTGCTGCTCTCCAGGTACAAAATGGGATGAAACTTCCACTAATTAGGGAGCTGCTGAGGCAGTGCAAGAGCTGAAAAAAGTTTTGAACTCTCACTTCTTCCTGAGATTTAAATCACTCCTTTAGCTGTGGTGTCTTTCTGGAGCAGAAATGATTGCAGGGCTTGAGAGCTGTGGTTTATCAAAGCCAATAAAGAGAGTTTCCAATGAAGGATTGAAGCTGGGATGTTGTTCTAAATCTCCCCCACATGTTCTCCCTCAAGTCCAGGTGGCAGGTTGGTGAGAAAAAAAAAATTGAGGAGATTTTGGATCTCTCCGAGTCCCTTTCTGCCTGGGCACTTAATTGGAATGTTTAATTTAATTAATTTGATTTAGTTTAATTGGAATGGCAGGGTGGAAAGCCAAGATTGTGAAACACCAGTGCACAGGGACTGTTGTCAGTGTGGAGGTTCCTGCAGAGCAGAGCGGTGTCCTGAGAGAAACAAACCCTCCCCTTCAAGGTTTTCCCCCAAAATTCAGTCAAATGATGAGCTGCAAACACCTGGGAGCACAGCTGAAGCAGGATTTTGGTTGTCCAAGGTTTAGGAGCCATGATTTGATGTTTTTCAGGACGAATGTTGTGTTCTCTGCACCCCTGTCAGCCCAGGACCTCCCCAGCTGAGCTCCTTTGGATTTTCCTGACAGGAATGGAACCTTCTCCTGCAGATACGAGCTAGGAAAAGATGGAACAGCTTAAGGGTGGGTTTGTTGTTCCCTGCACCACTCCTTGCCCCGCTCCCCTAGCCACAAGCCTTGACGAAAGGGTAGAAAATGCAGCTGGGCTCTGCCTGACACAGGATTCATTTATTTTCATCAAGGAGTCAAATCTTGATCTCCAAACCATCAATATTTCAGGGCAAAAGCCCAGAGTGGGGGAGGAGAGCTCCCTCAGTCTCCAGGCTCTTCTCGTAGTTAAAAGTTCACTGCAGAAAATTTGATGCTTAATAAATTGGAGCCTTCTCTGCTTTAAATCATTTCTACAGCAATTGCAGAAGAAAATATAATTATTACAAACTGGTCATTTGTTACAGAGAAATCTCATTAAATTGACTCCGTGCTGGAAGGTTTGCTGGGGCTGGAAGGGGAGAAGAGGCAAAAACCTGACAGAGGGGTGGGAGAGGAGTCTCTTAATTACAGATTGATTCTTCCTGGTGATTGAATGTAGAACATAATCAGCTCATCCTTTCTGCTGGGGCAGACGGGAGCTACAGGGACCTTTTTGTCTTCCCTGACCTGCCAGCCTGGCTTGCTAATGGCCTGGGGAGGCAGGGAATAGCCTGGAGAGCTGGAGAAAGCACACTGAGCTCCAGTCATGGATCAGGGCTGCTCTCCTCCCCTGGGAGCCAGCCTGGGCCAGGATTTAATTCACTGCTGTCTCCTCATCACATCTTCATCTGGTGCTGGACGAATCCCAGAGCTCTTGGGCACTGCCCTGCAGCTCAGAGGAGAGGTTTGGGAGCCCAAACCCAGCCTTGGGGACAGCTCACCTGCTGCTGGCAGCGCCCAGCTTTGGAATCCCACAGCCCCAGGGTGGAAAGGACCTCACAACTCATCCAGTCCCATGTCCAGGGACACCTCCCACCATCCCAGGGTGGTTTGGGGTGGAAGGGACCTCACAACTCATCCAGTCCCATCTCCAGGGATGCCTCCCACCATCCCAGGGTGGTTTGGGGTGGAAGGGACCTCACAACTCATCCAGTCCCATCTCCAGGGATGCTTTCCACCATCCCAGCATGGTTTGGGGTGGAAGGGACCTCAAAACTCATCCAGTCCCATGTCCAGGGATGCTTTCCACCACCCCAGGGTGCTCCAGCCTGGCCTTGGGCACTTCCAGAAATCCAGGGGCAGCCCCAGCTGCTCTGGGCACCCTGTGCCACCTCCAAGAATTTCCACCCTCAAGGAATTTCATCCTAATTTATAATCTAAACAAATTTTCCTTCATTTTTAGGGCCAGTCCCTGTGTCCTGTCCCTCCATCCCTTGTCCCCAGTCCCTCTCCAGCTCTCTTGGAGCCCCTTCAGGCTCTGGAAGGGGCTCTGAGCTCTCCCTGGAGTCTTCATCAGGAAGTTGCTCCAGCCTTGTGATGGACCTCGTGGCATCCTCTGGAGTCATCCCAACAGGGCCATGTCCTTGTTGGACACAGTAGGGTCCCACAGGAGAAGGGAAAATTGGGAAAATCACCCTCTTTTTTGGTCACTCTTCTTCTGAGGCATCCCAGGATGTGGATTTTGTGGGAAGTTGGGAAAGCAGGAGCTGCTGAAATCTCCCTGTCCAGTCTCAGCCAGCTCGTCTGTGTCTACATTAAATAAAATATCATCATTAATATATTAATAAAAACTATATAAATAAAATAATAAAAATGCTAATATAGTAATATAATAGTATAAGTTTAAAAATTAAAAGTTGCAATAATATATGCAGACTAAATAAATTTACAGGAATGTTCTGCAACGGGTGAAGCCTCTCAAAAAAATCAAACAACAGAAATTAAAGCTCTGTTATCACTCCCAGGAAAGAGATCCATGACCACAAAGTGCCAGAATCACAGGGGGGAATGATTGCTGCTGAGGGGGATGTGATTTTTTAGAAAACGTTCTTTCCAAGCAGGAGAATATTGTGTGTTTTGACATCCAAATGGAGCAATTGTTTTTGCGAAATGATTTTTCTCCAGTTTTAGGCCTTTTTAGTGGCTTCTCATCCCAGAGCCTTAAAGGAAGAAATTGCTGAAATCTGACAAATTGATAGAGCGTAATGATCTAATGGTGTGTGGTGTGATTGTGAGAAAGGAGGGGAGGAAGAGCAGGAGTCTCTGCAAGCATTTTATGGAAACGATTCCTGGACATTTAGATTGTCTTTTCCCAACACTAAGAACAATAGCAAGCACTTACCCAGATTTTCCTCCATAAAGACAGCAAAACTTCCTGCAATGCTGGGTGGAGAAGGTTATCCAAATATTGGAATATTTATTTCAAATAAATCCAAATATTATGGAAATCAGCTTTTTTTTTTTTTTTTTTTTTGGTCTAATTACCAACGCACACTCAGGATCTCGAGCAGCAAAGCCCCAGTAAAAAATTAATAGAGGCTGAAGCACTCAGGCAGCCCCAAGAGAGCTGTTATCTTTCACTCATGGGTTAACACCACATTTGGCTTAAGTAGGAGCAGCAGAATAAAAAAAAATAATTTAAGAAAAGAAATTAAAAGTGATTGCGGTGACAAAAATAAATATAAAGGTTTGGAGGTTCTGAATTTTTTACAGATTCTTCTGCTGACTGCAAACCTTCCCTCAACTCACCCTGATTTTTGTAGCTGCTTTCTGCTGGTTTAAAACTGTTCCTTTTCTGGTTCTGGATACATTTCACAAGGAAACTGAAATGTCACCCAGCTCCAGCATTGAACTTTTGCTCCTTTTTTTGTGTCTGAAGTCACTGGAATTGAGAAGCGATTTCAGCCAGCAAAAAGCAGCCTGTGAAATTAGGGAGAGAAAAAATTCCAAAGCAACACAACCCAGCAAAAGCAGAACCCTTGGATTGCGGCCCAAAGTGGAAATAATTGAGTATTTTAGGGATTTGCAGCAGCCAGGGACACGGGCAGCGTTGGTGGGGTGGTTTGGAGGTGCCTCCTGTTGGAGATGTTCGGTGAAGGATGAGGAGCAGGCAGGGCTGGATGGGGTTTATCCCTCTTGGAAAGTGAAACAGGCATTTCAGGCGTAGGGAAATACCCAAAATATCCCTTTTTTGGTGCCTTTGTCAGGTTAGCACGGAGTCATGGGATGGTTGGAGTGGGAAGGGACCTTAAAGCTCATCCGTGGGCAGGGACAGCTCCTCCTACCCCAGGCTGCTCCAAGCCTGGCCTGGATGTTTCCAGGGTTTCTCTTGCCCTGTTAAAGGGTTTTTCTGGGAATGATGGCTTTCTGTTTTGTGGTGTTTTGGGATGGGGAGACCCCACAGAGCACGGGGGTCGCTCCTTTGCTTTGGGTCCATCAGAGATCCAGCAGCGGGAGAAGGACGCAGCTCAAAGTGGTGGCACAGCCCAGATGTCACTGTGTCCTTCCAGCAGCAGCTCTCCCTCCCAAATCCACTCCTGCAGGCAGGGAAAAGCTGTTTCCCAAAGCATCTGGGGCTGCACCGAGCCAGGGTTTTCTCTGCCCTGCCAAATACTGGGAATCTCCCCAAAATGAGCAGCTCCAGCCCCATTCCTGATCCCACACAGGGCAGCCTGGGGAAGGAGAGAGGGGGCTGAATTCCTGCCAAGCAGCAGAGTGTGGGCTGGGGAACAGCTCCTAAATATTAAAGTTCTTTCAGTGATTAATCCAGGAAACCCAGACAATCAGGGAGGATCCTGGAGGTTCTTGATATCCATAAGGAAATGGGAAGGTGACAGCCTTTGCTCCCAAATAAAATCTTCAGCCTTCAATGACCAAACCAAGAAATAACCAAAAACTTGAAAGACAAAATCTGGAGAGCACCAATCTTTCCAACTGGACCCAAAATATCATCCGGCTGGCAGAATTCCTACAGAACAACACAACAAAGTGCCAATAAACATCCAATCCTTCTCCCACCCCCCAAAAAAAAATTGGTATTCATGTTGTGCTGGCGCAGCAGCAGTGCAGGGGATGTCGAGGCAGTGTCTGTGTGCTCTGGCTGCTGTCTGATGTTCAGGTTTCGTCTCAGCTGTGAAAATCCTATCTGATCATTAATAATACAATAATGAAATAGCGACTGGAGAGACACTTGGATAATCATCTGAGCAAAGGCTCATTAGTGCCACAGAACAATCACTGCCGTGTAATAACAGATCCCAGGAAATTTCAATTAAAGCTGGAACTCTGTTGCAATTTCATTTTATTTCCAGCCAGCCAGCACATGGTGTAATTGCAATCAGCCAAGGCAACACAAGCTCCTCTAACTCAGCCCTTCCCATGGGAAGGGAGGTGGGCTGCCTGGCTGGGTCCTGGGCTTTTTATCCAGCTTTTTATTTCAGTTCTACCGTAACAGAGCAGGCAGGAGTGGATGTTGTTCCTTGCAACATCAAATGCTCGCCTTGTGCTGCCGTGCTGAGCTGGAATTGGGACAGAATCACAATCCCAGAGTGGCTGGGGTAGGAAGGGACCATGGCAGGGACACTTTCCACTCGACCAGACTGCTCCAAGCCCTGCCCAGCCTGGCCTTGGGCATTTCCAGGGGTGTGGAGTCCTCTCTGTTGGATTAAGGAAAGCTTTTCCAAAATTCTGCTGCTCTGGAAAGGTGTGAAGAGCTGACAGGCACCTGCAGGGAGTCGGGGAGCAGAGGCAGCTGGAAGATTTTTTTTGGAGAATCAGTATATCAGCACATTAAAGTCCAGCCAAATTTAACCCAAAACACTTTAGCACTTTGTGCGGGGGGGGGAATGAGCTTTGCACCCTCTCCTTTGATTCTGTTCGCTGGACACAAAGCAGGGGATTCCCATCAGAGCTGCCCTTCCTTTGTGCTGCTGCTGCTGTCCTGCAGGCTGGCTGTCCCCTGCCCACCCTGCAGGTGTCCCCTGTCCTTGGCCAGGACAGCTGAGTGTCCCCACGACTGAGCCAAAGGTCCCCAACCCTTTTGTGCCACCCAGACCCGAGCCCTTCCGCTGGGATATTGGCTGGCAGAGCTCCAGGATGAGTAATTGCATCTCTGCACCTCATTAACATCTCTCAGTGCTTTCAGGGGGACGCCGTGCCCTCCTTCCCTCCCAGCCTGGCCCTTCTGTCTGTCCCTGGCCCTTCTGTCTGTCCTTGGCCGCTGTTCCAGTGTGTGCCACGCTCCACCCAGGAGATGCAGGGGGAATGGGAGTGAGGTGGGTGTTTAACAAACCCTGGGGAGAGCAGGGAGTGCTGGGGAACACCCTCACTGCCCTGGGCAGCAGCTGGAGAGGGGTTTGGGAGGCTGGATGCTGAAACTGGGATGGTTTCTGTGGAAGCACGGTGGCGCCATGATATTTTATGAAAAATCCTTTGCTAGGATTTTTCTGCTATTCTAGCTGGGAAGCCTCAGAAAATAAATGCAGTTAACTATCTGATGGCTGTGGAATGTGCTCTGGGCATTGTTTACAAGCAGGTGCATCTTAGATTGGTTCATGTGAGTTGTTTCTACTTAATAACCAAAGATGCAGCTGTGTTGGACTCTGAGAGTCAAAAACTTTTGTTATTAATTCCTCTCCTGTCCTTTCCAGCATCTGAAGGATCTTTTTCTCTATATTCCTTTTAGTATGGTTTTAGTACAGCATTTTAATAAATATGATATCATAATGTAGTAAATCAGCCTTCTGAAACATGGAGTCAGGATTCTCATCTCTTCCCTCGTCCTGGCACCCTCGAACACAGCCATAGCACGGGGTTCTCTCCTGCTGGGACATCCCACAACGTTCCCCAGCGAGGTTTCCCTGCAGGAATGGGGTCCCTGCAGTCCTGCCAGCCCCACACCCATCCCTCTGCCCACCTCAGCTCTCTGGGACATTTCTGTTTCTGCTGGGACCTGCCTGTCACAAACTCACCCGGTGCCCTGGGACAAGAGGAGCAGGAAGCCCTGGGAGGGACATTTCCAACCCAGGGATGAGCCTGGAGTCACCAGTGACTTCAGAACTGAGGACATTCACAGAAAGTTCAGGGAGGAGCGGAAATCTAACTCATAAATCCCCAGTTTTATTTGCAGAGCTGGTGGTTTTATGCAAACCAAGCCTTGTCTCCTTGGCAGTCACCTGTGGAGGCAGCTCCTGAGGACCTTTGAGGTGGAAAGTGATTTTAATACTTTATCTAAAGCTTTTAAAAATATTTTTTTTAATCAACATGCATTTCCCCGTAAGCACCAAGATCCTGGTGGTGCAGAACAGCAGGTCAGTGTGTGCACAGGCAGCAAGGTGCACTTTGATCTCCTACACTTTGGTTTTTAGCTGGGAATGCAGAAAATGAAATCTCTTGGCATCGTTTTGCTCCCTGCTCTCCACAACCCATGGAATAATTGTTTACATATTGCGTTTCACGGTGCTTGATGGCATTTTGGGATGCAAAAAATGGCTCAGAGGGCTCCCAGCCTGACCCAATCCAGGAATTTTCATGTTGATGTGGAGCTGGAGGGGTCAGCAAAGGCACCCTCAGGATCTTCTGGAGCTCAGGAGGCCACGAGGCAGCACAGGGTCTCCTCCAGCCTGGTGTTGGTAGGGACTAAAGACTGTTCTGGAGGAATATTTCCATGAAGGTGAGCAGCAGCACATTCCCTGAATTCCTGGCTTTGTCCTCCTTTCCCTTGCCAAGGTCCCTTGGGGAGGATTCCTTCAGCTGCACCCGAGCCAGGGGGGAAATTCCATCCCATTCCTGGGTGATTCACTCCTGAGCTGCTGGACCCTTCCCACCCACAGCCTGGAGCACCTCAATCCTCCCAAAATGTTGCTCTCAGCTGGGTGCAGACCCTGCAGAGAGAGCAGAACCCACCGGTGCCCCTTTGACAGCAGCTCTGGCAAGGTTTGGAGAGGATCTGGTCAAGGTTTGGGGAGGATCTGGCCAAGGTTTGGAGTAGCTCTGGCCAAGGTTTGGAGAAGCTCTGGCCAAGGTTTGGAGAGTTCTGGCTGCAGAGGCAGGAAGAGGAGACAGGAATGTGTGATAGCTGAGGAGCAAACACACCTCAGGGGAGGGAGGGAAGTGCTGGAGGCATGAAAGAGCATTCCAGAACAAGGAAAGGTGCTTTTGGCATGGGGTACCCAGTGGGTGCCAGGGATGAGGAGAGCAGGGCTCTGCCCCAGCTCACCTTGGCACAGCGGGTGACTCAGGACTACTTTTCCCACTTTTTCTGCCATTCCCCCCCCCCTTTTCTGCCATTTTCCCCATTTTTTCTGCCATTTTTCCCCATTTTTTCTGCTTCCCCCCCCTTTTCTGCAATTTTCCCTCATTTTTTGCCATTTTCCTCTCCTTTTCTGCCATTTCCCCCCTTTTCTGCCATTTTTCCCATTTTTTCTGCCATTTCCCCCCCTTTCTGCCATTTTCCCCATTTTTTCTGCCATTTTTCCCCTTTTTTCTGCCATTTTCCCCCCATTCCCAAGGCAGGTGAAGGGCTGCACGTTCAGCCTGGCTGCTGAATCCTATCTCCCCCTGACAGGTTTCTCCTCTCGTGTTTTGGCAGTGCTTGTAGTGCCTGTCATGTCAATAAAGCCTTTCCCCTAATTTGAATGTATCTGAGCATTTGTGCAGGTTTATCCATGTGTGAGAGCAGCTGCGTGGGAGATGGATTCATTTCAAGAGGGATGTGCCAGTGTTTGCCAATAGCCAGGAGTCACAAACACCTTGCAACAGCCGTGCCCTCATCCTCGTCTTGTTCTGGTGATCCTCAGACAGCCCCCGGAGCACTGCAGGGACACAATGTTCCTTGTCCTGCTTTTTTTTCTGGAGCTGTTTGGCACCTCTGAAAGAATCAAACCTTAAACAAACGGCCCTAAAAGCACAATTTCCTTGCAGTGGTGTGTGGTGTTTGCAGGGTTCCATGAGGAGGGTGAGGAAAATGATGAATCTGACTCCATGTCCTTAAAAGGCTATTATATTATATTATATTATATTATATTATATTATATTATATTATATTATATTATATTATATTATATTATATTATATTATATTATATTATATTATATTATATTATATATTTATCTTATTTATTTTATTATATTATATTATAACTATACTAAAGAATAGAGAAAAGATACAGACAGAAGGCTAAAAGATAATAAATTAAAAACTCCTGAGTCTCTCCTCCAGAGTCCTGACACAGCTTGGCTGTGATTGGTCATTTAGTCAAAACAATTCACATGAAACCAATGAAACAATGACCAGTTGGTAAACAATCTCCAACCACATTCCAAAGCAGCAAAACACAGGAGAAGCAAATCAGATAATTATTGTTTTCATTTTTCTCTGAGGCTTCTCAGGAGAGAAATCCTGGCAAAGGGATTTTTCCAGAAAATATGACGGTGACAGCGGCGTTCTCCTGGCACATCCCAACCCTCCCTGGAAATGTGTGAGCCCAAAGCAGGGATGGATAAAGCAGCTCTGAGAGCAGGGGAGGCTGAACTTGTGATTACTGGTGAGCACTGGAGCAGCCTTGGGCTCTGGAATTGTCACATTCCCTGCTAGATCCACGCTTTTCCTGGTGCAGGATTCAGGATCTAGGGCTTAGCTTGACCCTAGGACAGGGTTTAGGCTGAGATTTTGTGGTGTTCGCTCCCTGCAGCCTCCTGGATGCTGAAGATTTGCCCTCTGTGATCTGGGCTTGGCTTTGTCCCCATCTCTGTCAGGCTTTGTCTTCTCTCCTGATTTTTGTCTCATCTTCGGTCATTTCTTTAATTAGCTGAAGCTTTTTCCTCTCTCTCTTTGATCTTGCTCTGGTCTGCTGAGGCCATCAATAAGCTTAATGGAGAAAAGGTGCTTTTTTTTTATTAGCTTTGAGATTTTTCCTTTTCTTTTTTTTTTTTTTTCCTGAGGAGAAGGATCTGCTGAGGTTGGAACAGGGTGAGGGGGATGAGGAGAAGGAAGTGGCTTCTCTATGCTTGTTAACTCCAAATCATCCTGCTCTAATTATTATAATTAGGAGCTTGATGAGAATCTGTTGACATAATGTTCCTCAAGGGAGGAGCTTTGCCCAATTCATGAAGCTCCAAAATCTGTTTCAAACAGAATTTTCTCCATCCAGGGGTGAAGGAATGATTGACCATGGGTAGGCTGGGCATTCCTGGCTGGAAAAATGCAGCCTGGAAGCCAAATGAGCACTGAAATATTAATGATGAGGAGGGTGAAGGAGGATTTTGCATCCTCACCCACTGGAATTGCTGCAGCTTCTGTGATTTTGGAGTTTTACTCCAGCTCCAGTGAATGCTGCAACTCCCAGCTGCTGATGTAATTCAATCAAAAAGGAACCGACAGGGAGGTGGGGAAAAAAAAGACACAAATCCTTAAATTCCATATAAAAATAGATAAAAGCAACTGGCTTAAAGGATTTGGTTGAGCCTTATTTACGAACTTTTTTTTTTTTTAAAGGAGAAGAAAATGAATTTAGCACGCACAAACTCTTTTACCTTGCTCATCAAAGGGTCGCAAATTTTCCCTCAGATCCAGATCAGAGCAAGATTATAAAGGTCACAGAGGGGAAATAATCTGGATAGGAGAGGTGGGAAGGAAGGGCAGCTGCACAATGTCCCCAGCACTCTGTAATTATGCTTCTCTCTGCTTGCCAGCCCTCAAACAGAAGGCAGCATTTGAAATAATACATCCATTAAGACACCTTCAGTGCCTGTCAGATTTGCTCTAAGAGGATTCTGCTTATTACACACGGGTAAGGTTTTTATATTCATAAAATTCCGTCAGAGAGAGAAAAAAAAAAAAAAAAAAAAGAGAGGAAAAAGGAAAACCTGCCTCTGGAATGGGGCTGGGCTGGCAATTAAAATCCTGCCCTGTGCTGGCAAAAGACACAGGTGTGGACAGGTTGGCCTGGGCCTCTTTGAAGTGAGGTTTCTGCCGAGTTTGGGCATATCCAGGGAGAGCCAGGCAACAATCCTGAGCAAATCTGGAATTGCAGGGAAGGAACGTGGCCATGTCAGGGATATTTGGGGTGCAGGGGCCTCACTGTGGGGTTTGGAGCCATCCAAGGAGCAGTGCCACTTTGGTCAGGAGAGAAAGGGGGTGTAGGATACTTAAAGCAAGGGGGACACCCCTGGAATGATCCGGGATTCACTTCCTGGGGGTTTATTTATTTATTTTTAAAGCTCTGCTCTCCCTTTGCCAGGCTCTGGGTGTGGAGAGGAGCTGTGGGCAGGGCTGTGCTCCTGCTCCTTGCTGTGAAAATTCTCCTTCCTGCCTCAGCCTCATCCAGTGCCCCCTCCTCATCCTCCCTTCCTTCATCCCCTCGGCTTTGGGGATTGGCCTGGCTCTTGTTTGGAATTCCAGGTGCTTTGTCTCAAATCCAGTGTTGGGCTCTGGTTCCAAGGCTTGCCCAGGGACAGGGCTGGAAGGAGAATGGAGCCATCAGGTTGGACATCAGGAAAAATTTCTTTCCCCAGGGAATGGTCACAACCCAAGGCTGCCAGAGCTCCAGGAGGGTTTGGACACCACTCCCAGGCACAGGGTGGGATTTTGGGGTGTCCAGCAGGAGCTGGATCCCTGGGGGTCCCTCCCATCTCAAGGAGATGGAATATCTGGGATATTTCCCCCAAGATCCTTCAGAGGAAGGTTCTGTGTCTCGTGCAAATCAAAACCCTGAGCACGCCCTGTGAAGACAAAAAGCTCTGAGGATGAGCAGCAGTGGAAAAAGGGGCTGAATTTCTGCTGGGCATCAGTGAAATGCCTTTTCTGTGTGATTAACTCTGTTTTCTCTGCCTCAGAGCTGCACCTCTGTCTCTTTGGACAGACCCAGAAGCCACCTCTCCCTTTGCCTTGCTTTGTTTCACTCTGAATCTGTCAACAGAGGAGTGTTAGCAGCCTACACGGGCAGCAGTTTTATTTAACATGATGCCTTTTCCTCCTCACCACCGTTTTTCATTTAATCTTTCAAAGCCATAATTATCTAATATTAATGGTCTCATCATCACAACGCTCACAGGAAGACAGTGCAGCTTTTGTCCACAGAGACAAAGATCTCGCAAATTAATATAATGCTTGTACGGAATTGATTTCAACCTCAGAGTTGCCCTCAGCCAGAGGGACCAATCTGTTTAAAAATATCTGCTGCTAATTACCCAGAGAGCCATCATTCAGCTGGAGGATTGAGTGAAATTGTCCTTCACACGTCACATCCACCTACAACCCCCCCAGCCTTCATTGTTTTTGTGTGGCTCCAAAAACACATCGTGGTTTAACCCCAGGCAGAAACTCAGCTCGGCCCCCAGGGTGGGATGAGGTGGAGGAGGAGAGGTGAGAAAACTCGTGGGATGAGTTAGAGATGGTTTCATAGGTGAAGCAAAAGCCAGGAAAGCAAAGGAAAAGAAGGAATTAATTTTGCACATTCAGGTGTTCAGCCATCCCCAGGATGGGCTCTGAACGTCCCCTGTGTCTTCTTCTTCTTCTTCTTCCTCTTCTTCTTTTTCTCCTCATTTTCCTTCTTTTTTTTCTCCTTCTTCTTGTCCTCCTCTTCCTTCTTCTTTGTCTTCTTCTCCTCCGTTTCCTTATCCTTCTTCCTCCAGCTCCACATGCTGAGAGAAAATCAGCTCCATTCCAGCCAAAACCAGCCCAGAAAATGGAGATATTTTCTATCTGTTCCAGGAGGGAACCTGGGAGCTGAGGTGTGCAGAATGGGACCTGTTATTGCAATGAGGAATCTGCCCCCTCCCTGGAAGTGTTCATGGACAGGGTGGGGGGAATCCTGGTTTAGGTGTCCCTGACCATGGCAGGGGGTTTGGAATGAGATGAACTTCCAGGTTCCCTCCAAGTCAAACCATTCTGGGATTTAGGAAAATGGGAAATGGTCTCATCTCCACCTTCCTTCAGAGCTTTGGGAGAAGCTGATGGCCAAATTTGGAGATAATAACAATAATTAATTAAAGGTGCAAAGCTTGGGCCTGTGGAGTTTTGGGTGTGCAGGATGAAGTTGTCTTCCTGGTGCAGGTGGCTCATGACCACAGAGCTTTAGTCTTGGTCTTGGTTTTAACTCTCCTGTGCTCCAAGAGAGGGGGAAAAGCTGGCTGGGACACTGCCACAGTCATATTTTATGAAAAATCCCTTCACCCAGGATTCTCTCCTGGGAAAATGAGAAGCCTCAGAGGAAAAGGAAAACAATTCTCATCTCATTTGCTTCTCCTGTGTTTTTCTCACATGTGGAATGTGTTTGGACATTGTTTATCCAACTGGTGATTGTTTCATTGGATTCATGTGAATTGTTTTGACTTATTGGCCAGTCAGGGTCAAGCTGTGTCAAGGCTCTGGAGAGAGTCACAAGTTTTCATTATTACCTTTTTAGCCTTCTGTCTGTATCCTTTCTGTATTCTTTAGCATAGTTTAACATAGCATTCTTTAATATATTATAGTATCATAAAATAATAAATCAGCCTTCTGAGAACATGGGGTCAGATTCATCGTTCCTCCCTTTGTCTGGGAACCCTGGAAATACAAGACTGCCCCTCTCTGCCATGAACAGAGGCTCTAGAAAGAGTCACAAGTTTTTCTTTAATATCTTTTTGCCTTCTGTCTATCCTTTCAGTAATCTTTAGTAGAGTATTCTTTAATATATTATAGACCATAAAATAGTCAATTAGCCCTCTGAGAATGTGGAGTCAGATTCATCATTCCTTCATCTGGGCACCCAGCAAATACAAGATGACACCACGAGGTGACCCAGGGAAATAGCTGGGGCAGGGAGGGGGAAGGAAAAGGCTGAGTCCTGCTCAGTGCAGCCCCGGGTTTGTTTGTGCCTCCCTGGATGGCTCCATATGGGCCAGCCCACGCAGCCTGGCTGGGAGCTGTGACAGCCCCGGGGATGTGAGGCACGACAGAGAGCCAGGGCCCCCTCCCCGAGCCCTGCCCTGCAGGGGAGCAGCTCCAGGGACCCGTGTGCTGGGAACACAGACCTGCCAGCACCGAGATCTGACTAATCCCCTCTTCTCTGGCCTTGCTGCATCAGCAGCCAAACACTTCCCATCAAACTTCCCCAGACACCCATAAAAATCCAGAGTAACAAACCCCTTGCTTTTATTTTTCATCTCATTCTTTTCTTGTGTTGATGAAAAAGGGTTTTACTGGAGGAAAGCATCTTTGATGAAAAAAATATCGACGTCTGTGCTCTTTCTTGCACATCATCCCTCTTCTCTCTCACCCTCAAGGTTGTGCATCCACCACAGTCAGTGCAGTGGTGTGGGATGAAAGCCAAGGGAAGAGAATTCAGGAGTTTTACCGGGACAGGTGTGGCTGCTCTGTTTTAGGGCTGGGTTTTGCATCACCAGCTCTCCCCTGAACTTCATCTTTGGCTCATTTTCCAGCGGTGATTTTTTTGGAAGGCTCCACACTCGGAATTTTTCTGCTCCTGACTGCCTTTGCCGTGTCCCTCTCCAAGTGCTGATCATGTCACGCAGCCAAACCTCCATTTCCCTGCCATCCCCCAGCACAGCAGGGTCAATAATTAAAGTCCTTTCTTCTTCTCCCTGACACAGCCCAATCCTGGAAGTAATTGGAAGCTCCCACAGGCCACAGGAAGTCTGGAATGGCTGCTGGTCCCATTAATTTCCTTCACGTGTCATCAAGACAGGTGCAGAACGAGCCTAATTAAGCTCAAAGCTTCAGAAAATGAAGGAGCTGGGTTGGGGTTTTTTTTTTAGGAATTCACTCCCAGCAGCATCTGTCTGATAGGTTTGGAGGGAAGAGAGGTGGGAAATGCTGGATAAGTGGAAATTTCTTGCTAAGGACAGGAGGGAAGGAAGCTGAGAGCAGGAATGTCCAAGCCCCTGATGCCTGAAAGTCCCACCCAGGTGACATCACGGCTGCTTTTGGGTTTGCAGCCAATTTTATTTCAGAAAATGTGAGGAAAGCAGCAAAGAAATGCATCCCTGCAGTAGAAGGGAAGGGAGAGATCCCTGACTACCCCAAAATTGGATTAAAAGTCTGATTTTTGTGTGAGGGCTTGGAAAAAAAGAGCAGCACTGAGAGGAAAATCTAGGAGCGTGCAGATTTTGTGCTTGGAATTGTGGCAGATGAAGATTTGCCTTGCTCTGGGGATCTGTATCTCCAAACCCAGGCTGTAAATGCCCCAGCCTGGTATTTAGGGACTTATTTTTACCTCAGTATATAATCCTAAATGGAACACGATCACGGAAAATTACCCTTTTTTTGGCCTGAAATGCTCTTTTTAAGGGGATATTTCTGCCTCCCCCTTATTCCTCCCCACCTCCTTCATCCCCAGCAGCAGAGCTGCCTCTCCCCAGCGTGACTCAGCTGCTGAATGAACCAAACATTCCCAAAAAAGCCCCGCAGTGCTCAGAGCTGCTGCTGTTTGATCAATCAGAGGGGAGTGATGGCAATGAAAAAAGCGGATTTGCTGCAGCACCGCGAGCTGGGGCGCGCCGGAGCCGCTCTCCCACACCCCAGCTCCGTCTGGAGCAGCTGCTCCTGGCTCTGGGAGCTCAGGAAGAGCCCTGAGGAGCAGCAGCAGCTCTGAACAGCCCAGGCACCACGGGAGAGAGCCGTGGGATGCTTTCGGATGAGCCCTTAATTAACGAGCCCATGCGGAGAAGCAGCAAGTCCATGCAGCCTCCCCAGCACTTTGTCTGAGTCAAATCCCGGGAAATCCTGTGGAAATCCAGCTGCTGGGTGTGAATCCTGGCTTTTGGCAGCCAGTTTGTCAAGGCATGGTTGCCACAAAGTCGTTTTTTAGCACAGAGATGCTGCTGTGCTGTGCTGGCAGCAAGGCAGGGCCTTGCCCCAGTCCTGAGGAGCTGCCAGGGTGGGATTGGGATCCAGGAGGATCCCAAAGCTGCAGCCAGCCTTCCCTCACCCATCCTCTGCTCCCCACCATCCAAACTGGAGGTTTTGAGGTGGGATAGTGGGGAGGAATCCTGCCCTGTGAGGCTGGGGAGGCCCCAGAATGGATTTCCCCCATCGCTGGAAGCGTCCAAGGCCGGGTTGGACAGGGTTTGGAGCAGCCTGGGGTAGCGGAAGGTGTCCCTTCAACGAGGAACAAACAAATCTCTAGTCTTTTCCAAGCCAGGCCATTCCTGACACCAGGAGGGGGATAAATGGGTGTTTGTGTTTTCCAGAAGAGCTGCTTTGATGGTGGTTTTTTTTTTTGGAGATGACATTAGCACAACCAGTCAGCTGTAACCTCTGGGCAGATCAAAACCCTGCTCGAGCAGCTGGCTGGGAAAAAACAACCACTGAGGTGTTGCTAAATGCTTTTATTTCCTGCCACTCCGTGGTTTGGAGATCCTTGTCAGGGAGGAAAGGGAAAAAAGTTTAATTTGCTCGAAACCCGTGTTCAGTATCTGGGGCCTGCTGTATCTCACCAGCACAGACGTTCCTCTGTTGTTCTCCCTCCCTTGAATAACTTTGTGAATTAAATTGGGAATTGGGTGATTCAGAGCGTTTAGAGCCTATTTTGGGAGGGAATGAGCAGGACTGGCGGGGCTGTGTGGGCTGAATTCACACCTTCGTGGGGCTCCTTCCTGCTGTCCCTTTGCTGTGCCTTGGAGCGTCCCAACCATCCCAATCCCTCTCCAGGATCCCTCACAGACATCCAGGCACTCAACACCTTCCCAACACACAATTTGCTCAATAAATGCCAAAGTTTTGCCTTACTTCTAGAAAATCCAGCTCCATTTTTTTTTTTTTAATTTTTTTTTTTTTTTTGGTCCTCGTTCTCCCAATCCCACATTTTCTACTCCATTTCCTAAAAATGATCCTGTTCCCTGATCCCCGCAAGATTGAAGGTGCTGCCACACAGGGAGGGACACCCAGGACACATCTCTGCACGCCTCCACCTTTTAATTTGGATGTTCATGGCAGCAGAGCTTTTCCTTTGGGAGTTTATGGCCTGGCAAACCCCTCTGGGAATATTTCCTGGCACTGTGACACCTCCCAGACAGAACACGAATTTTGGGTGGCCACAGATGGCACCGGAGACAGGAAATGTCACCAGGCAGGGACTTTTCCCTTCTCCCTGCCCCAGTGGGTGAATTCGGAGAGCTGGGAGGGACCAGCCCCAAGCTCTGCTGGGGGAATTTCCTCTGAGCTGCTTCTGCCCCAGCTCTACCCTTTTCACATCCTATTTTGCTCAGCATTTTGGGCACTTTTTAAGTTTTTTTGTTGTTTTTTTTTTTTTTTCCTCTGTCAAAACCTCCCTCTGTACCTTTGAAGGGGCTGAGGATCCTCAGGGCTGCAGAAGGGGAAGGAGAAGCTCAGAAATAAGGGGGAGGAAAAGGAAAAATGGGAGAGTGGAATTCCCAAACCACAGTTATTTAATACTAAAGACTGAGCCAAGTCAGTCCCTTCCCATTTGACTGAAGCATTTGGCCACATTGGCTATTTAGGTCAGGAAAAATAGCATGTTTTTTAGTGTAAATATCACATTTTGTAGGTTAAAGGCTGTGAAAAGGAGGAACAGCTCAGCACAAGCAAAACAAACACACAAAGCATCCCTTGAATTTCATCTCGCTGTCTCAAAGTGGAGGAAGGGAGATGTGTCCCAAAATATTTGGATTTTCGATGTAAAATCCCTTTGAGAACCTCTCCAGGATGGATTCCCCCCTGCAACCAGCTCTGCTGGGGTGCTGCTCATCCTGCAGATGACTTTTTGCAGGTCCCAGCCCATGTCAGCTCCTTTCAGCTAAAAAAGGACCCAGCAGATGGGTTCATGCATACATTTAGCTCAGACACGAGGAGGTTTTTATAAGCAGTGATTTAACAGGAGCAGATAAAAAAAACCCAAAACCAAAACCAACAAACCCTTGACTGTTTTTAGGTGAAACTTGGTCAGCTTTCAAAAGGGAACAGGTTTGCTTCAGTGTTGGTGTTTGTAACTTCTCAGATGATAAATTGCAATTTAAATCATCTCCCAAAGCCGCAGCAGGGAAATTATTCCAAAACTGCCAAAGCAGAACACCTCATCATTGTCAATATTCTTTTATCCCCCTCTGGTCAAAATTAGCACAATTTCACAACATAATTTGCTTGGGGATGAATGACATTTTCAAATGGAAAACAGGCCCCATTCAGCTGCTCATTCATTTGATTGGAAATGAATTTTTTAGTGGCGGTTTCACACACTTTGCTTTCTGTGAATACTCTGTGATTGCAACTTTCTCAGACGTGTGTGTGTTGGCAACAACAGATTCCAAAAAAGAGTTTCTCCTGATAAATCTTGGCCTAAAGCTTGTCACTTCTGGGTGTCTGGGAAGAGTATTTGGAGCAGCTTTGATTCTTGTCTGTGGCATGTTTTAAATCCCTGATTGGATGAGCATGAATCATTTCCTGTGTAAACTTTTGTGATTATCAAGCTCAGATTTGGTTTTCTGCTTAAAACAGTGTCAAAGACACTTTTTTTTAAGCAATCAATTTACTTTGATTCTTTACAAAGAAACCCAAACCAACATGAAGAGCCTCTGGACACTTCTTATCTCGAGAGCTTTCATCCATTTTCTTTCATTGCCTCCATTTGTTTGTTACTTATCCCAATCATGCTTAATTCTGGTGGAGATCACAGAGGCTTTTCAGCAGCATTTATCTCCCCATGTGAACACACAATTTCCAGCATAAAAGGAGCTTGTTCTGCTAATAAATAGCACTGGAGAAATTAGATTTAGGTGGGACACTGGGAAGAAATATTTCATTATAAGAGTGGGGTGGGGCTGGCACAGGGTGCCCAGAGAAGCTGTGGCTGCTCCACCCTGGAAGTGTCCAAGGCCAGGTTGGAGCAGCCTGGAGTTGTGGAAAGGTTGGAACTGGATGAACTTTAAGGTTTCTCCCACCTCAAACCATTCTGGGACTTTATGAAATAAAATTGCCCATTTTTGTAGGGGTTGGCTCACCTGATACCCCAGTCTAAGGCTGCTCCTGAGCTTGAAGAAGGTAAAAATGCTTTAAATGGTCTTTAATGGTTATAAATAATCTTTATTTTTTGTTTTTCTTCTGGCGGGGGTTCTCCAAGCTATAAGGTTGGATCTTTTCATTCCAGAGCAGAGCTGAGGACATTTTCCCCTCTGTTTCTGTCACCACATTGCCACTGATGGGTGCCACAACCCAGGGCTGCAGTTCGAGGCTGTCAGTGCCACTGTGGCCAGGCAAGAAATTATTCCAGGTCATTCCCTTACATCAAAAAGCTGCTGTGGACAGGGAAAAGTCCCTCTGGAATGAAAATGAGTCTTCAGGGCAACTTTCCTGAGCTTCTCTCTCCAAGGCAGGAGTCTGTTTATTCTGCCTAACATCAGGACTGATATCCTCAAAAAAAAAATAGGAATAAAAGCAGATTACTGAACTCTCCCCTTTATATTTAAGTAATTTTTACCTTGAGGCTTAGTGCTAAATGCCCAGTATTTAATTGTCCTGTATTTTTATTTGCAATTCATTTTTTTTCCCAAGGATCAATGCAGTAATTCAGATAAAAGATTGGGAATCAGCTGCAGAGCCACAGAGAATTTATCATTATGTATCGATTCCCATGGCACCAGCAAATGAAACTCTTGTCCACATCATGAAAAAAAAATAAAGCCAAATGGGATAAATGAAAAGAGTGGGAATTGTAGGGTGGATTTGAGGAACAGTTGCTCCATTTTTGTGTGGCCTTTGTGACCCAAACAGGGCAGAGAGGAATCAGCTCCTGGCGTGCCCTCAAAAGGCCTCAGAGAGCAGCAAAACTGAGCTTGGAGGATCACTGGTGGCTCTTCACCATAAATACAGGGTGGGAAAATTCTGGATTTGATCCATGGGTGGTTATTAGATCCCAGGGGCCAGCAGCAGCCGCTTTGGGCACTAATTACACCCCAGCTGATTGCATCAATCAGCTCCCTGGGCACCCAGCTGAGCTCTCCGTGGGGAGAAGGGGGCAAGAAAAGGGAAATATTTCAGTATTTCACTGGGATTTGCACTCGTGAAAAAGGGGGCAAGAAAAGGGAAATATTTCAGTATTTCACTGGGATTTGCACTCGTGAAAAAGGGGGCAAGAAAAGGGAAATATTTCAGTATTTCACTGGGATTTGCACTCGTGAAAAAGGGGGCAAGAAAAGGGAAATATTTCAGTATTTCACTGGGATTTGCACTCGTGAAAAAGGGGGCAAGAAAAGGGAAATATTTCAGTATTTCACTGGGATTTGCACTCGTGAAAAAGGGGGGAAGAAAAGGGAAATATTTCAGTATTTCACTGGGATTTGCACTCGTGAAGGGGGGAAGGGAAGGGAAATATTTCAATATTTTACTGGGGTTGGCACTTCAGGGGAAAAATAAAAAGATTCCTCCCAGGAAATCTCCACTCCTGGTCCTGTTTTCCAAGAATGAAATACCACTTTTAGCCTTCAACACCTACTGCTGGTGCTGGGAGTGTTGGTGATGCTCTTGGCAGCAAAGGACAGCTGAGAAGATTTATTAGGGATCCAGAACTTCTCTGGATTAAACTCAGGGCTGTGTGTAAACCCAGATTTTGGAGGCTGAGGATTGTGTGTCCCCATAACTGAGGCTGTACAAGATTGATGCAAAAATACAGAAAAAAGTGCTGTGGGCACTGAGGAGGGTGAGCCTGGCAGGCCGAGGAGAGAAGGGGAAATTCAGGAGGATGAGGGGAGGTGGAATTAGTGGGAAATCAGCGTGTTCCTGCAGAGGGAAGGACAGATAATGGGCAGAGGCGAGAAATGCCGAGATCAAAGTGGGTATTGATGCTTCAACAGGCCGGGGAGGGATCAAAGGGGAGATAAAACAGGTTGCCAAGGCATCCGAGGCTTTCTTCAGCTCCCAGCCCCCCTTTTCCTTGAAAGGGGGGCTGAAGGAACAGAAACAAAGAGTGCAGTGCCAGAGAGGGGCTGGGGAGCACGGCCCAGCCGGGATAAATAAATCCCAGCTCAACCTTGTCCTTCATTTTTGGTGCTTTTTAAGGTGAAAGCCAAATTCTCCCATTCTCCTGATGAGCTCTGCCTCTTTCTGCATGGTTTTGGTCCAGCCCTTCCTAAAAATGGCCCTGAATTGCTCCCTTCATCCTTCACTGACAGGTTCAGGGAGGGGAGGGACTGCACCAAGAGCATCCAGAGCTCTCCCGCCCCATCCCTGGCTCATAAAATCCCAAACCCAGGGTTGCCCTCACCTGTGACCACTGCCAGAGATCTGAAGTGGTCTCCAGGGCAGGGAATGGGTGAAAGTAAAGAAAATCCAGGATCTAGAGGAGGCTGCTGTGCTCACCAACCTCCAGGGTTTGCTCCTGAGCAATTCTTGCTGCTATCCAGATGGGCCCCGGTCCAAGTGGATGTCTGTCTAATTTCTGAGGGGCATTAGCAGCTCCAGATCAGCATTTTAACCTTCCTTCAATTCCTATTTTCTCATCTGGCCTCTGGGGACCATCTCGGAGCTTTTAGAACAATAACGGGAGATTTAAAGTGAGACAAGGGGGCTGCTGGTGCAGAGTAGGAGATGCTGACCCCAAAAAAAAGGGGATTTTCCCCCAAGTTTGCTCAGCTCTGCAGCTGTGCTCAGCTGCCGTGAGCTGGGATCACTCTGGGAGAACCTGCCTGGCAACCCAAAATGCAGACACGGCTCGATTTGAGACAAATCCCCCCCTGCCAGCTCCCAGCTCCGCAGAAACAAAACCTCCCCGCCTTCAAAGCGAACCCCAGGTTTTCCCAAATTGGCAGCAAATGACTCATCCCACAAATACAGACTGGGAAATATTCAACTTCTCAGGCAGGTATGAGAAAGAACTAAAAAAAGACTCCCTTAATTAGGGTTTTTTGGGAAGTGTTTTGGAGGTCTCGGGTGCTCTGCTTGTCCTGTGGTGGTTTTGAGCCTCCTCAGGTGCAAAGAGATGCAGGTGAAGCCTCTGCTCCGTGATTTCCACGTGGAAAGGCTTCTCCTGGGACAGCAAAATTGCTGCCCACACATCCAGCCCAGCAGCAGCTCTCTTGCCAGAGTGGTACAGCTAATTAGACAGGCAGTGTCCAGGTAATTAGACAGGTAATTAGACAGGTAATTAAGCAGCCAAACTCTGACTGACAGGAAATTTGGGCAACCCTTCCCGGGGTCATAACTTTGGGATGTATTTCCCACTGCCTCAAGAAAAGAGATTTTACCCAGGCTATTTTAGGCTCAACTAAAACCTGTTTTTCCTTGGCAATGCCCAAGAATTCTGTTCCACTTCTATTTTCCTTGGGGGGGAAATGGATAGGGAATGACAGAAGAACAAAACAAATCCCAAAATAACCCCCTGCCCTTGCTTTTATTCCGTCATTGGCTCCCTTTGGCCGTGCTGCCATCCTCCCGTGGGTGTTTATTCACATTGATTACATTGATATTGCTCTGGAGGCTTTGCTCTGATTCTTGGGAAAACAGAAGCAAAATAAAAGCCTGTTGGACCAGGGGTAGCTGAGGAGTTTGGGGATGTTTTCCATCACAAACCTCCCAGGTTTTGGGTTTGGGATTTTCTCTGGGGCAGAGGTGGAAGCAGAGGCAGTGGAAATGTCAAGGTCTGTGTGAGTTATTTTGATTCCCATCCCTTTGCCCCCTTTCCTGCAGCCCTGCTGGGTGTAAATTCCAGCACATCTCATCCTGGTGCTCCCATTCCACAGGGAATTCTCTCCTCAGTGCTGGAAAATGCCTCATTAGGAAGCAAGCAGGTGGGGAAGGCTTTCTTGAATTTTTTTTTCTTCCACATCTCAGCTGTGATAATTTTCACCGAGGATGTTTGGGTTTAATTTTCCTAATGTATGATATTTAGGGTATTATGGATAAGATAATATAGGATATTAGGGTATTATGATAGTTTGGGGTATTAATAATAGAAATCCCCCAAATCTGGGGAATTTCTATTATCAATACCCTAAAGACAATCTGAACTGTTGTCCCTACACCAACAAAAAGAATCCCAAATAAATAAGCACAGCTCAATCTCCTCTTCCCCATTTAGTGAGTCCCTTTTTGGGGATGTGTCAGACACTGAGCTCATCCTTTCAAGCACCGTGTTCATGTAGAGGAGTTGTTCAAAATACCATGTGTAGATGCATTAAAAAAGCTTGATCTGTTTGTCTGGTGGGAGGAAATGTTTTCTCTGAGGAGGTTCCAAGTAAAACTTAGTCCACTTTTCCCCACTGTCTTTCCACTGAACTGAAAAAAGATGATTTCATCAGATTTCCTTGATTTTTTTTCTTTTTCTTTTTTTTTTTTTTATTTTATTTTTGGGGGCTTTTCTTAAAACTTCACCTCCATGAATCATGTGTTTATCTTTAAAATCAAAAAGAAAAACTCTCTGGCTCCCCCAGCCTTGCAGTGCCATTAAAAATTCTAAAAGCTGGGTAGCCTTAGAGAATAGCCTTTCCAAAGACATGAAAAAGAATTGCTGATTTATTTATTATTTATAGAGCTCATTATATTTTAACTCCAGGGGGTGGCAAATATAGGATAGGCTCCTTCAAACAACTTGTGGGCCCTCCAGTGGTGCTCTCCATGGTTTCTGTGCTGGAGAAGGGAGGGCAGAGCAGCTCCAGGAGAAAAGTGAAGTAAGGACAGGTAGGGTGGGCGGTTTTTGGGAGATCTGATGGGCTGGGATCAGGAATAAATGGGGCAGTTTGGAATTATCTGGAATGGGATTCAGAAAGTTGGGAGCTGGCACAGGATCCCCATGAAGGATTGGAGGAAGGGAATGTTTTCCTTGAGTGCTGTGGAAGACTGAGGATTTCCAGCTAAAAGCCAGAGAAATTCTGGCTCCTGAGCCCTGCCCTATTTGTTTTGTGACATTTGGAACCCAAATCACTTGGATTTTTCAGCTCACAGATGCTCCAGGGATGTGCATTGGCTCAAGAGCCCACAAAGCATTTCCACCTTGGAGTCGTGTGAAGTTTGGGCTGCACTGACCCACACCTGGAATTTGGGGATCTCTGCCAAAAGAATTGCTCAGAAACCTCTCAGCACTGGGGAGATTGTGGTGGGCAGAGAAATCCCCTCTGTTCCTGCTTTTCCTACCAATTTAAAGTTCACTTTCTGCCCCGAAAGTCCCTCTGAATTATTATTCTCCCTGACCAGGGAGGAATGGGATGATCCTCGCTCAATCTTTGCTGCCTTTTCTCTGTGCTGGGAATTCTAGTCCCAATTATCCACCTTGTCCCCATAAATTTGGATCTTGCTGACTCCTAAACAAAGAAAAAAAGTTTCATAATATAGGAATCCTTGTGTATTTTGGGATTTTGAGGGCTTCAAGGAACACAAAGCAGTGAAATCCCGACCTCCTCTCCCACTGAGGGGGATTGCAAAGGAGACAGCAGCATTAATTATTGATCCCAGATGGAATTAATAAAGAAAGAACATTTCCTACAGCTGATAAAATGTTCTGTGCCAGATCCTTATCCCCGGGTCAGCGGCAGGAACGAGACAACAGTGACAAACAAGATGTGAATCCTTATTTTTCCCAAAGGAGAAAAAAATCCACGAGCTGCTGAGGACACAGAGTGAGTTTCCATGGAGAAATCAAAGTTTGGGATCAGGAAAGGCTCTGCAGGCCCTGTTACTGCTGGGACAACCATCCCCAAATCCTGTGGGAATTTGGGATTTTGGGGTGTGCTGAGCTCCCAGGAGGAGCTGCCTCTCCCCTTGCTGTGGAATTAGAGCAGCAAAAACCTCTTGGAATGATCACAATTTAAGGTTTCCCTGATTTTTCTCCCTGTTGAGGTTAAGATGGTTGCTCATGTCCAGAATTATGGAATTCAGCTTGGATGCAGAGCCCCTCCAAATGCTTCCCTCTCTCTGGACATCTCTGACAATTTCCCCTCTTATTCCTGATGTGCACTCACATAAATTCTGCCAGGCTGCATAAATCTGCATCAATTAACACCCCCAATATTAGGAAAGCTCTAATCAGCAGAAAGAAAACAGATTAAAGATAAAGGACTTGCAGCAAGTCTGTGCAAGTGCTGGAATTTTGTTACACCTGATGGAAGAGCACAAAAGCAGAGGATGGCCCAGGTAATTTTAATTCAGTTTTTACCACAGTCAGGATGTTTTATGACCTACTTTGCACCCCCAAACTCACCTGCCTTATTGGCAAAGGGAGGGGGATTTTTTTGTTGTTGTTGTGATCCCATTAATAATCAGGGGTAGTGCTGAGACACAGAAGAAATCCACCAAATTATGGTAACGAGCAGGACTTGGGGAAAGTTTAAGTCAAGTTGTGATAGGGAGTCACAATCAGAAAAAAAATATGCTGGATTTAAAAAATAAAAGCTGGATTCTTTCATCACAAATCCCCTAAAATATGGAGAAGTGGAAGGTTCAAAGGTTGAGTGTTAGAAATTAAGGCAGGGCACTTTTCTCCTCTAAATATTCTGAATTTGCATTGCCAGCAGCAGCATCAGAGCAGCAAAATGTTATTTTTAAACAGGCCCATTGGGAGGAGGGAGTTCAGTACAGGATAAAGTTTTGGGTATGTGATTTATAACAACGATGGCACAGCCAGGAACAGCAGCAGATCTTTGTTTGGGCTTTTCCCCTTTAGTCTGGAGCCCCAAAAATCAGCTCAGGCCCTCCCAAAATCAGCTTTGCCCTGTCTGTCCCCAGCAAACAGCAGAGCCCAAGCCCAGTGAGGTGGGGAAACACCAGAAATCCTTGAGTGACAGATTTCTCTGCCCACCACAATCTCCCCAGTGCTGAGAGTTTTCTGAGCAATTCTTTTGGAAGAGATCCCCAAATTCCAGGTGTGGGTCAGTGCAGCCCAAACTTCACACGACTCCAAGGTGGAAATGCTTTGTGGTCTCTTGAGCCAATGCACATCCCTGGAGCATGTGTGAGCTGAAAAATCCAAGTGATTTGGGTTCCAAATGTCACAAAACAAATAGGGCAGGGCTCAGGAGCCAGAATTTCTCTGGCTTTTAGCTGTCTTTAGCTACCAGCTCCCCTTGGGCCAGTCCACAGCACATCAGGGCTCTTTCTTGGCTGCTTTCCTGAGGCATTAAACAAGAGCAGATAAATCCTAAGCTGAAGCTTATTTCTGGAACAGCAAAATGCCAGGATGGGATCTCTGTGCCAGCAGCACAAATCTCAGCCCCACTGGTGGCTCTTCACCCTGCTGTGGGTAAGAAGAGAACTTCAGAGGGTGGCAGAGTAGCTGATAAAGGCTCAGTTAATCCCACACTGGCAGAGGGATTTTGCACACCCTGCTGAACCAGGAGATGTTATCCTCCTTCCACGTGTCAGGGAAACAGAGGAAATGAGGATAAAATTCCCAATTCCCATCTTTTCAGATGGTTTCCTTCTCCTGCTGTCTTTTCACAACTTCTGCCCTCCCCTTCCTCTTTGCCCTTAGTCAAACCCAAATCATTTAAGTGGAAAAACAGGGTTTGAATTCATTTACCTGACAAGGTGCCACAGCCCTGAGCCTGGCAGCAATTCTGGGATGGGCATTCCAAGGCTGCTCCTCCTGGGCAGGTCTGGCTCCTGTGCCAGCCCATCCTTTCTCCCAGGCACCAAAAGCTGCACAAATTCAGGAGAGATCTGGAGGGGCTGAGCCTCCTGCCCTTGGCTCAGTCCCACACGTGGAGAGCAGCAAACTCCAGCTCCCACTGGGGGACAATCCAGGTCTCTGCAGAACCTGCTGGAAAAGCTCTTCCTGCCTCTGTTGTTGTCATTTTTCTGAAATTTTCCCTCTCCAGCCCCAGATTTTTGCCAGTGGTGGGTTTGATTTCAGCGCCCAAGAATTTCTCCGCGTGTACCACTGCAATTTCCTGGCTCTTTTACAAAAGATCTTCAAACAAAGATATTGAATTCAAAAATTCTTTCACCCAGGAGCTTGGTCTTTGCCCCTATTTGAACCCGTGGATGCTCTGTGGTATAAACAGAATTAAAATCACCTGGGCCATCCTCTGCTTTTACAAAAATCTCACTGGGCCATTCATTTTTTTGCCTTATCCTCCACCGAAGGCATAAATGGGATTATTCCACAGCCTTCCAGTCAGCCACAGCCCCAAACCAGGGAAACAATGGAGCTCTCTGCCAGCAAAAGTGAGTATGAGATTCAGAGCCCTAATTAGATGGGGAGACTGGGAGCAAATATGTAAATACCAGGATGACTATTGTAAAAAATATTTTCAGTTATTTGTACTGCAGGATTTCTGGATTTGCTGCAGGGACTGGGAGGTTTATCTCCTTCATCTCTTAGGAAAGGGGGGGAAAAACGCCAAGCAAATCAAAGCAGTGGATTTGTATTTCAAATGTGCTGCAAAGGGGGAGGGCAGGTGAGCGTCACTCAATTAAGAGGAGTGTGAAGGGGGAATGACAAAAAGGTGTCAGAGATGCTCTGAGCACCTGGATATCAGCGTGGAGCGACTGGGAAATGTCTGAGAGGTGTGAAGTGTGGCTAGATCCACCAAGAATCCACGCTGAAGGAATCAAGCACTGGGACAAACTGCACTTTTCTGGTGGTTTTTTAAATAAGTAGAATTAGAAACACCTGGCAAGGAGAGTTCAGTGAGAGCTGCCTGCAGGAAATGGAGCAAGGGATAAATGTCCCTTCTGCGTGGGGATCTGGACACTGCATCAGGTTCATGTGGGACCCAGGGCTTTGAGAGCTGCTGAAACCACAGCCAGGAACTGGAGTTCTGTGGCAGGAAACAGAGCTTGTGGTGTGGCAGAAAGAAAGGAACTGGGCTTGCTGGAAATGCAATTGCCATCTCAGATCTGCAGAACAACCTGTGGAAAAGCCTGGAGGAGAGCCTGGCCTTTGAGTAAAGCTGAAGGAAATTGCTGTGGGTCCTCAGGGGAGGCTCTGAAGAACTGATTTAAGAGGGTCAGAGCAGTTCTTAGCCCAAATTGTCCTCTGTAATTTCTTGTCTTCCAAGTGCCAGACTCTGAAAAATTTCCTTGCTGATCACCAAAGACTGGTAATGGCTTGGGACAAGGAGCTGGACACTCTCAGTGACAAACTGGCCCAAACAGAATGGCCCTGATCACTAAATTCTGGTAATGGCTTGGGACAAGGAGCTGGACTCTCAGTGACAAACTGGCCCAAACAGAATGGCCCTGATCACTAAATTCTGGTAATGGCTTGGGACAAGGAGTTGGACCCTCAGTGACAAACTGGCCCAAACAGAACCAAAATTGGCTGAGCAGAGGAAAATAAAGACCAGAATTCAGCAGATGCTGCGCTGGAGGTGGGACAGGGGCAGGTCTGGTAAAGCAGAGTCAGGCTGGAGGCTGGCACTGCTGTCCCAGCTCCACACGGCTCCTGACACGCCTGTGACACTCGTGGCACCAGCCAGCTGAGTGTCACAGCAGGCAGAGCTGCTGGATTTTAATTAGAGTGAGATTCAATGCCAGGGGACTCGGCGAGCCCGTCCTGCTCAGCATGGCTTGGGGAGAATGAGCAGATGAGCATTTTCAATTTAAGGTTTAGTTAGATAATGCCTGGTGGTGCCAGTAGATTACAGAGTGGATATTAAATCCTGCAGGATTTGCAATGGCAAAGTACTCACAGAATCCATAAGCAGGAGGCAGAGCACGGCTGTGGAGCTGTCGTCCCCTGGAGGACCCGAGCAGGAGGAGAAGATGGGAAGTAAATCTTGGTTTTGTAGGAAGTAAATCTTGCCTTTGTAGGAAGCTCCACGTAAAGAGCACACATGGGCGGGCTGTGGCCTTTAAAGGTGCCCCTGTTAAGGAGATTTCCTGCTCCTGACAGAGCCAAAGGCAGGGAAAAGGTGATGGGGTTGGTCAGACTGCTGGAGCAGGGAGAGGCAGGGCTGGGTCCTGCAGTAAAATCAGGTGATGCCCTGATGGAGGAAATGATGATTGACATCTGTCTCTCTGATATCAGAAGGCTAATTAATTACTTTATTATACTATACTACATCATACTCACTTCTAATTTCTAACTAACTTCTTACTATTGTATTTGTGGGGTTCCCAGACAAAGGAAGGAATGATGGATCTGACTCCATGTTCTGAGAAGGCTAATTTATTATTTTAAGATATTATATTATGTTAAAGAATACTAAACTAAACTATAGTAAAGAATACTGAAAGGATACAGACAGAAGGCTAAAAATATAATAATGAAACTCGTGACTCTCTCTCCAGGGTCCTGACACAGCTCGACCCTGACTGCCCAATAAGTAAAATAATTCACATGAAACCAATGAAAAAATCACCTGTTGGTAAACAATGTCCAACCATATTCCAAAGCAGCAAAACACAGGAGAAGCAAATGAGATAATTATTGTTTTCCTTTTTCTCTGAGGTGTCTCAGCTTCCCAGAAGAATCCTGGAGAAGGGATTTTTCAGAAAATATGACGGTGACAGCCAAAGACAGGGAAAAGGTGATGGGGTTGGTCAGGCTGCTGGAGCAAGGAGAGGCAGGGCTGGTCTGCAGGGCTGGAGCTCCTGCTGGGGTTTGGGGCCAAGGATCTCACAAAAATCCAGGAGTGTCCCTGCAAGGCCAGAGAGCTGTGCTGCCGTGCCTGAGTTGCAGATACCCTACATCCAACCCTGGCCCTGAGGTATTGAGTAAAAGCACCCTGAGCTGATGCAGGGGGTGATGAGCAGCTCCTGATGGCAGCAAAGCCAACCCAAGAAGCCTTGGGATGTGTTGGCCCATTGAGCCCAGCTTCAGCAGGGTTTGGGAACATCTAGGACTTGTCAAACTCTTCCTGGAGCTCATCAAAGCCATCCTGAACCAGGTTTAGGGTGCCAGCCATGGGAAGATTGACTGGGATTGGGTTCTATCAGGGTTAACAAACACTCTGAGACAGAGTTTGACAGAATTTGCTGTAAATCCTCCCCAAAACACATCCCAGAGCACAGGGTTCAGGATCAGCAGTGCCAGGGACGCTGCTCCTGTGGGTCCATCTCTGTCCTGATGCTGCCTGGTTTCTCAGAGGGAAGGCATTGAAAACTCCCATTCACAACAGCGTTAAAACTTATTTACAAAATACCTGAAGACCTGGTAATAACAAACAGAAAGGACAAAATATTCATCCTTCATTGCTCTCATATATAAGAAGCTTTACTACTCCAGGTCTAGATAGGTGGCTGAAGGCAGGGTGTAAGATTATTCCTTTAAAAGCACTAAAATGTGCAAATTAATTACCATAACTGTTCATGCGTGCTTTAGCTGGCTTAAATGCTGGGCTGTTTTTTCCAGGTTGAAGGAAATATTAACCTGTAGGAAGCTCTATCCAGCTCTGTAGCCTGAAGAGCTAAAAGCTCAAAGACCTGAGTCCTGGCAATGAAAATTCAAGAGCTATCATAGCCTTTGATTGAACATCCCAATAGTTTCATTAAGACCTCGTCCCTGCGTTTTATGTTTGCTAATTAGCAAATTCAAACTCTTTATCTCTGTGTTATCTTTGTGCAAGAGAGTGGCAAATTTATGGCATTATAAAATATTGCGAGAATTTAAAGGTTCGCAGGCAATTAGATTTTGTAATTCTTGTTTACGCCTCAGAAGGATTGTTCATTTTAAAACTTTATAGTTAATGTGTACAAAGATAAAACAGTGGCCTGCGTTGCTCTGGTGACTGAAGTTCAAGTGGTTGAGTGAGCTGAATGGATTAGGAGACAAAAATGGTTTGGAAGTGGCTGCCTTGATCCTCAGCTGGATATTCCAGGGAATTCACCCCGAGCACAGGCTCTGTGCCCGGGGAGTGACATTTTCCTTGGCACCGTCCCCACGAGGAAGCCTGGGCCGATGGACACGGGAGCAGGACGGAGCACGGGCTCGCAGTGCTGGGTGTCACAGCCGCGCTTTGGGTTTGAGGTGAAAAGCGATGGAAGCGCTGCGGGCGGCCGGGGTTCCTGATGGAGAGCGGCGGAGCGCTGACACCTGCCGGCAGCAGCGACCTGGCACCGGCAGGGCCACCTCCTGTTCCCGGGATTGTCCCCGGGATTGTCCCCGGGACTGTCCAGGGACCCAGCACATCCCCCCGGCATCGTCCCTGCCAGCGGTGCCGAGCTGGCTCCTGCCCGGGATCCACACCGGGATCAACCCCGAGACCCTCCTGTGCCCAGCAGTGATCCATCTGAGCCACCTCCTGTCCCCAGCAGTGATCCATCTGAGCCACCTCCTGTCCCTAGGACTGACCCATCTGAGCCACCTCCTGTCCCTAGGACTGACCCATCTGAGCCACCTCCTGTCCCCAGACTGACCCATCTGAGCCACCTCCTGTCCCTAGGACTGACCCATCGACCTGAGCCACCTCCTGTCCCCAGCAGTGATCCATCTGAGCCACCTCCTGTCCCCAGCAGTGATCCATCTGAGCCACCTCCTGTCCCCAGCACTGACCCACCAACCTGAGCCACCTCCTGTCCCCAGACTGACCCACTGACCTGAGCCATCTCCTGTCCCCAGAACTGACCCATCTGAGCCACCTCCTGTCCCCAGGATTAATTCTGGGTCTGTCCATGGAGCCACCTCCTCCTCCTCGGGACTGGACCCAGGAATGACCCCAGAGCTGCCACCTGCCCCTGGGATCCACTCTGGAATTGTCCACAGAGCCACCTCCTGCCCCAGGACCCATCCTGGAGCCACCTGCTGTCCCCAGGGTTTGGAATGGGGTGATCTTTAAGGTCCATTCCAGCCCAAACCATGCTGTGATTCCATGACCCAGGCCCGCCAAGGGCTGTCACAGCTGCTGGTTTCACCCCAAGTCACCCTGTGGGTGTCACTGAGCCCTGCTTTGACAGCCCCTTTGGGTGTCCCAGTGTCCCCTGCACCCCCCCAGCTGCTGGCTGGGCTGGTGAAACCCATCACCACTATTCCTTAGGGGATCATGGAATAATTTGGGCGAGAAGGGACCCAAAAAAAGCTCATTTAATCCAACTCCCTGCATTAAAAATGTTCATTACTCCATTCCAGCCCTGCTCCCTGCTCAGGCCAGGAGCTCCATCATCATTTCCTGCTGTCACTGAGCCCAGGAGCTCAGGGGGTGCTGAAAATTTTCCCTTCTCCTGCTCCAGAGACCGAGACGTTCTGCAGCAGTTCCAGGACAGGAAGAAGATTTCTCTTTGATTGCTTTTTAATCACAGTAATAACAGTAACGGAGGCAACGAGTGGAATTGATGGGAAAGAGCTGAGCTCTCTCCTCTGCTGGCTCCCTTGTGGGGGTAAACAAAAAGGATTTGCCAGCTCCTCCAGTGAATTGGTGGGATCCTCGCCCTTCAGGATGAGTGGTGGTGATGGCTGGGGAAAAGGAGCTGGTATTTAATGCCTGGGAGTAGAAATATGCCAGGAATCCTCTGGAAATCTGTAAAAAACCCCCTTGTCCACACAGAGGGATGTACAATTGCTCCTTTAAGCAGCTCTAAGTGCTACATCTACTTGGTTTTGGCCTCGAATCTGCATCTTCAGCACCCTACAGGGGTTTTATCTCTCCACAGGGGAAGGAGAAGCTGTGATGGACACGAGAGCTTTGAGCTGAGCAGAACCAGAGGTCCCCAGAAGGGCTCAAGAGGGTGGAGGGTCCCAGAATCAACGTCCTGGGGAGATCCAGGTCCAGGCTGGGCCAAAATAATCTTATAAAGGAATGAGCATTTCCCTCCAGTTGAACTCTGGCCCAGGCTGAGGGGTTTTTCAGAAATGCCCTTGCAGGGAAGGACTTTTGTGGCACCAGTGCTTGGCAACTGACCTAACCGGGTATTTTTGGGGTGTGGGACTAGAAATGTACATCAGCTTTTGACTCTCAACGATGTGGGAATTTCCTCTGACCTTAAATATCAAAAAAAGCAGTGAAACAGCATCAAAGAGCTGGCAGAATGGTTTCTGCAGCCCTGCTGCCCCATAATTTGGAGAGACTCAGCCTCAGTGAGAGCACAGAAACACCAAAGACAGAGCAAAGCCCGTTGGGTTTGGTCAGACATGGAGCTTTCTCCTTTATTTCTGCAGTGTGGTGCACAGTGAGGGGCCTCCTTTACATCACCAGCAGAGCCCCCCCTGCCCTGTCTGAGGAGGAATCATCATCGTTGTCATCATCATCATCATCATCATCATCATCATCATCATCATCCCTCAGGCTTTGCTGACATGATCCAAAGAGCTCCTGCACACCCCAAAGCCCGGCTGGAAGCCCCCCAGGAAGCACAGGGGGGGTTCCAGAACCCCCTGTGCCCCATCCCAGGGGGAAAAGGGGGACCCCAGCGGGGTCCTGGCGTCCCCGGGGCTGAGGCAAAGGGGGAGCAGCTCCATTCCTTGTGGGAATTTGGGTGTGCAGGGCTGGGGAGGCCCTTGGGGAGCAAAGAGGCTGTGGGGGCACAGAGGGGACAGCGGGAGGACAGGGACAGTGGTGGCCTCGGGCAGGGTCCAGCTGGCACCACACAGCCTTGATCAGGGATGGGAGGGGTTAACATCCAAGCTGAGGAGGAGGAGGAAAAGGAAAAACATTTACATGTTTTGGAGCATAAAAAGGAGGTGGTGCAAGGTTTTACTGGACCTGCTCAAGGGCAAAACAGTGAGACCTGGAGGGGGCTGATTTTGTCCCTTCACACACATCCTCAAACCCCTCAGTGCTTTTCCCAGCAATTCCATCCCTTTTTTCACGTCCCTTTTGTCACGTCCTGCCCTACCACGCCAGCCCCTTCCCCCTCTGGTCTTTATAGGGAAAAAAAATTAAAAATCATCATAAAGTGACATTTCAAGTGCTCTGGGGTGACCAACATTCAGCCCCAGGAGTTTTGGGTGAGGTGTTGGGTTAAAAAGCCATGAGTATCTTTGCAAAGGGATGAGCCAGGAAGGATTTTCAAGTGGGACCTCCCTCAGCAAGGTGCTGCAAGCAGGAAAAAGTGGGGGGAAGCCATTCCAAAACTGCTTGAATAGAGCAAACCATGAAAAGGAGCTGTTAGGTCTTGATTTTCAGCATTTGAGGGCTCTTATTCCCATTTCTCCCCCTGCACTGCATGGACTGAGCCCCTTGGCTTGTCCATGGAGAGGGAAAATCACCTCAGGGAGATCATGGGATGGTTCTCCAGCCCTGGATGTGATTCATCTGTCCAGGGGACAAATACAAAAATATTATCCTGAGCAAAAAAAAAAAAAAAAAGCTGTGGCAGTAATTCTCATTGCCCACTGCAGGGGAAAAAAATATAAAATACATGAACTACAGCGTATAAATCAATTTTGGTTTAAGGGAATTAAGAAAAACCACCACAAACTAGAAAAGCACCCAGCACCTATGGCATCTAATCAATCTTGTATTACTAGGATGGATTTGCTTTTTATTTCTTAATTCAAAAATGTGGCTGGAGGGGCACTTGAATGGGCTAGGAAAGCCTCCCTGTCCTCCTCCAGCAGCTCTGGGAAAACCCTGCTGGGGTTTTTGGGCAGAGCTGAGCTGATGGAGGACCCTGGGGACATGGGATGCCACCAGGGAATGTGTCCCCAGGGCGGAGAGGAAAAGCTGGAGCTTGGGATGAGCTCTGGAGCATCCAGCAGGGTGTGACAGCTCTGGGGACAAGGGGACAGCTGCCTAGCAGGGGGTGCCACAATTCCCAGCTCTGGGAAAATCCTGCTGGGGTTTTGGGCAGGTGAGGAGCAGAGCTGAGCTGATGGGGACCCTGTGATGCCACCAGGAGATGTGATCCCAGCGGGAGCTGAGTGTCCCCAGGGTGGAGAGGAAAAGCTGGAGCCTGGGGAGAGCTTTGGAACATCCAGCAGGGTTTGACAGCTCTGGGGACAAGGGGACAGCTGCCTAGCAGGGGGTGTCACACTTCCCAGCTCTGGGAAAACCCTGCTGGGGTTTTTGGGCAGGTGAGGAGCAGAGCTGAGCTGATGGAGGACTCTGGGGACATGGGATGCCACCAGGGCAGAGAGGAAAAGCTGGAGCTTGGGATGAGCTCTGGGGCATCCAGCGGGGTGTGACAGCTCTGGGGACAAGGGGACAGCTGCCTAGCAGGGGGTGCTACAATTCCCAGCTCTGGGAAAATCCTGCTCATTTTTTGGGCAGGTGAGGAGCAGAGCTGAGCTGATGGGGACCCTGTGATGCCACCAGGAGATGTGACCCCAGCGGGAGCTGAGTGTCCCCAGGGTGGAGAGGAAAAGCTGGAGTTTGGGATGAGCTCTGGGACATCCAGCAGGGTGTGACAGCTCTGGGGACAAGGGGACAGCTGCCTAGCAGGGGGTGCCACCCAAGCATCCACAATTCCCAGGAAGGGCAGAGCAGCTGGGGGGACAGGGAGGGGACAGGGAGGGGACAGGGAGGGGACAGCAGAGGGAAAAGTCCTGGTGTGCTGAGGGCAGGGGTGGCCCCTGGAGCAGGAGGGGCGGTGGGAGCAGGGACATGTGTGACAATCCTCAGCTGAGCTCGGCTCTCCTCTCGTCCTCAGCAGCTCAGGGCGCCTCGTTGGAGGTGGCTCCGTTGCCTTTGCTGACGTAGAAGGGGCGGTAATGGGACTGCAAGGCAGAATTTGGGGCACGTCAGTCTGACCCCTCCTTCCCTGACCTCCACCCTCCATCCACCCTCATCTCACCAATCCCGGCCTCAGCACCACGAGGAATTGGATTTTTGAATTGTTTTGGATGATGTGGTTTGGGTTTTTTTTTTAATTTTTTATGTAAGTTAAAAAAAAAGTATATTTTAATATTATATTTTATAATATATATTTTTATACTTATCATATATATTTTAATAATATAATTATAAAAGTTTAAAATTAATATAAATTAATTTAAATTAAACATAATTATTAATTAAATTATACTAATTTAATTATACCCTTTTAATTATAATACTTTAAAATATTTATTAATTAATAAAACACTAATAATAAAATATTTATATTTTAACTTAATTTAAAATATTTAAAATATATGTATATTATACTATACTTTTTAATTATGTTATAACATATAAATAGTTCTTTATCCAAGCAGCAACACCTGGCAAAGTTGTGTCGTGCAGCCTCCCCTTGCAGCAGCAGCAGCCAATTTCTCTGCTGGGATCCCTGGCTGCACAATCTCCAGCCTGGCTGGGAATATCCTTCCACCACTGAAGGAATAACCACAGAATTCAGGGAAAAAATGGGGTTTTAAAGCCCAGTTAGGAATATTCCCCCACCACTGAAGGAATAACCATGGAATTCAGGAAAAAAAAGGGGGTTTAATATCCAGTTAGGAATATCCTCCCACCACTGGAGGAATAAATACAAAATTCAGGAAAAAAAAATGGGGTTTTAATAACCCCCCACCAGTGAAGGAATAATCATATGGAATTCAGGAAAAAATGGGAGTTTTAAAGCCCAGTCTGCCTTGGGTTTGTTCTCACGTGCAGAAGGTGGGAGAAACCCCACAGCCCCTTTTGGTGCAGCCCTAGTGAACAGCAGGAAACAAGGGCAGAGCAAGCCCAGCCCATCTCCCTGCTCAGTGTTCCCCTTTTGTTGAGATTCTTTGCATTTTATGGCTTTAATTTCCAACAGAATTAAGATTTGAAAGAGGAGGGCTTCATTTAAAACGGCTCCCTGGGTGTGAAAAAGACCTTCCTCCTCAAACAGCACAGTGCGTTGTGAAAATTCATATTTACAGACCTTTTAGAATGTATATTACTTAAATACACATTTAAGGCTGGTTTAAAAGCCAGATTATTGGCCCAATAGACCATAAAAGCTCCTGCAGAGATACTGCAGCCTGCAGTATGTATTTCTATTTTGGTGCTTTTAAATGCTTATATTTATCAGCTCAGTTGTTGGGCTCAGGGCTGTGTGGTGAATATTGGCTATAAAAAGGAAAAGGTCATTACAGATGTGTGCACGGGAGAGGAAGGGACACAGGGAAGGGATGGTGGCAGAAGTTACCCAGGTTTTCTCTCTGGGGATTAAAGAAAAATCCCTGGGAACACCATGGATGTGGGTGATGATGTTTTAGAGGTCAAACCCAAGGCAGAAAGGATGGCAGGGTTTTGCTGGTTTGCTGCAGCACCTTCAAAGGCTCGAGGCTGGATTTCCTGGAAGAATCTGCCAAGGAACATCCCTTCCAGAGGAATTCACCTCCTGGGGAGCCGTGAAAATGGGGCAGATCCAGCTGCAGTCCTCAGGCAGCCAATTTCTACCTGCTGTGTGTTTCCCTCAGTGTGGGAATGCTGAGGTCTCACTTCCACCAAACACTAAATCATCTCTCACAAATGTGCAATCAGAAATTACAAAAAAAATTAAAATAAAAATAAACACAATGTTTCATTTGTGGTGGCAAAGGCTCGACAATCTTAATTCAGATCATGCAAGGCCTTAATGCAGCACAGCGTGAATAAAACCAGATTAACTGGGTGCTCCTGAGGCAGTGCATTGACTGGTTGTGGATTTGAGATTACAAGCCCTAAAACATCTCTGCCCTGTGTCTCTAATCATGATCAGTGTGAAAGCAGGGGCCTGGAGATGCTGTGGTGATTCCTGAGCACAGCCTGACCCCTCACCTGGGATCCTGCATTGCCCCACTGCAGGACAGGACCAGCAAGGCACTTGGACGTGGTTGTCACTGACACCCTGTGGATGCCACAGAGTGGGTGACAAGGAAAAGTGCTATCAGTGTCATTTTACAGGATTTGCACTGTCCCTATCTTCTGCATCATATTTTAGATCAAAACACCATTTTTTGCAGCATTGATCAGAGCTGTGGAAGCTGGGGGGTTAATCTGCATCCTGAACAGGAGCAGTGGGGTTGAAGCTTTTATTTCCACGCTCCCAAAGGACTCATCCTTATTCCTGTAGCTCCCCTGGAACAAACTGAAGCTCTCCCAATAAAAAATTATTCTTTTTCTTACCAATACAGACTGCTTGGAGGAGGATTTCCACGTCTGTGGTGTCACCTTTGCAGACTGGTGCCTCACTATGGAAGGGTAGGCTGTGACAACACAAAACACAGCCAGTCACACACCAGCCCCTGCCACTGCCACCCCGGTGTCCCCAGGAGCAGCAGCAGGACTGGAAGTGCCACCTCATTAGTATTGCATTGCTCAACATGGAAATGCAGCCATCCCCGGGGTGGGACACACAGACAGCCGGCAGACAGATGCCTCTGCCACCACCCAATCAGGCAGGAAAAGGCAGGAAAGAAGATCTGGCTAATTAAAATGTCTGAGGAATGCAGAGAGGTGGAATGCAATCAGACCAATTAAATTCAGGCCGAGTCCCAAAGTCAGCATTCTGGCTCTTGCAGAGAGCACTGCAGGCTGTTTAATTAGTGCAAAGAGCTGAGCCTGGGGTTCCTGCAGCTCCTCTGGCAGCTTGATAAGGCCTGACCCCCTCCAGCCGCCCAGGCCTGCTGTGCCCCAGGGCTGCCCAGCCCTGCAGTGTCACAGCCAATGTCACCATGGCCCTGCATCTCTAATTAATCACACCTGACTCTGCTTGGCAGGTTCTGGTGCTCCTGGATCCCACCTCTGGTGGGACGTGACAGCAGGCTGATGAGATGGTGAATGAGGGTTTGGTTCTGGTGAAGGACAGGCAGCTCCTGCATGTTTTGTTTTTTTTTTAAGGTTGTGCTGTTTGTGTTATTTTTCAGGGATGAAACCAGAGGGGCAAACGGTGCCTTCCGCAAGAATCATCTAAAATTTATCCCTACCCGTTACAAACAAAATTTAAAATCCCGCCACCTGCTCCCTAGATAAAACTTTAATATTTTTTGAACAATCCTTGCTGCCCTGCTTCAGCAGAGTTGCTCCTGTGCAGGTGCCTCAGAGATTGGCAGTCACACCAAGGTGTAGGACTGCTCCAGGAAGGCAGAGCAGGATTTGGGGGTTTGGCACCTCAAAGGGGCAGGAAGGCAGAGCAGGACTGGGGGGTTTGACACCTCAGAGGGGCGGGAGGAAGGGGAACAGTCAGTTCCTAGTACCGGTCTTAGTGAAGAGGCTCCCGTCAGACTGTTTGCTGAAGTCACCGGGCGGATTCTGTCCCACCGAGGAGAACTGAAAAGGCAGCTTAGTGCCATTGCCTACTGGAAGATAAAGAGGTTGTGTTATTCCACGGGGCTGCAGGGGGGCAGTTCCAAACCCCCCTGCGACGCTGCCTTCGCCTGGCTCGGGGGGCACCAGTCCCTTGTCCCTTTTGTCCCTTTTGTCCCTTTTCTCTCAGGGACAAGAGGGCAGGCAGCTGTGTGTGGGTGTGAGGTGATGCCAGAGCTCCAGGCAGGGACCAGCCTTTCTCCTGAGAGCCCCAAGTGCAGGTGTGGAGCAGCTCCCTGCACCTCCCGAGGCAGGAGGGATGACTCCAGCACTGCCCTTCCTCCCAGGCTTCACTCAAACCATTAAAGCTTCCCCTCCTGGCCTCCTCGGGGTCAGGCCCTGGCTGCCAGAAGGAATGTGAGAGCAGGGAGACGAGAGGGACACAGCCCTGCCTGTGGAAGGCAGGAGGGGCTGAGGTGTGGCTCTGAGTCACCAGAGCTCCCCAGGCAGGGTGGCCCTGGCTCCTTCCAGCACCATGGGAAAGGCTGGACCTTGTAGGAACAAAGCAGAGGAGAAAAATGTTGGGAAAAGAAGATGGGGGTCTGGGAAGAAAAGGCATGAACGTGGGCCAGGCTGTGTCTTTGAGAACTTAATAATAAAAGGCGTGATAGAAAGAAGCACCTTGTGCTTCTGAGACTGGCTGGGAGTACTGGGAGTCTCCTCCTGCTTCTGCCACAACCTCCTCAGGGTGCTCTGGATGTTCAGGGTCTGGGGATCTTTGCAAGCTGCCTCCTGTGTTCTGCACCTCCTTTCTCTGTGCTCAAGCAGAACCAGGGGTGCCTTTTCCTGCTCTTTCCTAGCAGAGAGCCCGGGCTGGCTCTGGGATTTTCAGGTGCCAGGGCAGCCGAGAGGGGCAGCAGGAGAGGTGGGTTAGTCAGGCAGAAAGCTGTGGCACGGGGGGTTAGATCCTCTCAAACTGAAGGCAGAATTACCCGTACCAAGTGTTTCCTCGGTCGCTTGGAAGGAGGAAAATTCCCATGACCGTGGGTTGAAATTGGCTGTAAAACAAGAGCATCCAGTTCAGCAGTCGGCTCCTGACGAGGCCTGTGCCTGGCACTGCTCTAGGAAAAGGTCCCCACCGAGCTGGGAGCAGCCCCAGAACAGAAATCTGGGCCCAGGCAGCAGAGGAGAAGTTGGGTTTTATCTCTGGGTGTTGGGGAAGGGGGAACAGGCTTCTGCAGTGAATAGAGTTCCCAGTGCCACAGAGCTGGAGGAAATTGCCAGCTCAGGTTTGGGTACTCAACATGAGAGCTCTGCAGGCAGAGCTTTGGGTTCAGAGCTCCACAGACACCAGGGCAGGAACATTTCCCAGCCCTGTGCCAGGTGTGTGCCCCAGGCTCCCACCAGGACACAGACTGGTGCTGCTGCAGCCCTCTGGGGGGGCACTGGGCTCCCAGGAAAGCAAAAAGATGGATCCTTGGAGCTGCTCTGCTGCCATCCTGTGGGCTGCTTCTCTGTTTAAGAAGTGTTTCTGTTTACACAATTCTCTCTCTGTGTGCCTGAGTCCCTTCTACTCTTCATTCAAAGACTTTCAAGATGATTTTTCCAATCTCCTCCTGGCGTTGGCCAAACTGTTTGACACATTAGGAGAAGAAAGTTTAGTGGGAGAGGACAGAAAGGAGCGTGGAGCAGTTGGACAGATTGTTCCTCTGTCTTTGAGACAGTGTTTGAAGTGTTTTATGCCCCTCCGCCTCATCCTGCCATCCCTGCAAGCAAATACTGGATCACAGAACAGTTTGGGTTGGAAGGGACCTTAAAAATCATCTCATTCCAGCCCCTGCCATGGGCAGGTACATCTGGTTGCTCCAAGCCCCATCCAACCTGGCCTTGGACACTTCCAGGGATCCAGGGACAGCCACAGCTGCTCTGTGCCAGGGCCTCGCCACCCTCACAGGAAGAATTTCTTCCTAATATCCCATCTAAACCTCCTCTCTTTCAGTTTGAAGCCATTTATTATGAAACTCAAGAGCAGTGGAAGCCTTGAATTTAAGCAGGGCTTAAACCCAATAGGTTCAGCTGGAATCCAAGCAGTTCCCCAGTCTGGGCTGCTGTAATTAGCACAGAGCATTCCTCAATCCAGCAAACAGACTTTCCACTGTGGCCTGGGGCAGAATCTGCAGTGACCCAGCCTGAAAACAGGGTGTGTAGCAAAGCTGCCGTGAGATATTGAAGGATTCCAAGGGCGTTACACAATGCAGAGGGTGGTCCTCGTTTTTTCCCTCCTGTTTTTGGGATTCTTGAACCAAGATGCAATCAGCTGCACTGCTGGACTTTGATGCCACAGCAACAGGGCACAGAGAGCTCAGCAGAGTTAAATGGTGATGGGGATGGTGCATTATTCATGGGGAGATCCTTGGCTAGCCAGCCTGCAAGCCAAGTGGGTCATGTCTCCTGCTTTGCCTACTGATTCATCCTGCTCCCCAAATGTCCCCCAGCGTGGTTCCAGCAGCTGGATCCTGCCTGAGCCCTGGCTCTGCTCAATCCCTGTTCAACACAAGTTCTGTGTGCAGTCATGGATCAGCTGGATCCTCCCTGAGCCCTGGCCCTGCTGGGTCCTGCTCAACTCCTGTGCAATCATGGATCAGCTGGATCCTCCATGGCCCTGGTTCTGCTCAATTCCCATCCAGCACAGCTCTGTGTGCAATTATGGATCCTCCCAGAGCCTTGGCTCTGCTCAATCCCTGTTCAACACAAGCTCTGTGTGCAGTCATGGATCAGCTGGATCCTCCATGGCCCTGGTTCTGCTCAATTCCCATCCAGCACAAGCTCTGTGTGCAATCTTGGATCAACTGGATCCTCCCTGAGCCTTGCTGGGCCCTGCTGGGCCCTGCTCAACTCCTGTGCAATCATGGATCAGCTGGATCCTCCCTGAGCCCTGGCCCTGCTCAATTCCCATCCAGCACAGGCTCTGTGTGCAATCATGGATCCTCCTGAGCCCTGGTTCTGCTCAATTCCCATCCAGCACAAGCTATGTGTGCAATCTTGGATCAACTGGATTCTCCCTGGCCCTGCTGGGCCCTGCTGGGCCCTGCTCAATCCGTGTTCAGCACAGGCTCTATGTGCAGTCATGGATCCTCCTGAGCCCTGGCCATGCTCAATCCCCGTCCATCACAGGCTCTCTATGCAGTCATAGCCTGGCTTGTTTTGGCCAGAGTCACTTTGTTGGGAGAAAACACAGAGTGAGTAATTGGGAAGGCAGCATTGTCAGTGTTTCCAGGAAAAACGCAGATGTGGAGGTGGGATAAACCATCACCCAGCTTTGGACAGTCAGCAGGAGGAGGGGACACAAATCACCACGGATCTGGCAGGGCCTGGGGATCCCTCCTGGATCTTCAGCAAGCTGGAATGCTGGATCCCAGCTGGAGCATCTTCTCCCAGGTGTGGGAAGCTCAGGCACTCATGCTGTGCCACTGCCAAAATGGCTTTTTCCTTCTTTTTCCCCTTCTTTTTGCCAGTGTCACCATCCCAGGGGATGACATTGCCCAGTGTTCCTCCCTGCACACCCCTTTAATGCCTTTGGGGCTGTTTCCACCTGAAAGCTCCACATTTTGGGTAGAGATAAGCTCAGCTTGTGCTGATTTTCAAATCTCCCTCAGGGTTGGAAAGTTTTGGGTGCAGGGCTGAGTCTGTGATCTCAGCAGAACTTCCCTGACAGCACAGGGCCTGCAAACCCTGAGGAAGGAGAGCAGAAAAACAAACCCAACTCTCAAATATGCCACCCTGCCCCTGAACTTGGGAAGAGCCCTGCTGGCACTGAAATGGGAATGCCAGCCCTGCCCCAAACACCCTCAGGGAGCTGCCAGGGTGGGCTGAGGGCACAGAAGGGCAAAGTGACAATCCAGACAAAGGGATCAGTGTTGGGTCTGGGTTATCCTCAGGAAACACCAGCACAGGGCAGGAATGTGCCCTCAGGGAGTGTCCCTGTCCCTGCTGCCATGTCCCTGTCCCTGCCCACCCTCTGCTGCAGAGCAGCAGCTGGAAACACCTGGCAAACCGGGGCAGGGCTGAAATTTGGTCACTTGTGTCGTGCCACCCTTCCTGTTCTTTTGTTCCTTGCCTTGTCTGGGCTTTCAGCATTCTCAGCTCATTGCTCTGGATGCCAGTTTAGAAATGCCAACTGTGATTTTAGAGCTGGATGTGTTGGAAACATTGGTTCGCTCCAAAAATTCATCCTGAAGTGGCCACACAACAAGTGGGATATAAACAAATCACCAGGGCTCTTGTGAGAGCTCACAGAAGAGCTCCAGACTCCTGATTTGTTTTGTGGTTTTTTTAGGACACATTCCTCACTTCTTCTGTCCTTTCCCTTTAAGGAAAAATTGTGTTTGGTGGTGAAAGTAAAATCTTAATGCTTCTTTCTTGATAGCACAGAGAGATAAGCTTTGGGTGGAGAAAAACACTGATTTTATCCTGGAAACCCATGTAAAAACTCCCCTATATTCACTCTTGGACAAAGTTCAGCCACTCCAGCTCTTCCCCATAAAACTGAAAACCTCTTCTGCCTGTTTTGAGGCAAAACCTTGACAAAGCTCTGTGAGCTGGAGAGAAAATGTGCAGAGGGATGGATCTGAGATGTGGAAGAGAGCAAATTTTGGGCTGGATCATCAGTGCAGCTCCTTTTCCGAGCTGGAAGGGAGCCTGCCCAGCTGTGTGTGCCATCCTTACCTTTGGGAGACAGGAACATGGAGAATCTCTTCAGGTTGTCGGGCTGGTTCCACTCGTAGTTGTTCATCATGAACCGGTGGTCCCCTGGAGAGGCAGAGCAGGGCATGAGCTCGGGGATGCACTTTGGGGGCCTTTAATCCCCCTGGGGGATCTTTGCCTGGGAGATAAAGCAGTTCTGGAGCTGGCCAGGGTCTAAAATAAAAGATTCCTTCAGAGGAAGAGCCCAGCTGAAGCATTCAACCTCGCAGCAGACACAGGTTCTTCTAAAATCCATAGGGAGACCTGAGGGCTGAGGCATTTTCTTACCAAAATGATGTTGTGTGGCTTAAAATTACTCCAAAACTTTGAATTTGGCTCCTTCTGTGAGTTCAGCCTGAGCACAAGGCTGGCTGATGGAGAACTGCCACTCTAAAGCTCCAGAAATCACTTCTGGGAGGGTCAAATGGGTTGGCTTCTCCAGTTTTCAGAGAGAGATGCTAAAGCTGAGCTGCAAACAGCTCTGAACTCTTGGACAGGGGTTGGTTCAGGTTTCATAGATCAAACTTACTCCTACATAGCCTGGGTTTGTGTTTCTGACACTGATTCACAGGAAATGAGGCTTTATCACTACACTTGCTCATAAAAACATTCTTTGGAAGCCTCTATAAACCTATTGTTCTCTGCAAGGAAGTAAATTCGGTTTTCATGTTTAAATAGCTCCATTCTTTGATTCTCAAGTCACTGCACAAACTTTTCTTTCATTTCTCCCATTTATTTCAGTGCTATTTAAGCTCCCTGATTATTTGTCTCCTCACCACATAGGTACCTGTTATGACAACTAAAAGGACATGGATTCCCTTTGGAGTCTGCTATTAAGCAGCTTTCATTCCATTAATATAATATTTCTTCCTGGGAAGTTTTTTACAGTGGAAGATCAAGCCAGCTGCAAATGAATTTGTTGCAGTGACTCAGGGGGAGTTTGTGTTAATAACTCCACAGTGCCTTAATGGATTTAATTCCCTGGCAGCCACTGGATGCAGAGTGCTGCCCTCTTTCATCTGTAACCATGGCTTGGAGAAGGGAGAGCTCTGAAGCTCCTGGGACTCGCCATAAATAACATTTCCCACCTGTTCCCAACTTTTCATTAGGGCAGAATCCAAGCTGAGTCCCTGGTAAAGCAATCCTGGAAGCACCCAGGTTTTTGGCAGCAGATAAAAATGGTTTTGGCACTTGGATTCCATGGATTTCAAATAAAAAACAAGGGCTTCTGGCGTCAATAACATGATGAGACCTCAATTAAAATAATCAAGAGATAATCAGGCTTTATCCTTAGCTACCAGGACTGAGTAGCTGCAGAACCTTGTTGGGTTTTAAAAATGCTCACAGAAAATGCTGCAGGAATAGCAAAACCCAGCCCAGCAGATGGAAATTCTGCACAGCTTCAGGTGAACAAAGAAAGAAAAATGCACAGAAGTGATTTTTGCATCTGTTTGTCATCTATTGATATTGAGTTATTGTCAAATTTCTCGGTGATCCTGGAGATGTGGAGTGTTGGGAATTTAAACAGGAATGTTGCAGTGATGAAAGATAAGTAATGTTCAATTTCTGGTGCTACTTTAAAGGCAGGGAGAGTTTTAAAATCTTCATCTAGCTGTGCATCCTGAGCACTCTGGGATCCCTGACCTTCCTGAAAGGTTGGTCCAGAAGGATCTGGTCCATTTAATTCATGTCTGATGGAGGATGATGGCTCTGGACAGTTTAATTATTAACTCAGGAGGGGTGCCCAGTAAATACTGTGAATTTGAGTGAATTATCAGCGATTTTGCAGACCTGCAGCAGAATTCTTCATCTCCTCTGTTGCATGAGCTGTCCTTGAGGTTATTCCTGCACCTTTTGGCCTCCCACATCCTCCTGGAAGAGCAGGGTGCCATTTATCCTCACATCACCCACCGCTGGCCTGGTATTGGGCTTCCCCAGTGGCTGAGAGATTACATCCAGGTGAGATAAGCACTCATTGCCATCCCTGCTGCAAGAGGTCATCCCTGGGATTGGGCAACATGCCCAGGGTTGCAAAGGCAGCCTGAGGGAGGGCTGGGGAGTGCAGACAACACAGCCCCGTTGTGGTGCCCTGTCCTAAACTCAGGTGTGAGCCTGATGCAAGACAAGTGCTTTATTCACAGCTAATAGTGAGGAAGTGGGTTATAAACTTAAAAGATTAATTTTGCTGCTGTGGTGGTGGCTGTGACCTCTCTGTTCACCTTAAAGATCACCTTAAACATCACGGAATGTGGGGAACACCTGGGTCAGGGCAGGCAGGAAATCTCTCCCAAGTGGAACAGGGAGTATGATCAGAGTCATTCCAGCTCCAGTTGTAGCTAAACACCCAAACTGAGCCATTTTTTACTTGGAAAATTAGATTTTCAAATATTTCTTTCTCACTGACAGGTGCTTGCAGGGTATTTCAGTGCTGAAACCCTGCACTTGTAATATTTGATGTCACACCAGCACCCTACAGGTGCTAATTGAGTGGTACAAATAGGATTTCGAACTTGCCATCCCACATTCACTTTGTGAATTCACCCTTCACTGAGCTGCCTCAGCAGATCTGTGGAGTTTTCCCTCCTGGAAAATGTCCTGCTAAACTTCCAGGGGCTTGCTGGAGCCTGGCACAGGGCAGGAGGGAAGGGTGGCTGCTCTTGACTCCACACAGGAGGTGGCTAAACCCATTAAATCCTAAACACGAAACCCTAAAATGAACCATAAATCAGGGAAGTGGGGCCAGTTTGGTGTCCTGTATGAGATACCCCCATCCCTGGCAGTTCAACTGATTCCATCCCCACATAGGAGAGGTAGAATAACTCCAATATTCCAGAATTCACATTCTAATAACTCTCATCTTCCAGAATTAATTCCAGCTACATGAGTCGCTACTCCCACTTTCTCCTCAGGTATTTGCTTACTTTCTCCCTCACCAGGAGTGCTCACCACCCTCATCACCCCTTCCAGGGAAGCAGGAGGGGAATATTTGGGATGTTTTACCGTTCTCCATGTGATTCCTCTCGATGAAGTTGCGGCCCAGGTCTGCCTTGCAGATCTTCTCCACGTGCCTCATGCAGACGTTGAGGAGGTCATCCCTGAGCAGCCCCATGGATGGGCTCATGCTCTCCCCTTCCAGCAGCACGCTGTAGGTTGGCAGGGATGGAGGGGGCACATAATTCCTCATCAGAGCCCCAAATTCCTGCCAAAGAAAGGGGTTGCATTAATGAGGAGCATAAAAGTGTGGAGGCTGAATCAAAGGGAGCTGGTTGGTGTTAGAATCCAGAAGGGGAAAGGAAAGCAGGGAAGGTGGGCAGGGAGATGTTCTGTCCACGGTTTGCAGCCATCCATACAAACCAAAGGCATGTCCAAGTCCATTCCTCACCCACCAGAGCACAGACAGCTCCAAATGTCCCCGTGAATCCCTGCCCTGGATGTGCAGGGAACTGGGGAAGGTTCACATTGGGGCACACCAGACACAGAGTGCTTTGGACCTGATTAGCATAAGAGACCTGATAATTAGCATGCCTTGGCAAGAACAAGCAGAGCTTTGAGGATCAAATCAAGACCAGCTGAAGGCTGAATCAAGACTGGCTGACAGGAAAAGAAGAATCAACTTCTGCCATCAAGAGATGTTGCAGAGTGTAGAAGTTTATGTGATGATGAACCCAATCACTGTAGTAAAACATTACTAGCCTTCCTATAATAATATATAAGAATATGTAGTCCACAAAAACTTTGGATTCTGACCACCACTCAGTCTCTCACCACTGATGATAATTTGCACATCTCACACTTCTTTGGGATTGACTTTGGGACAAATCCCATCCTCACAAGGACAAAGGGAAGGGAAATGAGATCTATAATAGTATATAAGCACATGTAAGCCACAGTAAATTTGGATTTTGATCACCACTCAATCTCCCCATCTCTCTCACCATCTCACCACGAGAGTTTCACACATCTCACACTTCTTTGGGCTTGTCTTTGGGACAAATCCCAAAGTCCTCACGGGGACAAATCCCAAAGTCCTCATGGGGATAAATCCCAAAGTCCTCACGGGGACAAAGAAAAGGGCAATGAGGTGTCTCTCACCTGCAGGAAGAGCACGGAGTCGCTGATCTGGTGGATCTGCTCCCTGTTCTCCTTGTCCTCCCGCAGCAGCTTCGCCCTCTCCTCCAGCTCATCCACGATCTCCTTCACGTTCTCCGAGGCGATCTTTTCCCTCTGATCCAGGGCAGCCTTCACCTCATCCCTCTGCCTCTCCAGGTCACGGATCAGCTCCTTGAAGTGCTGGTCCACCGTGGCTTTCTCGTTGGTGGTGTAATTCTGGGTGGGGAAGGGGCAGAGAGGGGAGGCAGCGGGAAAGAGGAGCAAGAAAATGTTAAAATTTCACTGAGTTATTTGCTAACAGAGAGACACAGAGGGGGATAAATCCAAGGATTCAGCATTTAGAGTATGGAAACTCCAGCTAGGCAAGTCTCAGCTGCAGGAAAGTTGTGCCAAGAGAAGCAATACCTGCTCCTGCAATATTCACATGGATGCAATCCAACAGGGCCACTGCCTTCCCAGCGGTAAGAGCACATCTCCAATTTCAATTCATGCACTCACAGGTGACATTTAAAAACACTCTGTAACCTTCTAAATCAGTGCTCTGGCTCCTGGATTATTTGAGGACCAAATTCCCACCATTTCAAAGGATGAAAGGTGCTGAAACACTTTTTACAAGCCTGACCTCAAGGTGCCTCTGAAATATTCCTCAGAAGGACTGGAGATGTAACTATATTGAGAGTCAAAATTTCTAGGTCAGGTTTCCAATAATAATAATAATAATAATAATAATAATAATAATAATAGTAATAATAAAGCAGATGAAAAGCAGGGCTGGTGAGCCAATGTGCTAGCACCACATAAAAGGGAGAAGGATGGCTTTGCCTGTTAATATTATGCAAATTTTCTGGGGTGTCTCCAACTTGTGCTTTCACTGCTTTATTCAGTTAGGCTATAAATGAAAAAAATAATACCATGACTCTGTTCCAACCCTTACCACGGTGCAAGAATTACAAAGGAGCTCTCTCTCAGCATGGAAATAAGCTGTTCCACCATAAATAAGATGTTTGTTGGGGTAAATTCATATGCTGCTGTCTTATCTCAGTTTGGGCAACCCAGAGCCCTTCTGCAGGTTATTTGTGGGTTTTGTTTCTAAATCTGCCTGGCTACTGGTGATGGAAGTGCCATAAAGGACCTAAAAAAGGAGCCAGAGCTGGGAGGTGCCTTGGTTTTCTATCAGGGCTCGATCTCCCCGCAGGGAATGTCGCAAGATGACTTCAGTGGGAGTTGTTGTTTCCAAGATTTGGCTTGGAGTTTGGGCTGGGGATGAGATAAAGGCTGGGGAAGGGATGCAGTGAGGAAGAGCTGGAGGGAAGCAGAGGGATGTGGGAGGGGAGAAGGAATTGGCGCTTACAGGAGGGAGGGGTGAACTGGACACCTCAAACGCACCTTGATGCGGTCCCTCTCCTTCTGCCACTTGTCCACCTCATCTTCCACCTCGATGATCTTCAGCTGCAGCTGCTCCTTCTGCAGCGACAGCTCGGTCTGTGGGGAGGAGAGGAGAGGGGAGGGAGCCTGGTGAGCTGGGGCTGAGCGTGGCCCCTTCCACCAGCCCCGAGCCTGCCCTGCCGTGTCACTCCTGCGCCAAGAATGACACAGGGACAGGCCAGGTCTGCCTTGCAGATCTTCTCCAGTTTTGTAGAAAGAGCAAAAGAAGGCTTTATTCAAGAGAACCACGTGATTTATATGGAGTGATGTGATACATTCTATTTGATTGGTTACTTAACAAAAACACCTTCCTCACGCTCCTTGAGAAGAACACAAAGACGAAGCAGAAGAACACCACCTGCAGACTGTTTCTACTTAACAAGTTACCACATCCTTACAACTCCCTAAAAGTTCTCACAAGCCCCCGTGAGAAACACTTGCTGTTTCTCTCTCTCTATCCACACTGCTGTGCTGAGCAGAGAGCAGGGAGGTCCAGGCTGAGCCGGGCATCACGTGCTGCCAGCGGGCACCGTCCCAGCAGATTCAGCTCCCTCAGCAAAGCAGCAGCACCCACCTCCCAGGCTGTCAGGGCACTGCTTTTAATCACATGGGAGTCATGAGCTTCAGGGGAAGGGAGCTGTTTCAAAATTCAGCTGTGTGTGCAGAGCAGGGCCCAGCCCAGGGTGTGCCTGTGCAGCAATAACAGTTTTCATGCAATTACGGAATGACGTTTGACGAGTGTTGCAACAAGAGGATGATGCCTCCGGCAGGAATTCTGTTTAGACAGGATTGTGGATTAATTTGCTCTGAATTGAGAGCTTTCATGTAGCGATGGAGCTGGGGAATGCTTGGAAAAAAAAAATTGAAAAGGAAAAAAAAAAAGCCACAAAAGGAGGAGGGAAGAGGTGTAGTCAACCTGCTCGGCTGAGATCAGCAACTTCGCTGGGATTCATTTGCATTTCGTTGTGCAGTGGCTTCCCAGAGAAGCTCAGAGCTGAGACAGGAATTTGTGGCAGTGGAGACCATGCACTCTTTCCCTGGATCATTTTTTCCCTGGATCAGCCCTGGACCTGGATGTTGGCAAAGCCTTGCCCCGTTAACTCCAGCAATGCCTCCCTGGGCCGTTCCCATTCTCCATCCCTGCCCCACAGATCCTGCCCCAGCCTTTGTTGGGGCATTTCTGCATTTCATGTGTGTGCAGGTTGGTCTCAGCCATGGCTGGAGGCAATCTGGCTGTGGGACACCCAGCCCAGAGCTGTTGAGGAATTTCAGAGTTGGCAGAAATTCCGTGTTCTGTCATGTTAGGAGAGTCCTGAGAACCTGCTGTTCGTGTGGGATCTTCTGCAAAATCATTAGATGAACCCAAACCACTGAAATTCAGGCCAACAATTAGAGGCATGGATGGAGAAATCCACTCTCACTTTCCAGCTGTCCATCCAGGAATGTGGATGTGGAAATCTGGGTCTTTATTGATCAGAGTTTGAAGGTTTTCAGTTCTCCACTCGAAATGAAGAGCAGGAAAGAAGCTGTGGACCAGCCCAGACAGGAGCTCTTGTCCTGATGCCAGGCAAGTGTCTGAACAGCCTCTGGAGCTGGAATCCAGCACAGCAGCTCTGAGAGCCAACAACCCCAGCTGTTCCAACTCAGAAAATCTCTGTTTATGGAGGGACAATGGTTGGATGGTGGTTTTGTTGCCCTATAAAACACAGGAAAAGTGGGCAGAAAAAAGGGAAGTGTGCTCAGAGGCATCTCAGTGCCTCAAATGTTGCATCCTCACATTGTTTTTAAGAGTTAGGAGAGCACTGGCTTTCTAAATATTATCTACACACCCTCAGTAGTGGCCTGAATGCTGCCATGAGCTGATTCTCACCCTCTCCAGGGGTTCAGGGCACACAGGGAAGGATTTTGTGGCACAGCTTCACCAGGGAACCCACACTGGCTTCCAGATGAGAAAATCTGCTCTGCTACTGATCAAAAGAACAAAGACAGGAGTTTGATCCCATCATTTTCACGTTTTCAAGACGGTGACTTGGAGGAATTCCTGCTGGTTTCCATTCCCACGTGCAGTGGGAGATGTCCTGCCCATCAAGACTCTGCACAGCAGGGAAATGCAATGAGATGAAAATGTTTTAGATCCATTTATCCACCGCATTAACCAATGTGAGAAATTACACCCAAATTCCAGTTGTTTCCTTGAGCCACGGAGCTGCATCTAGTTGGCATTGATTGCTTGTGAAATAAAAAGCTCATTTACAGAGCAATGAGTTCCCTCCTCATCCCCAAAAATCAGGACATCCTTATAAGAATGGGAGGAAAATCCTACAGAGAAGGTTTTCCAGGTTTTATTGGAATTTTATTGAATGGGAGGAATTTTTGGGGAAGAGCAGAACTTTCACAGCCACGTAGACATTCAGAGAAAATGACAGGAAGAAAAATCAGGTGATGGCTGGAAGGTGGTGATGACAATATTACGCTTTTGTGGTCCTTTTTAATTAAGATGGGTCTCCAAGGAATTTTAGGAACTATTATTTGTAAAAGTGATCGTGACTCCCAGCAGTTCAAACATCCCCCAGAAAGGTGCTGTGGGATGTAGCAGCCATTTAAGAGCAGAGGCACGCAACAATTTGGAGCAGGTTTATGACTTGCAAATGGAAATGACAGAGATGGTCCCAATGGCCAGGATGCAAATCCCACACTCAGCCAGATTTGGCAAAGGGGAAACGCCAGCACAGAGTGCAGCAGGGGCAGGGGAGGTGAAGGGAGGCGTGATTGTGGGGTACTGCATGAAATTAAATAAATACTACAAAAAAAACCCACAATCTAAACATAGGAAAAAATGTTAAAGAGAGGTGCAGGGAGACCCTGGAATAGTGGAAAAACTGGTGGCATGGGCAGAAGGGCTCAGCAACGGAGCTCTGGAGGTGGAGCACAACATCAAGGGTTCAGGACATGATTTCCTGATGGTTTTAAGAGCTTTTTTTTTTGTCTGGAAGGTTGTTTTGGCTGCCCATGTATATGACAGAAACACAGTCACAGTATGGGGACCACAGGGGTTAGGGACAGGCAGTGCCTCAGCTTCACTGCCTAAGAGAAAACTCTTATCTGTCTTCATATTTCTCAGATTTTCCAGGGTCAGAAATCCTTGATGGACCCTCTAGAACAAATCCATTGGAGGATTTGGGGTTCAGAAGGTCCTAATGAGAGATAACACAGCAACACCCCCATTGTGGGGTCCCTCCAGAGCAGAAACAACAGCAACAGTGGGGGAAAATGCCAGGAAATCCAGATTTAGACAAATTTTTTAGCACAGCAGGCTGAGAAATGAAGGCACTGAGAACCTTCAAGCTAAGATTGGCTCCCCTATTAGAGCCTCAGTTAATTAGGGCAGTTAAGAGGCTTCAGTGAAAGTTCAGAGTGTACATCCAAAGAGCTGAACCCAGCCCTGGTGCTGTGGAGGAGCTGCAGATGGGAGATTACGAGCCCTGCACGATGATGCAAGTGCTTTGTGCGAGGAGGCAGCAGCAGCACAAGCAGCATCATGCCCTGAACGCTCTGGGAACAGCCCTGTGTCCCCAGCCTGGGAGAGCTCTGCTAATTAACCAAAAAAGCAGAAGTGCTGTTCCAACTCGTCGTCCCAGCGCAGTGGCTGAAAAGCCAGGGGGGTGTTTGGGACATGATTTCTGCTGGGGGCACAACTGCATTTTCCCATCTCGGTTTCTGTGAAGCAGGGCTGGGTTTCAGAGGGCTGAAAGCCCTGGAGACTCTGCCAGCATCCCATAAAATGCCACTGGAAAAGCTGAGTCTGCACAGCTTGGAGAGAATTCCTTGCTCAAACAAGTGGATTTTCCCTGGATTCTGTCCTCAGTGTAGAGGATTAATGCAGAATTCGGGCAAACAGACAAATGTACTCCAATTTCCAGCTGAGAAGAATATCCTTCCTGCAGGAAACTCTGGGGAAAAGAACATCTATTTTGAGCTGTGTGCACAGAGAAGCCACAGCTGGTGTAGGTAAAATCTCACAGCCACGCTGCAGCAGTGAAAGGCCCCCAAGCCCTTCCAAGGTTTAATTTTGTTTCCTCTCTATTCAGTGAAGGTGATGCAGGGATGGGAACACCTCTGGATCCATCTCTGTGGATGGTTTTCTTCAAAGCCTGGCTCAGCCTTTGTTAAAACCTCCCCTTTTCAAAGCAGCTCTGTGGGAAGGAGGAACACCCAGCTCCCCTTCCTGTACCCACAGCGAACTTTGCTTTAAAAGATAAAGAATTACAGAAAAAAAACCTCAGATCAAAGTGTTTTTCAGCAGAGGTGACCTGGCACGCTGAGCACCAAGGCTGGTGCTGGAAGGTAATGCCAGGTTCTTTCCAGCTCTGGGACTGGCAGGCAGAGGTGAAATTGTCTCCCTTGGAGAGCAGCCCTGTAAAACAGGTTTGGGATGAAGGAGCCCCTTTCAGAATGAAGGATGCTGGCTCCAAGGGGGGCTCTGCTGATAAATCAGGGTTTTATTGGGCTGTACAAGCTGCTGCGGAGCATTCTCACTTTTCAAGTGTGAGTTGTTATTCCCCAGCCTCACAGACCTTTTCCTGGCTGTTTTTTTTTACTGGTTCTGGTGCAAACTGTTACTTTTCCTTTAAAGCTGCAGCAGGAAATGAATGCAAAGTGGATCTGGGGAGAGCATTAAAGGTTTGCTGGGTAAAATAGGCAAATAGCACTGGGTGGGAAGTCAGGACAAATGTCTCTGTCTGAGTCCCTGTGCCTTTCACTTGTGTCTGCTCAGCAGGAACAGGGGGTGAGTGTCTCTCACCCCAGGCTCCTGAAAAGTGGAAGATGCTGCTGTGTTCTCTGTCTGGGACAGAGATATCAGGCTTTGCACTGCCCTAACTACAGGTGTCTGTGTTCTGGCTTGTTTGCATTCCTCCTCTCTGTCTGCTCCGTGAGACAAGCAGGGTTTCCTAATTCCTTTTCACAGCCCCTCTCCTCCCTACAGGCCCACAGCAAAGACAGGCTGAAATCTGCATTAATTCCGCAGACCTGAAGGGCAGATGCACCTAAACCAAGCTTATTCTGTGACACTTTTGTGCCACCAAATCACTGAGCTCCCAGGCTGGCAGTGCAGCAAAACAAACCCCAGTTCTGGAATCTTCTCCAGTTCAGCAGCCAGGGATGAGGAAATCCTTGCAGATAAATCCTGGACACCCAGCAAGGTGTGCAAGGCTCTGTCAGGATGGATCTGGAGGTTTTAAAGCTCCTCTGGAGCTGCTGGGATGCCAGGCTGGGAGAACAGGGCAGGGATGGGGATGACCTGGTGTGAGGTTGTTGCTTCTCCCTTCCAAAAGGGCAGCAGCCCCAGCCACCCTTCCAGTCTGTGGTCACACATTCCAGCTGGGCTGATTTGATAAGGAGAGGTGTTACACACCAGGGGCTTGGAAATATTCATTGCTCTTTGCGGCTCCTGCTGAGGCTCCACCTCTGGTGAATAAATCAGGGGTGGGAACAAACATTTGTAGGCAACAGCTTTGCTGCTAATTGTTTTTGTCTGAGTGAATGCTCGCTCGAGTTACAACATGATCAAACTCTGTCAGGAGAAACTCACACATGGGCATGATTCATGGTGATAAATCCTAAATCCTTTAGGCTGAGTAGCAGCAGAGCCAGTGCAGGAGCTAAAGGTGGCACAAGGACTCAGAGACAGGAATCAAACAGAATTTAAATCCCATTCTCTGCTCATCCATGGCTGTGCCTTTAAAATTAAGGTGCTGGAGGTGTCTCCAGCCACGGGAGGAAGGATCTGAGCAGCTTTGCTTCCTCAGGAAGCAGCTGCTCACCTCGTTCCAGGCAGGAATTGGACACCTTGGCAGACACCAGGCACAGCTTTATGTCAGAGCTCTGCAGCATTCAGGGCTGACATCAAAACCACCAGGACAGGCAATTATGGAACAAACAGCAGGCTGGAAAGCCCTGCAGGAATTTGGGAAAGGCTGTCTGAGTCGTGGAAAAGGCTTTGTCTGGTTTCAGCAAGGCTGCAAGCTGGAGATGGCGTGGCAAGAAAAGACCAGAGAAGCCAGAGATAAGCTCTACACAAGATGCTCCTTCAGCCTGATGAGATCAATCTTCCCAGCTCCTTGGAAAGAGTAAAATTGTTCTTCCCATTAAGGGAACTCGGGTACCTGTGCCTGCCTGGTCACCACATCACAGGACTGGTTTGGGGTTTAGGAGATCTTAGTGCCCTTCCAGGTTCTGAGTGTGTGACTCCAGGCACATTGTTTTATGTAATTATTATTTTACAGGTCTCTTTATTGGCATCTCTCCTGTCCTGTCTGCTTAGAAAGTTTCTTGCTTTTACCGTGGGAATGTGTAGCAACAAATGTGGGGAGACCCTGATTTTTTGCTAGAACAAGTGAAATCCTCCTCATCCACCCAGAAAGCAAACAACAGGAGGCTTTGAGCAAACAAAGGTGAAAGACATTTCACCAGTGAAATCTCCCTGGATGTCCATCCTCTGGACCTGTTGTAGTAACACTTCAGGGGAAATGATCAGGTTTTGTGCTTGCACCAAGGTTTGGTTTTCTTTCCCATCTAAACTTCAAAAGACTTTTTCCATAGGTGTGGCTCAACAGAAAAGAAAAAAAAACAAACCTAATCTCACTCTCAGGAGCTGAGATAGCAATTTTCAATAGTTATTAGTGCCCATGAGTAACTTCAGCAGCCACTGATTTGACAATTTGTATTCTGGAGGTGCTGACCCTGAGCAGTGCCCCCTTTCTCTGGGCAACACCACACAAACACTGTCAAAACTCAATAAAAATTTTTAAAACTTATCATTTAGGGCTTTGATTCAGCTTCTGCTGGAAGTCAGGTGTGCTGGCAGCCAGGTTCTCCACCCCTAAATGCAGCCTGCAGCCCGACTCCACTTCTTGCTGCTGCAGCCAGGATCAGGAGAACACCAAGCCCATGGAAACAGCAGCCAGGCAATATCAACTCTCCACTAAACACTTCCCCACTGCATCCAGGATTCCACCCCAGGCATGACCTGAGCAGGGATTGCAGGTTGGAGAGCAAAGGCTGTGGTGTGACATGGGCATCTGCAGGCTGCTGGGAACATAAAGAATTAAAAGAGGACTAAAAAGAGAAAAAAAGGAGAATAAAATTACCTCTTTCCCCGCCTTCTCGATCTCCACTGTCACCGTGCTGTGGTTCTTGTGCTCCTGGAACATGCAGAGGTAGCAGATGCACATCTGGTCCGTCTGGCAGAACAGCTCCATGGTCTTGCCATGCACAGGGCATTTCCTGGCTTCGAAGTCCCTGATGGGGTCCAGGAGCTGGTGGTCCCGGAAGGCCGCTCCCTCCAGGTGGGGCTTGAGGTGCAGCTCGCAGAAGGAAGCCTGGCACACCAGGCAGGACTTCACAGCCTTCTGCTTGTTGTCGATGCAGGAGTCGCAGAGAACGTCCTCCAGCTTCACGCGGGGCCGCGAGCCCGCCGCTCTGTCGGCCTTGTTGAAGGGTCTTCTCAGGTCCCCCGTCTCCACCAGAGGCAGGGAAGACTTCTTCAGCTCCCCCATCTGCCCTGCAGAGAACAGGGACTTCCTCCCTTCCCCGTCAGCGGGCAGGAAGCTCTTTTTGGAATCCAAGGAGAAGAGGGACTTCCTGAGGTCGCCCTTCTCCGGGAAGTTCAGGGCTGGTCTCCTCATGTCTCCGATCTGGCCGCTGGCAAACTGCATCTTCTTGGAGTCTGCCGAGTCCATGCTGAAGTAGGTTGACCTCTTCTCGTCGGATGACTCCACAAACTGAATGATGGGCCTCTTCCAGTCACTCCCAGAGAAGAGGGAGCTCTTGATTTGCCCTGTCTCCAACGCAGCACCGCCCGTGCCTTTTATAGCTTCTTTCTCACCTCCGCCAGGGCTCGTGGCCTTCTTGGCTTCCTCTTCTTTTTTGGGAGCAGTTGGGCTCTTCACGTCCTCGGGCTTGCTGGCGGTGCCGTTCGTCCTGGCTGCGCTCCCCGTTTCCATGGCCTAAACAGGGTCTGAGGTTTCTCTGCTCGCTCTCTGCTCCAGCTCCCGTCTCTCAGCCCCCCTTCCAAGGCAGGCAGGCTCTGCCTGGCGCTGGTCTCAGCGAGGAATGGCTCTGGAATGCAGAACGCAGGGAACCTTCCTGCCCCAGTGACGCACCCCGAGCTCCTGAGGAGGAGCAGCGCGCCCGGATCGCGCCCAGGTGGATGCAGGGGGAAAGAAAGGAGGAAAGGAAGGAGCAGACGTGGAGGGATCAGAAGCTCCAGCTGTGCACTTAATTATACAAGGCAGTCCACACCCAGGAACATTCTTGTCTAACCAGGTTGGGGAGGAAGGGCTGTTTATATACATAGAAATGTCTCCTTAAAAAAAAAAAAAAAAGAAAAGAAAAAAAATTCATTTTCATTAAGATGTAGCAACCAGTTCCACTGCTTGTTTCAAAAATAATTTGGCCAGCAGCTGAGGTTCCCTCCTTGCAGAGATGGGCAGGGTCGGGGAGACCACGAGATGCCCAGGGTGGGTTTGTTAACTGGGTCATAGCCATGCACCTAAATAATTAGGGTTGTAATTAAAATGAACGCCTAGAATAAAGCATTCTTCAAGCAGGCTCCCCCCGGGGCTTGCTGCGTTCAGGATGGAGGAGAAATTCATGATTAATACTGGGTTTAAACGGCCCTATTACCTTTATTTTGATTTTATTTTGGGTTTGTGCAAGGTCTGTCCATCTAGACCTGGAAATAACCCAGCCACGGATCAGAACAGGTAAAAATTGGCTGGCCCTGCTTTTCCCACAGGCCAGGCAATCTCCAAAAGATGAGTGGTGAAATAAATCCCCCATTGTGCGCTCTGAGATAAAGGTTCAGGTGTATCCTACGTAGCTCTTCCCATAAATGGCCTCAGAACTGGAACACGCCTGGAACACGCCTGGAAGAGGAATCACTGTGCAGCTTAGATGGTCAAAATGTCTCTTCCCAGGGAAAAAAAGTGAAAAAGTTTTAAAAACAATCTGTCTCCAGCAGCTGAATTCCTGGGAAATGTTCACTGGTTGGAATCACAGACGATTTCAGGAGGAAAAAAAGCTCTTTATGAGCACTGGTGGATTCCAGTGACTTCTAAAGGATGAGGCTGATCTTCCTTTCACATCCCTTCAGATTATACTCGGAATTTCAGTGAGATTTCTCTGAGATGAATGCCCAGGGTGCAAATTAAGCACGCCAGAGATTTGTGCTTAATTGAGTTTTCTCAGAACACCCCGGTGGCGCTGCTGGAGAAGGTGATTTTTACCTGCAAAAAATCTCCTTAAACATCCACCAGAAACCCCCTGATGGAAGGGATTTGAGTAAAAATCCAGCTCTGCATTTTCCAGCTTTTTTGAGATATGGAAGAAACAGAGGCAAAGCAGGAACAGCATAAATTCTGGATCTGATAGGAGAAGAAAAGAACCCGTCTTAAAAATGTCATTTTTAAAGGTCTTGTCTGTGCAAAATGAGGGAAAAAGAAAGTGAAATTCTTTTTCTGGGCCCCTGGCTCATAGATCCAGCCCCTCTCGCTGCCTGCATGTGTTCACAACTCTCTCTTTATGAAAAATGCCTCGGCATTCTGCATTTTTCTGGGTAGTAGTTGTTGGGAAAGGGCATTTCTTTCATTAATAATTTTTTATTAATAGGCCCACAGCCTTTCATGAGTCAGAATTCATTCCCCAGCACAGGAAAGGGCAATGCCGTTTTTTAAGAGCAGATTTCATAAAGGAAAAATTTGACTGACATCAATGCATTTCTTTCTCCCTGGCTTGCTGGGCTGAGCTGTTTTTTAGAACATCAACAGTCCTGTAAGTCTCCAAGTAATTAAAAATTCTGCAGGGTGGAGGCTCCTGTTCTCACGTGTACTGAGGAGACTCAGCAGAGCTGTTCCAGCCAAGGTTCATCCTTGAGGAGCAAAAAACATCCCAAGGAAGAGGTCTGCCTTGGACAAAGGTGGCCTTGGTTTGTTTTCCTGATGCTTTGATGAGATTTTGGGGTGCCTAAGGCAGATAAAAGGTCAAGGATTGAGTTTTTAGAGCTTGGTTTTACTGATGTAAATGCAGATAAATCCCAGAATCACGGCATGGGTTGGAAGGGACCTTGAAGCCCATCCAGTGCCATGGCAGGGACCTTCCACTGTCCCAGGCTGCTCCAAGCCCTGTCCAGCCTGGCCTTGGGCATTCCAGGGATCCAGGGGCACCCTGTGCCAGGGCCTGCCCACCCTCCCAGGGAACAATTCCTGCCCAAATTTCCCCTCTTGCAGTTTGAATCCATTTCCCCTTTTCCAGTTCCTGATCCAGAGCCCCTCTCCAGCTTCCCCTGCAGATCCTGGGAGGTGCTCTGAGGTCTCCACACAACCTCCTCTTCTCCAGCCTCAACATTCCCACCTCTCAGCCTGTCTCCAGCCCCTTCATCAACCATCTCACGCCAACTCTGCACGAAGGCTCCAGGGACCCCTCCCCGTGGCTTTCCAGCGTTAAGGGGATTTATAAAAAGTGCAGAGAGGGACTTTTTAGATGGGTAGACAACAAGACAGGGCTGGAACAGATATTTGGAAGAAATTCTTCACTCTGAACCTGCTCCAACACTTCCACGTCCTCCTTGTGTCAGGGACCTCAAATTCCAGGTGCCAATTTGGGCACACACACATTTTCCAGGCAATTTAGGAGCCCAAACACAGCCCAGCCTGGACATCTCCTTATCTCTGCCCCTCCCAGAGGTGGCTCCTGCTGCCTCCAGCATGAGTTCATTTTTGCAGGAGCATCCCTTGGGATTTTTGCTCTGGTCCCTGCACAGGACGAGTGTCCCCTGGCAGGTCCCTGGCTGTGCCTGTGACTCAGAGCACACACCCACGAGTGGCATCTGCAGGGCCTTTCATCTCCAGGACTCGGCAGAGCTTTTCAAAGGTTCGCAAATTAAACCTGACAACACCTTTGCAAAATAGGTCTGGGCTGGTAACCCCACATAGCAATTAGGGAAACTGAGGCATGCACTGGGGAGCTGGCAAATTTTTCAGCAAAATGAAAGTTTTTCCCCCCTGAAATCTCTGTGCAGCCTTTTGGCTTTCTCTTATTTTTTACCTTTTTATTCTCTTACTTTTCATTTTTGCATCCTCTTATTTTTCATGATTGTGACCCCTCTAAATCCTTGCTCTTTTTTATTAATACCTCATGATTCTGCTGTTGGTTGTTTAGAATTTCATTTTGTTGAAAAAGCAGAACTTAGCAGAAAGTTGGGGTGTTTTATTAAAACATTTCCACTCTGCAACATCGCTGCACACGGCTGGTGTTGGAAAACCAATCTCCCCAGGATGAAAAAGTGAAAGAAACTGAGTCCACTTCAAACTGAATAGAACAGAAACAGTTAAGCCAACCCCGGGGCACTCCTTCAGACAGGCTCCAGAGCAGGTTTTCAAACAGCAGCGAGTGATGAAGTCATGGGGAGTCAGGGAGAATTAGCTCAAGCAGCCCATGATTCACTGGCCCTGCTTCTCACAACAACTGGAGCCAGGCAGGAGCAGGGAACCTGCCTGGTGATTGCCTGCTCCGTGCTCTGCCCACTCATCCACAGAGCCCTGCACATCCTGCATATTTCCAGCCCTTTCTCATTTCTTCCACCTTTGCGTGAAATGAATCCCAGAAGATGTGACGCCGAGGCTGCTGCAGAGCTCAGAGATCAGCCCAGCTCCCAGCTGGGCAGCGTTGGGCAATGGCAGGGCAGGAAAGCAGCTCCCAGGGTGACAGCAGAGCTGGCAGAACGAGTTCAGGGCTCCCTGCTGCTCTCACGGGGATCACATCCAGCAGCAGCACATCCAGCTGGGCTCTGCTGGGAGACAGGGCAGCTCTGCACAGACCCTGGGCTGGGATTTCAGGGCTTAAATCCCATCTCCTTCCAGCCCTGCCATGTTCAGGACGCCTTCCACTATCCCAGCCTGGCCTTGGACACTTCCACAGGCAGCCACAGCTGCTCTGGGTACCCTGTGCCAGGGCCTCTGCACCCTCTGAGTAAAGAATTTATTCCAAACATCTGTTCCAGCCCTGCCCTCCTTTATTTAGTGTAAAACCCCTGTCCGGTTGTTATCTACCCATCTAAAAAGTCCCTCTCTGCACTTTTTATAAACCCCCTTAACACTGGAAAGACACAGGGAGGTGTCCCTGGAGCCTTCATGCAGAGTTGGTGTGAGATGGACTCAATTTAGATGAGATGGACTCAGTTTAGATGAGATAGACTCAACTTAGATGAGACAGACTCAATTTAGATGAGATGAACTGAATGTGTAGGGCACAAAGTGAAGCTCAGATGTTTGTGATGATTTGACCACCAGCTGTGTGTTTCAGACTGGGGGATGAAGGGAAGGAAAGCTGAACCAACAGGATTCAGTAATTTGAGGGATGAATTTGGTTCAGTTCTGGTCAAGTCCTGCTCAGGATTCGGCTTCCTGCACCAAGATTCGCACTTTTAGGGTGCTGTGAGCATCCAAGGAGCTCTTCCAGGGTACCACAGAGGCCAAACACCCTGGCAGGGCTTAAACCAGGCCTGCAGGCTATGAGCAGGACCACGGGGAATGTTAATTATTGGCAGAAGCTGCAGCAGGACACGAGTGCCCTGTTGTGTAAGAGCGATACTGGGTGAGGCAGGGCAGCAGTGACAGGGGTGTGACAGCACCCAGGATTTGTGCAGCCTGGGGGACAACCCCTTCCCAGGGCTTCTGCTGAGTCTGGAAAAGGGCAAAACCACAGCTCAGCATGAAATTAGAGGACACGCGGAGGGGAGTCTGAGTTAAAGGCCAACGCCAGATCAAAAATTGTGAATTTGCTCATTAAAAACACAGCCTGGGAATTAGGGGAGCACCACAGGGGCAGAGGCCAGGCTTTGGAGCAGCCTTGGACCCCAGAACCCAGGCTTCTGCAGCCATCAACACGTTGCATAACTGTGCAGGGATCCTGCATGCCTTCCACGTGCTCACAGGGCTTGTTGCACCACGCTCACCTTGTTTATAATTAATTAATTAAAGCTGCTTTTCAAGCCTTCTGCTGGCTGTCTGCTGAGGCCAGGAAGGATCCCCCCCACACTTTGATGATTAATTTAGTTTCTGTGTCGTTGGGTTTTGAGTTTTTGTTTTCTTTCCCACCTCCATTTCACTGGAGATTGGCCTGGTGCAGAGGGGGAGGCTGGGTGGAGCTGGCTGCAGCTCTCAGTGTCTGCTCAGCACTAAAACCAGCTCCAAATCTGGGCTGGAAAAGGAGCACTGGAGATTTCTTGTCATCTGCTTTGGCTTCTTGGGCCTGTGATCAGTGGCAGTTTTCAGGCTCTGACTCTGGAGCTGGCGTTTCATGGATTTCATTTCTCCCACTGGAACTTGGGAGATGAGACTGCTCTGCTCCAGCCTGTCTGAAGTGCTCTGGGATCTTTGGGAACAAAGCAAGCTGCAAGAGAGAGAGATTATTTGTGTCAAATTCATCATTTATAAAATCTCCTGCTTTCGGGGGCTGTAGAAGTCTGACAAAACATTCTGCTCTTTTTATTGTTTATTGTCCTTTATTTATCCTGCAGCTGGCAGAACTGGCTGATTGAGATCTGGCTGCAAGAGGTTTTATTTCCACAGAAAGCTCTGGTCCTGAGGTGTAGCTGCTATCAAGTGTCTGTGGCCCCCAGGATCTCCTCTGAGGATGCTGTTTTTCATCTGAAATTATAACTTTCAGCATAATTTGCTGTTGCCCCCCAGCAGCAGGAATCCCTCTGTTAGTTTAGTTCTCTCTGGATTTGCATCCCAGCAAGAAAATCTTTGTCCAGCACTGCAAAGCCAAGGAATGCCATCTCCATTGTGTGCCTCAGGAAACTGCAGCCTGCCAAAGCTGGGAAACCTTGCCTTCCCAGAAACCCAGAGACTGGAAATCCCCACACAGAGACCTTTTTGTCCCTGTCCTGCCGCTTAAAAACTTGGTTTTCCCCCTGGAGCTTCTTTTCCTGCTCTGTGAGGTACCCTGAAATTCTGCAGCAGTGTCAGCAGAAGGGAAAGGCTCCCAGGGCCAGCTTTGCTCCCTCCGAGGAGCTGTGCTGCTCCAGCTTGTCCTGCTGGGCCTAGACTGGGACAGAGGGGCTGTGGGATGGAGCCCAGGCTGGGCAAGGGCTGAGGGCACCACTTGGTGATGGGAGGGATGAGACAAGCCCAGATATCCAGGAGCTGGGTGATGTTGGAGCTGGGAAAAGCTCTGATGAGGATGTTAGAAGGAATGTCACCACCTGCTCCTCTGAATCTCTTTCTAAAGAGGAGGGAAACGAGGCTGGAGAGGGACTGGGAACACAAACCCTGAGAGGAACTGAGGGAGTTGGGGGTGCTCACCTGGAGAAAAGGAGACTCAGGGGTGCCCTCCTCACTCTGCACAGCTCCTGAAAGGTGCCTGTGCTCAGCTGGGGCTGGGCTCTGTCTGCAGCACTGACACAACCAGAGCACACAGCCTGCAGCTGCACCAAGGGAAACACAGGCTGGATATCAGGAAGAAGTTTTTTCCAGAAAGGTGATAAAGTTCTGGAATGGCTGCCCGGGGAGGTGGTGCAGTCACCATCCCTGGGTGTATTTAACAAAGCCTGGATGTGGCACTGGGGGCCAGGGTTCAGTTGAGCTATTGGGGCTGGGTTGGACTCATTGATCTTGAAGATCTCTTCCAACCTGGTCACTCTGTGATTCTGTAAAGGTTCTCCCTTCCCTTCATGGTTCCCTGTGTGCCTCTCACAGCGTCTCTGCTGCTCCCCAAGTCCCTAAATCCCAAGCCCAGCTCCCTGGTGAGGTCAGGGAGGGCAGCCAGGGAAAAGGGCAGCCAGGTGTTAGCAGAGCCTCCTGTGAAACCCTGCGAAATCCTCAGGGTTTGGCAATCCCAAGCCAAGCATCCCTGCAGGCCGTGTCCAGCAAGAGAGCCGTGCAGGGAGCACTCCCTGCCCTGGGGACAGAAACTGGGCTCTGTCCCTCCCCAGGGTCACCGGGCAGCCTGGCAGGGCAGGGACAGAGCACAGGTGAGGGTGAGGGTGAGGAAGGGGCAGTGAGGGGCAGTGCTTCCTCCCCGTGCTCCCAAGTTCCAGTGGGAGAACTTGAAATGCCATCCATGAAATCTCCAGAGCCTGAAAAGTGCCAGTGAGCACAGGCCAGAGAAGCCAAAGCAGATGGCAAGAATTCCCCAGTGCTCCTTTTCCAGCCCAGAATGGGAGCAAGGAACTTTGAAAGGTCATAAATGGAAAAGAGGATGACAGGGAAAGACCTGATCAGGATAGAAGCAATCTTCTCCTGAAATTGGACAGATTGGGATCTTCACTAAGGATCTTTTTTTCCTGGTGAGTGCCATGAGACAAGAGGAATTGCTCCTTGGAAAACAAGGCAATTCAAGAGCTACGAGGTGAGATTATCACAAACAGATTAGGTTAGTTTATTAATACTGAAGTTTAGTATTAGGATGATCCCAGATTTGGAGCTGGTTTTATGCTGAGCAGACACCTGAGAGGAGCTGGGGATGTTGGATGTTGGCAGCATTGTGGATTTTGGGGTTTTGGCCAGTGTCTTCACTGCTCAGAGCACATTCGGTGTCCCCAAATGTCCCTTCACCTCTTGGAAAAGCTTCCAGTGGGATCTGACTGCTGAGAAGGCTCAGAGGGGTGGGAGGCAGGGCTGGGCAATCCCAGCAGAGAAAATCCTGCTCTCATGGCCCTGCCCTGCACAGAAACCTCCAGCAGTGGCTTTGGGGCCAGCTCAGCACCCAGGGAGCTCCAGCTGCCCCACAGGGAGGCTCTGGGTGGGCTTTGGGTGCCTGAAAATCAGGAAAAGGAGGGGAAAATCCTGAGGAGTGAGGCCACCAGCAAAGGAGAGTGAGCTCAGCCCTGCTGTGTGGCTGTGCAGAGGAATTCTGGCTCTGCAAAGCCCCTGGGAAGTGAATTGGGAAAACGTGTTGGAACAAGGACACTTATTCACCCTGTGACTGAGCAAGACAAATATCCAGCCCATGTGTGTGCCTGCACGTGTGGCTCTTGATTTACTCCCCTCTGCCTTCCCACTGTAAATACAGAATGAAAAAATAGGACAGCAAGAGAAATATGAGGCAGGGGAGAGGGAGGAGAGAGCAGGAAGAGGGAAAATTGGGAAAATGACTGAAAAAACCAGAGATAAATACAAATATAAACACAACATCGAGATAAGAGCATGAACTCGGGGCCTGAGCTGCCTTACTCATGGCAATAAATTGAGGGTAACGTGACAGGAGCCAAGGCAGGTGGAGGGTCAGGAGCAGACCTGGGGGAGGGTTTTGCATCCACCACTCTTACTCAGCAGCAGCAGCGCTGAGCTGCCTTGTCTGGGCTTGCAATCCTGGGTCAGCATTATCCCTCTGCAGCCCAATCCCACCCTCTGGCTTTAGGGTGGTGGCAGCTGCCTGGGAAACAACTCTGAGTGTGTGATGCCATCCCCTTTTCCAGCAAAATCCAGCAGGATCAGCAGGCCAGCCCAGCGAGGCTGCTTTCCTGCAGGCAGCAGCACACAGAGGGTTTTGCTGGCTGGAACTGAGATGGAAATGGGATCAGCTAGTGCTTGACACAGCTTTTCATCCCAGCTCCCTTATCTGCCCTGCCAGGGCTCGGTGGTGGAGGCTTGGGAAGGGATCTGCAATCCAGCAGGAGCGTGTGGACACCAGCCCTGGCTTGCAGGAAAGGGAGGGAAATTTGGCATCCTCTGGGAAGCGGCGTTGGATGGAAAATGTCTGATGTTTGCCTTGGAAAGGAGCTGAGCAGGGCGGCTCTGACGTCAGTGCCACTGAGCTCATGGGCCTTCCTTCAGCACCTGTTTGTGACTCTTGCAGCCCCACTGGGGTGGCAGGGCCCTCACCTCTCATCCTGTCCATCCCTGTCTGTCCACCCCATCTGTCCATCTCTGCTGTCCACCCTTGTCCATCCCTGTCCATCCCTGTCTGTCCACCCCTGTCTGTCCATCCCTGTCCACCCCTGTCTGTCCATCCCTGTCTGTCCATCCCTGCTGTCCACCCCTGTCCACCCCTGCTGTCCATCCCTGTCTATCCCTGTCATCCATCCATCCATCCCTGTCCATCCCTGCCTGTTCACCCCTGCTGTCAATCCCTGCTGTCCATCCCTGTCTGTCAATCCCTGCTGTCCAACCCTGTCTGTCCATCCCTACTGTCCATCCCTGCTGTCCACCCCTGTCCATCCCTGTCTATCCCTGTCCATCCATCCATCCATCCCTATCCATCCCTGCCTACTCACCCCTGCTGTCCACCCCTGTCCCTCCCTGTCCCTCCCTGTCTGTCCATCCCTGTCCATCCCTGTCCCTCCCTGTCTGTCCACCCCTGTCCATCCCTGTCCCTCCCTGTCTGTCCATCCCTGTCCATCCCTCCCCAAGCCCTCCAGGGCAGGACTTGCTGTGTGCCAGCTCTCTCTGGGCTCTGTCACTGCAGCAGCTCTGTGTGGGGAGTGAACAGCCCAAAATAACGTGCCCAGCAGCAGCGAGGGCACAGCCCAAGACCTGTCACCACTGTCACCCTGTCACCACTGTCACCCTGTCACCACTGTCACCCTGTCACCAGGGTGGCCACCGAGGCTGCAGAACTCCCGTGCAGCTGCATGGGAGGTGCCCAGAGGGCGCAGGAACTGCTGCATTGCTGCCTCTCAGCGTGCAGAGCCTGCTCCTCCAGAAGGATCCCAGCTCCTCGTGGGTGTGGAAGGGGAAAATCACGGGCCAGGGAGCAGGGCAGGTGCAGAAATCTCCCTCGTGGCTCCCCCTGATGGGGACACCCCTAAAAGGTTTTGTGTTATGATGAGAGATGGACAGGATTCTTGTTTTTTTGGTCTTTAGGTTGTTTATTTTTCTCTTATCAGAAGTTCTGCACGCCTTCTACATCTCAGACTTAGCGTATAAAGAGAAGGCACCAAAAGTCACCAGACACAGAGGTTCAAGGTCTTTTAAAGCTATTTTGTCCAATTAATTATTAGAATTAATTTTATTTCTACCTTTCTACCAATAATTATTTTTCTGTCCACACAATATCTGCATTGCAGCTCTTTCAAACCAATCACCCTGTGCCACCAACAGTGCAAAAATGGAGCAGATGAAGAACAAGAAGGAGCTCAGGCAACACCCAAAATCCTCCATTTTGTCTCCTCTCCACCTCCATCCTAAAATCCCAAAACTAATTTTTTCACCCTGTGATAAACTCTACTATTCTATTTCACACACTCGTAGGTTCCAATTCATCCCAAAGCCTTGGAAGCTTTCTCCATGGACAGAGGTTAAAAGCAGCGTTCTCCTGGGGGTCAGGACATCTCGGGACAGGCACAGAAACATTCCCTGGGTTCCAGCAGGCTGGGATGAAGGGACGGATGCTGCTGGTTGTGCAGGGGCAGGGAGCACCTGGAGCTTGGGCAAGGCAGGGAGCCCGGCCTGCTCTGCTGCCCAGCCTTCATTACATTAATTGCACTCAGCTTGGAGGCTCCATCAAGTCCCAGCTCAGCCTGCTGTGGCGTCCTGGGGCTGGCTGGCACCCAGGGAGGGGAGCCAAGGGCTGGAGGAAGGTTGGGAGAGGAAGCTGCAGCTCCCTCTTGGAGCAGGGAACGGCCTGGCCCCACATTTCAGGGCTTCCTGGGGCAGTCCCCTGGCAGGGGGACACATTGGGGACACATTGGGGACACACTGGGGACATGCTGAGTCTCATTTTTCTCTCCTGAGGCTTTGGGGCTTGGATTCTCCTGCCCGCAGTGCTCAATCCTGCCCGTGCAGTGAGGGAAAATGAACCACAAGTGGAGATGTCCCTCCCAGAGCACTTTTAATGTTTTTTTTTTTTTTCTGGAGCAGGACCCTCTGAGCATCCACCCAGGCCCCCCAGGCCGGTTGTGCAGCCCTGCTGACCTCCCAAATCCCTCCACCACCTCTCCAGGCCCATCCCAGCTGCCCTCATCCTGCCCATCCCTCTGCTTGGGAGCACAGGAGGTGCTCACTCCTCCTTGCTGTCTGTCTGCATCCCTGTTCCCACCCCACAGAGCGTTCCAGGGGTCCCCCACACGTCCTGCTGGGGCCAGGCCTTGCCTGGGAGGGTGCCACAGGGTCAGCTGTGGAACAGGACAGCCTTCATCCCTGCCTGGTGGATATCCTGGGATCTGGGGTCTGTGTGAGCATGGGGATGGAGAGGGAGAAATGATGGAGATGGACGTGGAGAGGGGAGATGGAGGAGGAGATGGAAATGGAGAAAGGAGAGGGGAGATGGAGATGCCAGATGAGGATGGAGAGGGGAAATGGAGATGGTGAAATGATGGAGATGGAGATGAGATGGAAAAGGGGAGATGGAGGAGGAGATGGAGGGGGGAAATTGAGGAGGAGGAAGGGCACGGAGAGGGGAGATGGAGAAAGGACATGGAGAGGGGAGATGAGGATGGAAAGGGGAGATGGAAAGGGGAAATGGAGGTGGTGGGATGGAGAGACGAGACATGAGGATGAAGGAAGAGATGGAGATGGAGAAATGGAGAGGGGAGATGAGGATGGAGAGAGGAAATGGAGATGGAGGAAGGGCACAGAGGGGGAAGATGAGAATGGAAAGGGGAGATGGAGAGCAGAAAAGGACATGGAGGGAGGAGACGAGGATGCCGAGGGGAGAGGCTGGGGAGCTGTGCCAGCAGAGGAGGTGCTGTGGGGCAGGACACCCCGCTCGGGTGCCAGCCACTAGGTGTCCTCGGTGGCCCACACACGGGTGTCAGGGGCCCCAAACATCTGGGCGTGCTGGAAATGCCTGCAGAGCCCGGCAGGTCAGTCCCCCTGCACCCTGGAGCCGAGCAGGGCAGGGGGTGTGACCACAAGTCCACGGTTTTGGGGGGAAGGTGGATGCCCAGACCTGCAGGGATGGTTCCATCCCTGCTGTGTTACACTGGGTGTAATCCTCCAGGCTTTTCCTTGCTTTGGGAAAGGGGGAAATCCGCTGGGATCGTGGTGCAGCCTGCCCTGGGGAGCCTGGGCTGGACCAGGCTCTGCATGTGCTGCTCCCTGCCCATGCAGGGCTCCTCTGATCATTCCCTTTCCTCTCTCCCCCCCTGCATGCTGGGAAGGATCCCTTGGGTTTACAGCAGGGTGAATGTGGCATTCACATTCTCTGGAAAAATCCCTTGGCCCAGGATTTTTCTCCTGGGAAGCTGAGAAACCTCAGAGAAAAGGAAAACAATTCTTATCTCATTTGCTTCTCCTGTGTTGTGCTCACACGTGGAGCATTGTTTACAATTGAAACAATTGGGTTTACAAGTGAAACAATTTGAAGATTGTTTAACCCAAAGGTGATTATTTCATTGGATTATGGTGTGAGTTGTTTTGGCTCATTGGCCAATCAGGACCAAGTTGTGTCTAGACTCTAAAAAGAGCCACAAGTTTTCATTATTATCTTTTTAGCATTAATTAAGTATCCTTTCTGTATTCTTTAGTATAGTATTCTTTAATATAACATAGTATTATAAAGTAATAAATTAACCTTCTGAGAGCATGGAGTCAGATACATCATTCCTGCCTTCTTCAGGACACTCCCAGCAAATACAATAGGTGAACCCTCAGATCCCATCCCTGGGAATCCCAGCTCTCCCAGTTCTGTTTTTCTGTCCCTAAACAGCCTGGGGGAAGGGTCGGGAGGGAGCGGCGCTGCCTCTGCAGGGTGCAGGAGGGTATTTCCCAAACAGCCCACATTGCATTGAGGTGATTTCTAGTTGGGGATTAGTGTGTATTGACTTTATTATTTAGAGGCTGAACAATTGTTTTATTAAGCTATATTATATTACACTACATACTAAACTATATTATACTAAAGAAAAACCCATGACCCTTTTAGACAGTCATGGCACAGCTTTGACCTAATTGGGAGGTCAAAAAATCTAAAAGAACCATTACCAGTGTCTAATTAAGAAATCCCTTTCGGTAAACAATCTCTACAACACATTCTACGTGTGCTAAACAATAGGTAGTAGTTGTAAGTAGTAGTAAATAAAGATAATTTTTTTTTCTCTTTCTCTGAGCTTTCTCACTGCTTTCCCCAGGAGAAATCAGCCACAACCCGGCAGCTCCCGGCTGAAATCCCCGGCTGCTGCCTTATCTTATCAGCACACCCCTTATCCCCTCAGGAGCACCGTGTAAACATCCCGCAGCAAACCGCTCTCCACGACAATTTCCTCTCCCAACAAAGCCACTTCCAGGCTCAAGTGATGCTTGAGAGGGAGGATCTCTGTACCTGCTGCTGTTTGAACAAGGCAGGAGCAAACAGAGCTCCTTTTTCTGGGAGCTCTCCGCGCACCTGTTTCATCCCAGGAAGGTGTCTGTGGGAAAAGCTCATTAAAATCCTGGCAGCTCATCAGGGCTGCTTTGTGCAGCTCCTCACCTGGAATTTGGCTGAGGGAGGGAGATAAGGCGGGCAGGAGCTGCCAAGGGAGGGTTTTTTTACACTCCAGGCTGTCAGGCTGATGTCTTGTTCCAGAGGATGGCACCTCCAGTGGCACAGCAGCTCCCACCAGGAGTGCCAGGGCGGAGTGGGAAAGGGGTTGCTTGTGCTGCTGTTCAAAATAGGTTAAAAACTGCTGTAAAATAGTTGATAAATCGTTAAGCATGTACTGTTAGTTTGGTTATTACATTGTAAAAGGGGTTAAAAGGGTAGTTATAAGAAATAAGGTACTCAATGTACCAGGACACACCTCAGGAAAGTGCACCACGAGCCAGCCTGGACAGAGCTGCCATGGGCCAAGTGAGCACCTTAAACCCTCATGCAAATGAAGGATCCACAAAGAAACCAATCCAGAGGGACAAAAACCAGGATAAAAAGGGGTTTCTGACCCACTGAGTCTGTGCTGCTCCATCTGGGCCATGGGGGACATGGCAGCAGGACCGCTCCTGCCCGGCCTGCAGGCCCTCATGCTTTAGGCCTTTATTTTATTACAATAAATGCTGAAATCACTCCAGCACCAGGAGCCTGCTCTCCTTTTTAACACTGGGATCACAAAATTGCGGAGCTGAGTGGGTGTGACAGCCTGGTCAGAGAGCGAGAAAACAGGATTCTTTTTCTCACAATGGACTTGTGAGGCTTTTTTAGAGAATTGTAGAGAAACGATGATAACTTGCTATCATAAACGACCTGCAGGTGGTGTTTTCCTACTCTGTGTTCCTGTTCTTCTCAAGGACTGTTCGTGAGAAAGATGTTGCTGTTAATGAGCCAATCAAGCAGAATGTGTCGAACCCAGTTATAAAAGAAGAGAACTTTCCTATCAAAGCTGCTGCTGTGCAAACCAGCCCGCTGCTGAGTCTGTGCCACTTCTTGCTCAGCGGTGACAGAGCAGAGGAGGAGGTGACAGAGCACTCAGTGTCCTTAGCCCCTGCTTCTTTCTTCTTTCCTCCATCCCCTGCCCTGCTGTGGGATTTGGAGCAATCCCTGGGCTGCTCCAGCCCACCCCAGGTAATGCTGGAGCCACCCTGGCAGGGATTCCAAGTGCTCTTCATCCTCAGCTCAGCCTGGGGAAGCCCTTCCAGCTTTCCCTGCTGCTTCCTCCTCCTCTGGACGACCCAGCCCGGCTGGAGCAGAGCCCTTGGCCGCCTTCCTCCCGTGCTGAGACACAGAAAGAGCGAGGATGGGGAGAAAGGGGCAGAGAACAGAAACTAAATTAGTCTCCCAGCTGGTGGCAGCGATTCCAGGAGCCTGTCCAAGAACTGCTCCAGCACCAGGCTGTGCTGCAGCCCTCCCCTCCTGCCCCAGCTCTGCTGACTCCTCCTGGGGAATCTGCTCAGTTCCTATTTCACAAAAATACATTTTCTCTTCCTTTCTCCTTGTAAATAACACCATATTTGGCCCTAAACCATCCTGGCAGCACCCCCAGCAGCCTGGGGAAAACCCTTCCAGCTCAGGGAGAAGCATCAGCAGGAGAAAGGGAAGAGTTTTAGACAGGAACTCAAATGTAAGGTGGGAGAAAATCCCCCTGGGTGTTGTGCATCGCTTGCTTTGGTTTCTTGCAGGGATGTGATGGTGCTGGAGATAATTTTTGTAGCACTCCACAAGCCCTGGCACACATTAAAACGAGGTGCTGGGGCTCAGGATGCTCTGCACTCTTGTCCTGTGTCCACACCTTTAGCAGAGCAAAAAAAGCTCTCAACACTGCTGTTCCTACATCACCAAAGCACAACAACAAAACCTAAACTAACACCCCCACCTCTGGGGGCTCAACCCTAAAAAGATGCAAAAACATCCCATATAAATCCTTCACTAAACTCAAGAAAATTTTCACAAGATTGTTTATGAAAAAAAATATTTTTATTAATTAACCAATCAAGTAAAATATATCAAAACTATCTATAAAAAAATTCCTTCCTATTAAAAGAACAACTATACAAACCAACCTTCTTAGAGTCCACACCACTTTCTTACTCAAAACACACCAGCTCTTTGCATTTATCCAGCAGCTGCTGAATGGTGACTGAGAGGAAAATTTAACTGCACTCTTGGGGTTTAACTCTGATTTGTTTTGGTTTTTTTTGTAGTTGTTGTTTTTTGGTGGGGTTTTTTTTGTTTTGGGTTTTTTTTTTTTTTGTTTGTTTGTTTTTTGGTTTTTGGGGTTTTTTTTTGGTTTTTTTTTTAAGCTGGAGAGATTCGAAGTGAGAGAAAAGGTAAAGCCTTGTCCATTCTGGGCTGAATCCTGGCTTCAGCAGCTCCCTGCTTCAGGGAACTGCATCTCCTCTCCATCTGCAGCCTGCCCTGCTCCCTGAGGATGGTTACACCTCTCTGATGAGGTGCAGGAGCACTCAGGCCAGATCTGAAATAATTACAATTCCCCCAAGGGATGTACAATAAAAGGGGCAATGCAGAGCTTTAGAGTGAGAATCCTCCAAGTCCTGGCATGCTGTAAAAATAATCTACAAGGCTTAAGATCAGTGGGGAAAGAAAGCTGGGCTGGTCCTGGCACTGTCAGGGGGGGTTCTGTGCATGCCCAGGGTCAAACTGGGACGTGGAAAGAGAATTCTGCAGAATTATTCACCTGAAACAGAAAATGTGTTCTCAGGAAGAGAGGCTCTTACTTATCCTGGAAATCAATGGCATTAATAACAGCAGGGAATGGATTCTGGCACGGGATAGAGATGAATTTCCTCAGCAGTGTTCACTGAACCAGGGAGGAAAGGCATTGCCCTGTCCTGGGCTTTGATCAGCAACGAGGGCACCGTGCTAAGAAAGCAGCCTGGGATTCAGAGATTAACTGCTGATTCGATGAAAATGAAACTGAAAAGCAAACAAAGCCTGCAAACGAGATCCTCGATTTCAAACAGGCCAGTCCTCGTTGGTGGAGAGAAATCCACAGGAATGAATATTGGGCTCAGGAGCTCAGAGGAGCAACTGCAATTTTTCTTTTAAAAAAACCAAAAAAAAAGAGAAGAAAAAAGCAAGCAGAGTTCAAACCGTTTGAGAGGACACCTTCCAAAGGAGTTTTCCAGTTCCAGCCGGATGAATAACCACCTCAAAAGGATGCTGAGAGTCACCAGGATGCCTGCAAGGGATGGAGAGCCAGGCCAGAGCAGCAGGGAGAGCAGAGGTGGAGTGTGGAGGGATCAGCTGTCAAAAGCCAGGCTGAGGAACCTCCAGAGAGGTGCTAAAATAACCCAGAGCTCCTCTGGTGCAGAACAGAAAGGGCAACAGGAGGGGAGAATGGGAGGTTTTGCAATCAGGAAGGGTAGGGATGGGTTCAGCATTGCCTCAGAAATGTTCAGCCATCACTGGGAAAGGGCTGAGTGCGGGGCAAGTGCAGGCAGAGGTCCCAGAGGGAAATTGCCAAGTTCCTGGTGGAGGCAAAGCTCAGAGCTCGCTCTCTGGGGAGGAGGATTTGGGGGAAAATCCTTCCCTGTGGTGCTGAAGAGTGGGGGAACCGCGGGGCCTCCTGCAGGGTTTTCAGCATGTCACAGGGTCAGCACCTGATTCAGGACCTGCAGCTAAAAAAGGGGATGGAGCTGGGAGAAATGACTGTAGATGTATACAGAACTGCTGCTTCACTCCCCAGCAGGGTGTCACAGAATCCTGGAGTGCTTTGGGGGGGAAGGAACCTTAAAAACCACCTCATTCCACCCCCTGCCATGGCAAGAACACCTTCCACTACCCCAGGGTGATCCACCCTGGCCTTGGACACTTGCAAGGATCCAGGGGCAGCCCCAGCTGCTCTGTGAGCAAATTTTTCAGGAGAGAAGAGCTGAGATTACAGATAAATGGAAAACAAATTTAATTGTGGCCGCCTAGGTTGTTTTTTAAAATAATTTCACTTGTAGATAGAGCCTTGGAGGGGGAAGGAAAAACCTCTCTGTTTTGAGGAAAGCAGCTGTGATATGATTTATCCTGAGATCACTCCAGCAGATCCCAGCCCTGCTGCTGTGTCCTCCTTCCACGTGGCCGTGAGTGAGCTCTGAGATTACAGAGAGATCCCTGCTGTTGTTCCCAAGCAGCAAATCCAGGTCTGCTCTGCTTCCCTGCACACAGCAGAGAGGAGAAACCCGAGCCTGCCCTTCCCCTTTTCCTTACTTTCCTCTGCTCCTGCTCGGGCACGTCGCTGAGGAGGCCAAAAGTCGGGGCTGCTGCAGGAGGGAGCCCCTGAACTTCAGGGGGAGAGGAGCCAGCTGGCAAGGGGGTGACTCTGGGAGAGGCGGCAGGAAAAGGGGGAAGAAGGGGAGGAAAAAGTTAAGGACAGAGAAAAAACCTTTTTTCCTCCAATTTGTGGGTTGTACAGTAGCAAAAATCTCCTTTTTTTTTTTTTTTTTTTTTTTTTTTTTTTTTTTTTTTTTTTTTCCTTTTCCTGCAGCCTCGAGCTACATCCTGGAAGCTGGGGAGGATGAAAGCCAAGGAAGAGGTGGGAGAGCCCAGGCCCTGCTCAGGCAGGGAGGTGGGATGGGGGAGCTGCAGAGTGCCCGGGCTGTCAGCACCTTCTGCTGCTCCCTGCGCTGCCCTGGCAGCTCATGTGAGCCTGCACAGCCAGGAGGGCTGCAGGGAGGCAGGGATGGGATGGGAGGCAGGAAAACAGGGAGCTGTGCTGCCCACGGGCACCTCAGTGGGCACACACTGCCCAGGTGTGGCTGTGTTCCAGGGTCCCGGGACCAGGGAAGAGATGAGAATCTTGATTCCATGCTTCAGCAGGCTGATTTATTATATTATATTATTATGTTATATTATATTATATTATATTATATTATATTATATTATATTATATTATATTATATTATATTATATTATATTATATTATATTATATTATATTATATTATATTATATTATATAAAAATGCTATGCTAAAACTATAGTAAAAAGAATAGAGAGAAAGGATCCATCAGAAGGCGAAAGGAAAGGAAAGGAAAGGAAAGGAAAGGAAAGGAAAGGAAAGGAAAGGAAAGGAAAGGAAAGGAAAGGAAAGGAAAGGAAAGGAAAGGAAAGGAAAGGAAAGGAAAGGAAAGGAAAGGAAAGGAAAGGAAAGGAAAGGAAATGAAATTACAAAATCTTGTGATTGCTCACAGCCTCGACACAGGTGGCTGTCGTTGGTCACCAAGTAAAAACAATTTCACATGTTGGGTAAACAATTCTCCAAATCACATCCCAAAGCAGCAAAACATGGAGAAGCTGAAGCTTCCCAGCTTCTCGGGAGAAAAGAGCCTGGCAAAAGGATTTCTCATAAAATGTCTGTGACACCAGGACTCCCTCGGGGTCACTCTTTGCCAGCCAGGGCTGCCTCCAGCCCTGCCTGCTGCAGATGAAAGCTCCTCTCACTGCCCTGTTCCACCCCAGCCCAGTTCTCCTCCTGGCACTGCAGCAGCAGATGGAAGATCTCCTGTCTCAGCTGGAAGAGCCTGTCCCGACTCTGGGGGTTTTTGTTCTTTATTTACAGCCCCAGTTCCCGTC